>NW_016807867.1:1692883-1752002 GCF_001698545.2 Rhinopithecus bieti
TATAAAGGACAAAAAAAAAAAAAAAAAAGGCAGGAATCATAAAAGCAGCCAGAGAAATAAACTGCAGCATGCCTCCTCCCAGAGAAGTAGTCAGCCCGTTAAAGTGTAGCTATGGAAAAGTAAGAAAACAGAAACTCTTAAAGTATGTAAACCACTGCCGACCTTTGGGAAAAAATTCAGTTAACTGGGAGAGCCAAGACTCAGACTAGAAAGGGTCAGATTAATCAGGTGTTAAGGAATTTGAAAGACCAGGCACAGTGACTCACGCCTGTAATCCCAGCACTTTGAGAGGCCAAGGTGGGCGAATCACTTGATATCAGGAGTTCAAGACCAGTCTAGCCAACATGGCGAAACCCCATCTCTATTAAAAATACAAAAATCAGCCGGGCGTAGTGGCATGAACCTATAGTGCCAACTATTTGGGAGGCTGAGGTAGAAGAATTGCTTGAGCCCAGGAGGCGGAGGTTGCAATGAGCTGAGATTGTCCCATTGCACTCCAGCCTGGGCAACAAAACGAGACTCCATCTCAAAAAAAAAAAAAAAGGAAATTGATAAAGGAGATGTAGATACATATATTTTTTAATGCAAGCATCCTCCTCAGAGAAGGCTTCCTCACTCACTGTCTAAAGTAGCATTATCCACTCCCAATCTCTCATCCCCTTACCTTACTAATTTTCATAGCACTTCTAAATGCCTGTATTGTTTGCTCCTCTTTGATGAAAAAAGGGATTTGGTCTCTTGTTTACTGCTACACTCCCTGCACCTAGAGCAATGCTATTTGTTTTTCATTACTTTTTTCCTGAATAAAGATGTTTTACTGAAAATATTCCTGGCTAAGACAGCACTTCGGCCAATTTGACAACTAACTCCTAAAAAGTCAGAGGAGTAAAGTATTCACTTTAAGCATGATACTTTTATTTTTTAACGGCGCCACAGAGTATGTTTGGACCAGCGGCGCCACAAGGGTGAGAGCAAAGAACAACGTGAACACAGCCATGAATCACGCTCCCAAATCACCCCAGCTCCACTTTCCGCTCAGCAGTCGGTCGTTTCCTTATTGCGCCATTATATTGCTGTCACCATCACACAAGTCATCTCAGATGAAATACTTAGAGAAAAATCCTCATGCCCAGATTATTTGTTAAAAAAATAACAGCTTTAATGAGATGTAATTCACATACCATAAACTTCACCCTGCTAAAAGTGCACAAGTCTGTGGCTTTGAATATATTCATAGAGTTGTACATCATCACTATCTAATTTCAGAACGTTTCATCACTCCAAAAAGAAACCCCATATCTGTTAATAATCACTGCCTATTTCCTCTCCTCATAATCCCCTAGTAACCACTAATCTACTTTCAGTCTCTATGGATTTGCCTACTCTGGACATTTCTATAAATAAATCAAACAATACGTGGCTTTTTGTGTCTGGCTTCTTTCAGTCAGCAAGTTCTTAAGGTTCTTTTATGTTTTGGCGTGTATCAGTACTTCATTCTCTTGATTTCTGTATAATACTCCAGTGCATGAATATACCACGTTTATTAATTAACTAATGAGTATTTGAGTTATTTCTACTTTTTATTTATTTTTATTTATTTTCGGTAGAGACAGGGTTTCACGCTGTTGCCCAGGCTGGAGTGCAGTGGCATAATCATAGTCACTGCACCCTCAAACTCCTGGCTCAACAGATCTTTCAAGCTCAGCCTCCCAAAGTGCTGGGACTACGACAGGCCCATGCCACTGTGCCCAGCTTTTTTTTTTTTTTTTTTTTCATGTTTTGTAGAGACAGGGTCTTGCTATGTTTCCCAGGCTAATCTTGGACTCCTGGCCTCAAGCAATCTTCCTGCCTTGGCCTCCCAAAGTGTCGAGATTACAGGCATGAACCACCAAACTCAGCCTCTCCTTTTTAACTGTTAGGAATTATGCTGCTATGAACACTCCCGTACTGATTTTGAAAGATAATGTCTCTGTAAAATTATCTACCTTCAACAGAAATACCAACAGAAAATATCCACCATGAAAAGTTTAACCTCTTGTAAGCAATTCTTTTTTTTTTTTTTTTTTTTTTTGAGACGGAGTCTCGCTCTGTCACCCAGGCTGGATTGCTGGTGGCGAGATCTGCTCACTGGCAACCTCCTGCCTCCCAGGTTCAAGCAATTCCTTGCTTCAGCCCTCTACCTTCCAATAGCTGGGGATTACAGACGCCCGCCACCGACACCCAGCTAATTTTTTGTGTTTTTAGTAGGGATGGGGTTTCACCATGTTAGCCAGGCTGGTCTTGAACTCCTGACCTCTGGTGAGCCACCCGTCTTGGCCTCTCAAAGTGCTGGAATTACAGACATAAGCCACGGCGCCTGGCCGTAAAGCAATTTCTTAATGCAGGCTTCAGGTTTCAAGATTAGAAAGGAGAAATAATTTCTTAAAATCATGCTTATTGGGCCAGGTGCAGTGGCTTTCGCCTGTAATCCCAGCACTTCGGGAGGCTGAGGCAGGCAGATCATGAGGTCAGAAGTTCAAGACCAGTCTGGCCAATATAGCGAAACCCCGTCTCTACTAAAAATACAAAAATTAGCCGGGCATGGTAGTGCGTGTCTGTAATCCCAGCTACTCGGGAGGGTGAGCAGGAGAATCACTTGAACCCAGGAGGTGGAGGTTGCAGTGAGCTGAGATCATGCCACTGCACTCCATCCTGGCCAACAGAGCGACACTCCATCTTAAAAAAAAAAAAAAAAAGAATTATGCTTATTGAACTCCTAGAGACTATAAAGCTATAAAGAGAGGTTCAAAAAAACTATTTAAATAATGAGCCATACAACTCATATTAATACAACACCAAAGACATATCAGAACACCTTTTTGAGGTTTCATCATGTTGATATACTGTTATAGAGAGGGCAGGATAATGTGTTAAAACATTTAAAAACTCAGCTACCAAAAGATGGTTACCTGAAAGGGTAAGTTTTAATCCAGTGCCCATATGTGTGGAAATACAACTCCCTAGACTTTGGCAAATAAAGAAAGTATCCCCTAAAACCCAAATTTCTGTTGAAAATCATCAACAATAAATATATATCCACTTAAAAGATGATATATTAGTTCTTTCCCGAGAAAAATCAAAGATATAATCAAGTTTAAGGCCAGATTAAAGACTTAAATAATTATTTCTAAGTAAATATAATAATACCCAATATTTAATTAACTTTTACTTGTATCAGACACTGTTCTAAAGTTTCACTTTTATTAAACTCGTTTTAATCTTCACAAAAATCATACAAGGTAGGTATTATTATTACACCTCTTTTTAAAGATATGGAACCTGAGGCACAGAGGTTAATATGCTTTATATAATACATAAAAACACCTTCAGGCCAGGCATGCTGGCTCACGCCTGTAATCCCAGCACTTTGGGAGGCTGAGGTAGGTGGATCACTTGAGGTCAGGAGTTCGAGATCTGCCTGGCCAACACGGTGAAACTCCATCTCTACTAAAAATATAAAAAGTTAGCTGGGCATGGTGACGCGCACCTGTAATCCCAGCTACTGGGGAGACTGAGGCAGAAGAATCGTTTCAACCTGGGAGGCAGAGGTTGCAGTGAGCCAAGATCGCACCACAGCACTCCAGCCTGGGTGACAGACTGACACTCTGTCTCAAAAAAGAAAGAAATTAAAAAACCTTCAAAAAGGTAAAAGAAACACCACAGTCTACTATATATATTGAACAAAGTTCACCACACGATGAAGCCCAACAGTCAGTAAGTTTCACTCACCGTCAGGTGCGGTGGCTCACACCTATAATCCCAGCACTTGGGGAGATTGAGGTCTGGGATTGTGTGAGCCGAGGAGTTCAAGACCAACCTAGGCAACATGGCAAAACCCTTTCTCTACAACAAATTTAAAAATCAGCCAGGTATGGTGGTGCACACTTGCAGTCCTAGCTATTTGGGAGGCTGAGGTGGGAGGTTCACTTGAGCCCAGGAGGTCAAGGCTGCAGTTAGCTGTAATCACACTACTGCCATCCAGCCTGAGAGACAGAGTAAGACGCTGTCTCAAAGAAAAAAAAAGTCTTACTCATGCTGTCATAACTTCTATAGGCTTTGAAAAGTGTCAGTATTAAATATGAATCAGTAGCCAATTACAACCTGAGATCTGACATATGACCAGCACAAAGGAGAAAGATCCAGACAGACAAGAAAAAAAAAGTTTGAAAGACATGAAAATCTGGAAGAAAACCTTTAAAAGAACTATAATATCCTCAGAGAAATGAGATATTTCTTCATTAACCAAGATTGGATGCTATTAAAAAAAGAACATCCAGTCAAAAAGTTAATATTCTTAACCAGGAAAAATAACAGCAGAAATAAAACATGCAATAGAAAGACTAGAAGATAGACTTGAAGACATCTCCCTGGTTAGATTTTGTTATATAGCACAGCCAACCTTAAGAAACAAATATTATCCTAGGTAGACACGACCTATTGAAGTGAGCCCTCAAAAGGGGCTAGCCTCTTCCCGGCAAAGAGATGAGAAGCATGAGTAAGTCCAGACACGGCTGTGTGGCCATGATTTGAGGGTGGCCTGTAAAAGCTGAGAGTGATCCCTGGCAAAAAAAAAAAAAAAAAAAAAAAAAAAAACAGTGAACTCTGCCAACAACCTGCGTGTACTTGCAAAAAGCCCCCAACCACAGATGAGAACAGAGTTTAGCTGACACCTTAATTTCAGTCTTCTCGGTCCCTGAGCAGAGAATCCAGTTAGGCTGTGTGCTTGGAATTCTGACCTTCAGAATCGTGAAATAATAAATGGGTGTTGATTTAAGCCTCTAAGTTTATGGCAATTTGTTATGCAGCAATGGAAACCTAATTCACAGGTTTAAAAGTCTAAAGGTAAACACAGTAAAATTCTAGGACACCAAGGGTAAAGGGAAGATCCCATCTGACCCCTAATGACATTTTTTAGCTTGGCAGATAGCCACCAAGAATAAAGCCTACATTTCCTTGCTACCCTTTAGCTAGTGTGGCCATGAATATTTCAGTCAATGGGATTAAGCAGAAGTCTCATATAACAGCCTCTGGGAATCTTCTAGAAGGGGCAGTTTGTATATATTCTTTGTCCCTTTTTTGCTCCCCCTACCCTGCTTCCTGGGATTGGGATGCTCCCAATTGGGATGATATGGTCAAAGTCACACATTGTAGAACATTAAGACAGAAGAAATCTGAGTATTTGAGTATTTGCCACCTGCCTAAGACCACTTATCTAGACTTTTAGGTTACAGAGAAATAAACTAACTTTTTTATAAGTCACTGTTGTATTAGGTTATCTGTCATTCTTTTTTGGGGGGCGGGGGTGGATAGAGAAGGAGTCTCACTATGTTGCCCAGGCTGGCCTCAAACTCCTGGCCTAAAGTGATCCTCCCTCCTCAGCCTCCCAAAGCACTGCTATTACAGGCATGAGCCACTGAGCCCAGCCTGTCATTCTAATTTTAATTTATATACTTCCAGTGATTAAATAATAATCAGGTCACACACACAGGACCAGGAATCAGAATAGCTCTAGACTTCTCAACAACAACACTAAAAGCTAGAAGATGGTGACACAATACCTCCAAAATTCTGAGAGAAAGTGATTTCCAGCCTAGAAATCTACACATAGCCAAACTATCACTCAAATACAAAGGTATTTCCAGACATATGAATTCTCAAAAAACTTATTTCCCATGCAACCTTTCTCAAGCAGTTCCTGAAGGCTGTGTTCCACTAAATGACAGACAAATCAAGATGGAGGAAGACACGGGACCCAGAAAACAGGAAATCCAACATCAGAAAGTGGTGAAGAGAATTCCCACAATGACTGAGACATAAGCTCCAGAATGACCACCATGTGTACAGCTCTGGAGGCCAACTAGTCCAGGTAGAGCAAGAAGACATAAAAAATGAGGCTGGGCACGGTGGCTCACGCTTATAATCCCAGCACTTTGGGAGGCCAAGGTGGGCAGATCACTTAAGATCAGGAGGTGGAGACCAGACTGGCCAACATGGCGAAACCCCGTCTCTACTGAAAAATGGAAAAATGAGCTGAGTGTAGTGACACACACCTATAATCCCAGCTACTCAGGAGGCTGAAGTAGGAGAATCCTTCGAACCTGGGAGGCGGAGGTTGCAGTGAGCTAAGATCACGCCACCGCACTCCAGCCTGGGCAAGAGAGAAGACTCCGTCTCAAGAAAAGAAAAAAAAAAAAAAAAAAAGACATAAAAAATCAGGAGAGCGGCTCCCAGAAGTGGTAATTACATGACATACATGATCATAGTAAAATACAATAAAAAGATCTTTGGAGGTCTTACAAAGACTTCAGAATTATGTGACGAGGAAAAGAACTAAACGAAGAAACCCCATGCAATTGTGCAATTGTTTTTTTGTTGTTGTTTGTCTGTTTCTGTTTTTGTTTTTGAGATGGAGTTGTGCTCTTGTCGCCCAGGCTGGAGTGCAATGGCGTGATCTCAGCTCACTGCAACCTCCACTGCCTGGACTCAAGCAATTCTCCTGCCCCAGCCCCCTGAGTAGCTGGGATCACAGGTGCATGCCACCACGCCCAGCTAATTTTTGCATTTTTAGTAGAGATGGGGTTTCACCATGTTGGCCAGGCTAGTCTGGAACTCCTGACCCCAGGTGATCGGCCCATCTCAGCCTCCCAAAGTGCTGGGATTATAGGACGAGTCACCGTGCCCAGCCTGCAATTGTTAACTCCAGAAAAAATAAGGAGTCATAACAAAACAAACAAACAAACATAGGATCCTAAGTGGCTCAAGCTAGCACAGTCAGAATAATATAAACTCAATTATTTAACCAAAATCTAGTAATAGGTTAAGACAATGAAAAAGGTGAAGTGGCTTTGGCAAGAATTAAGAATGGGAGAAACAGGCCGGACACGGTGGCTCACGCCTGTAATCCCAGCACTATGGGAGGCTCAGGCAGGGATCACTTGTGCCCAGCAGTTCAAGACCAGCCTGGGCAACATGGCGAAACCTTGTCTCTACAAAAAGTATATAAATTAGGCGGGCATGGTGGCATGAGCCTGTAGTCCTAGCTATGAGGCTAAGGTCAGAGGATTGCTTGAGCCCAGGAGGTCGAGGCTGCAGGGAGCCGTGATTGTGCCACTGCACTCCAGCCTGGGTGACAGAGTGAGACCGTGTCTCACAAACAAACAAACAAAAAGAATGGGAGAGACAAAGAGCAGAACAAAATGCTTATCTTCCAGAGATAAGCCAACAGAAAAACAAAACAACAATTAGTGGCATCAATATGTTACCTATAAACAGGAGGTTAAAAAAAAAAAAACTCAAGTAAGAGCTAATACTATTAAAAGTAGGTGCCTCTGGAAGTGGTAAAGAACCATCTCAAGGACTCCTGCCCCTTAAGCAAGGACACAGGTCTAGGATGGAGGCTGGACCCAGACAACAGAGAACCCCCAGCCCACATCCTCTACTTCTACCCCAAGACTAGCAAGTACTGAGAATAGGCAACAGCGGTCTCGTAGTGGGCAGAAGCCAAAGTGTGGAGAGAACCACTGAGGCACACAAGGCAGGCCTAAGGCTGAGGGTGAAGCAGAAACACAGGGGAACCATCTCCCAGCGAATCAGCTTGTGCCCTCTGCAGAGGCAATACCAAATTTGGAAACGGAAGGAAGGTGAAGCCTGAGGTGCACTGGAAGTAGCCATAGCAACAACTAATCATAGCAACAGAGATAAAGGATGCCTTCAATGGGCTCATCAGTAGACATCAGAGCACCACTGAGGAACGTTCAGTCAAATTGAAGACAAGTCAGCAGAAATCAGCCAAACTCTAAGAGAAAAAGGAGAGAAAAAAGAAGAAACAGAACTGAGCATCCATTAGCTGTATAATGACATCAGTGTAGTACGAGGCAGCAGTTTCTCAATCTACCAAAAAAAAAAGAAAAGAAAAAGATGATGAAAGTAGTATCTGCTACCATTTGTCCATCTAACTTCGCCCTTCGGAATGCTGGGCTCTATGAGCTGTTTCCTTAACTCTGCAGGTCAGCCCTCCCGCTGTTCCCCCTCTGAACCTGCCACTCATTACCGTAACTGTGCCCCTCGGCTCCTGATGGTTAAGTGCTGCCTCTCCTGGCTTTTACTGCCTTGGGGTCTAATCACTTTCCCCACACCACCCCTTGCTGTCAGTGAACTCAGGTTCACGGTGGCATTCTCACAGCAGCCCTAGACCATGGAGGGGAATTGCTAGGGAGCTTCTCAGTGAGGCTGGTGCCTTTCTCACCAGCAATTTCTTCTGCTTTGGTAAATGATGTGTCCTCTAGGCCCTTCCATGGAATTTAATTACCCGGAATGTTTTCTGGACTTCATACTATATCCAGTCTAGCATGCCCACTTATTAAAAACCTGCCTTCCAGGCTGGGTGCACTGGCTTATGCCTGTAACCCCAGCACTTTGGGAGGCCGAGGCAGGAGGATCACAAGGTCAGGAATTTGAGACCAGTCTGGCCAACATGGTGAAACCCCGTGTCTACTAAAAATACAAATAATAGCTGGGCATGGTGGCAGCCACCTGTAATCCCAGCTACTCAGGAGGGTGAGGCAGGAGATCATTTGAATGCAGGAGGCAGAGGTTGCAGTGAGCTGACATTGCACCATTGCACTCCAGCCAGCGTGGGCAACAGGGTGAGACTCCATCTCCAAACAAAAAACAACAACAACAGAAACCTGTCTTCCATGGCACTTCTGGCCTCTTGACATCTCTTACTGGGGATGATTTCTTTTTCCCTGATGCTAGGACCCATCCCAGTACAACTCAATCTGTACCACCAAAAGATATCAATGGTGAAAGGTCAGAAGCAGAAGAGAGTCTCCCCATTAAAAGTCATACCAGCCAGGCGCGGTGGCACACGCTTGTAATCCCAGCACTTTGGAAGGCCGAGGCAGGCAGATCACCTGAGATCAGGAGTTTGAGACCAGCCTGGCCAACATGGTGAAACCCTGTCTCTACTACAAATACAAGTATTAGCCAGGCGTGGTGGTGTGAGCCTATAATCCCAGCTACTCAGGGACTGAGGCAGAAGAATTGCTTGAACCCGGGACACAAAGGTTGCAGTGAGCTGAGATCACGCCACTGCATTCCAGCCTGAGCGACAGAGCTAGACTCTGTCTCAAAAAAAAAAAAAAAAAAAGAAAAGAAAAAGAAATATTAGCCAGGCGTGGTGGCACACATTTGTAATCCCAGCTACTTGGGAGGCTAAGCCAGGAGAATTGCTTGAAGCTGGGAGGCAGAGGTTGCAGTAAGGTGAGACAGCACCACTGCACTCCAGCCTGGGCAACAGGGCAAGACTCCCTCTCAAAAGATGAAGGAAAAAAAAAAAAGGTTATGATGCCTTGTCCAGCTTCTGGACCTGAGTCAACTTTGGACACAGAGCTATTTACTGAAGGAGAGGCCAGATCCTCCAGGGAAAGACTGCAACACCAAAGCAAACATGCACTGTCATGAATTCTCCAGACCATTCCCAAAGAGACCAATGATCATTTACTCAAGAAACTGGGCAATGGGGAAAGGGGCACACCAAGACATTTCACAAGCTGTTAGATCTAAGGTCCGAGCTGGCACTGACACCAAGCGATCCAAAGGATCAGAGCCCCCTGTGTTAGAAAGGGGGCACGCGTGGGAGTGAGATTTTCCCCTGGCTGAGCTCTGGCTCGCGGTGCATGCGCTGGTTGGGTCCAGAAATACACCTAGTGGACATTCTCCCAGTCCCTGAATATGAAATTGGAATAGACACACTTAGTTGTTGGCGCAACCCTCACATTGCCTCCTTGCTCTGTTGTATAGGAGCCAAATGCAAGTGGCTACCCACCCCCAGCCATGGCCAAGACGTATCAAAACCAATAGCCCATATGGGAAGGATGGCAGAAATCAGTGCCACCCTTAAAAACCTAAGAGAATGCAGGGCCATGGCCCCATCATACTTCCATTTAATTCACTCATCTGTCAGTATAAAACCCAGATGGAATGTGGAGGATGACAGTGAACTTCCACAAACGCAACCAAATAGTGCCCCAATTATAGCCACTCTGCCACCTCAGGTACATGGTATGCAGCAACTGATAGGGCAAATGTACCTTTTCTATGCCTATTAGGAAAAACATCAAAGACAGTTTGGATTCACATGGACAAGAGTATACATGTACAGCTTGCCTCATGCCTTCTGGGAATCCGGCAGCAAATCACACTGGTCCACTTACCAGTAACATTGTCAATCAAGAAAAATGATGAGACACAAGTCTCAAACATTTTAGATTTATTTGCCAAAGTTAAGGACACACACCCAGGAGACAGGCAACTTTCTCTGAAGATGATTTTTGAGGGCTCCAAATGTAAAGGGGAAAGGGCAGGATATTGAGAAGTACACAATTTTCAGGTAAGGGGTGGGTAGGAAAAAATAGTCATGCCTTTGTCTGGCTCCATGAATCTGCATTTTTTTTTTACATAAGATGACAAACAAATGGGGCAGAAGAAAAATGTAGGGAATCTGCATTCTACGTAACACAGACAAAATGGGGTGGGGAATAGTCAGATATGCATGTGTGTGTGGTGGGCCAGGGTGACTGCACCTGTAAAGATAAGCTATCAATTTGCACTGCTCACTAGGAATTTCCTTGTGAGCAAAATATGGGGGAGGTGTGTAGCTTTTCATCTTGTAGCCATCTAATTTAGGAATCAAAAGGGGGAGGCAAGTTTGCATGACCCAGTTCCCAGCTTGATTTTCCCTTTGGCTAAATGAGTTTGGGGTCCCAAAATTTAATTTCCTTTCATAACATCATGCTAACAGAACCCGGAGAAGAGGTTTCTGCGAGGCTAGAATGTTCAAAGCCTTGGTAAGACATATCTGATCCAGAGGGTGGGAGGTAAAACTTAGGAAGAATTCAGGGGCTTTTCCATGTCAGTACATTTTTATAAGTTCACTGGTCTGGGCAATGACAAGACACTTCCTCAGAAGTAAAGAATAAATTACTGCATCTTGCACTTCCCATAATAGAAGGGAGCACAGTGCTGGTTGGCTTCAACAGGTTTTGGGGCAGCTTATTCCATACCTAAAGATAATGCTCTGATTCATATGCTAAGAGGCACCAAAGGCTGCCTGAACATTGGGGTCCTTGCGTCCAAGGACCAGCAGGCAAGAATAGTCACCATCTTAGCAGAAGTAATTGAACCTGATCAGCAGAAAAAAGTAGGGCTGTATGCAATGGGGATGCACGTGGAAGAACAGGTTTAGCATACAGATGAGAAACTTAGGTGTCTCCTGGTATTCTCTTGTCCAATTTTTACAGTAAATGGACAAGGGCAGCAACTCCAGTCTAAGAAGGGCATGGTATCCAGGGGCTCAGACCTCCAGGGACAAGGGTTTCCAGAGCAGCCTGTATCCATGACTTACTGTTCCAGGGCGTCAAGACCTGGCCTGTCATCCCCAACAGGGACAACTTTGAAGCATCATCTCTTCTACAAAGCCTCGCACACAGCAGGAAGGCTGAGGCATCGCTTGAGTCTGCAGCACTACTTGTCCACTCCTGTCCACTTCTTCCCCACCCCCTTCCACAGCTGTGATGCCACAAGCATTCCATAAACCTGCTGCCCACTCATCTCCGTCTCGGCTTCCCTGAGAACCAATCTAGAACAAATGACATAGATATTTCGAGACAGTCATTTTCCATCAAATGAAACAATACGTGTCAAGTTGTCTGGGCATCGCCTGACACACAATAGGCCTTCAATACATAAACATGAGAAATGGTCTCCCAGGAAATCCTAAAGCCCAGGATTATACATATATTCTGTATGTTAGGTGAGAGAGAGAGAATTTCTGAGACACAGAACGTAGGAAGCATTTATTGTATTTGTTTATTTACTATTTTAGAGACAAGGTCTTGCTCTGTCATCCAAGCTGGAGTGCGGTGGTGCCATCATAGCTCACTCACTGCAACCTCAAACTCCTGGGGCTCAAGTGATCCTCTTGCCTCCGCCACCAGAGTAGCTGGGACTACAAGCACATGCCATGTAACAGCTTTGAGTTTTTTAGAGATGGGGTCTTGGCTGGGCACAGTGGGTCACGCCTATAACCCCACCACTTTGGGAGGCTGAGGCAGGTGGATCACTTGAGCCCAGGAGTTTCAGACCAGCCTGGGCAACATGGCAAAACCCTGTCCCTATAAAAAATACAGAAAATTAGCTGGGCACAGTGGCACACGCCTGTAGTCCTAATTCCTGGGGAGGCTAAGGCAGGAGGATCGCTTGAGCTCTGGAGGTAGAGGTTGCGGTGAGCTGAGATTGCACCACTGTACTCCAGCCTGGGCGACAGAGTGAGCCCCTGTCTACAGAGAAAGAGACAGAGACAGAGAGAGAAAGAGAGAGATATGGTGTGTGTGGGGGGGTGGGTCTTGTTATGTTGCCCAGGTTGGCCTCTAATTCCTGACTGCAAGTGATCCTCCTGCCTTTGCCTCCTGAGTAGCTGGGATTGTAGGTGTGAGCCACTACACCTGGCTCTGGAAGCATGCATGTGTTTTACAAGCATTCTCAGCTGGGCATGATGGCTCATGCCTGTGATCCTGTGATCCCAGAACTTTGGGAGGCTGGGGTAGGAAGATCGCTTAAGGTCCGAGACCAGCCTGGGCAACACAGTGAAACCCTGTATCTACAAAAAATTTGTAAAAATTAGCCAGGTACAGTGGTGCACGCCTGTAGTTCCAGATGGAAGGATCTCTTGCGCCCAGGTATTTAAGGCTGCAGTGAGCTATGTGGGCCCCACTGCACTCCAGCATGGGTGAAAGAGTGAGATCCTGTATCTAAATAAATAAATAAAAATTTGAAAAAAAGTACTCTCAATTCTGCTAAAAGGTCAGTGCAACAATCCAAATATTCATTATCCATACCATATTCCTATTTTAATTTGATTATAAAAGGCATAAAAACTTTAGAATTCTAACTGCATCTGAAAGGTAAAGTACTTTTACCTAAGGAACAAATACTAAACAATGTATTTTAAAATTATAGTATTCTGATTGTTACCAAAGAACACTAGGGGGCACTAATGTACCAAGAAAAGCCCAAAGGTCCCTCAAAATTTGGGGAACTGCATTTTGTTTTGTTTTGGTTTGGTCTGGTTTTTTGAGACAGAGTTTCGCTCTTGTCACCCAGGCTGGAGTGCAATGGTGCAATCTCGGCTCACTGCAACCTCTGCCTCTCAGGGTCAAGTGATTCTCTTGATTCAGCCTCCTGAAGTAGCTGTGATTACAGGTGCCCGCCACCAGGCTCAGCTAATTTTTTTGTATTTTTAGTAGAGACAGGGTTTCACCATGTTGGCCAAGCTGGTCTTGAAGTCCTGACCTCAGGTGATCCACCCGCCTCGGCCTCCCATAGTGCTGGGATTACAGGCATGAGCCACCGTGCCAGGCTGGGGAGCTGCATTTTTTAAATATTCCACAGGATAAGAGTTTAAACTGCTTTATAATAAACCAAATCCCTTTTCAACTCAACGTTCTACTTACTGAATCACAGGATCATAAGATATTTTAAAATTATCTTCATGGTAAATGATCACATAGAAATTAGATAAATTGATTATTATCATGAGAACAATTAGAAATTAAACTCTTTGCATAATTCAGTCATGCTTAGATAATAAGCACATACATTTTTTAATGTTTCCTATGTAACACAATCATGTAACTTCAGCTAAGTGTTATTTTCTAAGATAACAGTTAAGAAAATACAACAGATCTTCAAACAACACCATTTCATTCAACATCGTTTCATTGCAATGTTCACAAGAAAAAAAATCGATTCTTGGAGAGGGCCACTGTCTGTGTCGAGTTCACGTGTTCTCCTCGTGTCTGTGTGCAGGTATCTCAGGTACTATTTTCCTCCCACATCCTGAAGTGTGCATATCAGGTGAATGAGTGTGTCTGAACTGTCCCAGTGTGAATGTGGGTGCGTATGTGAGTGGCCCTGTGACAAGATGCATCCTGTCCAGGCCTGGATCTCCCTGTGCTCCCTGAGCTGCCGGGATAGGTTCCAGCCACCCTCGTACCTGAACTGGGATAAATGGGTAAATAATTATCTTACTTGTTTTTACTAATCTTTCTAAATGTATGAATAGCTCACATTTATTTCAATGTTTAATATTAGAAGTGTTTGCTCTTCATTTAGAAGTGTGGTAATTTTCTTTTCTTTTCTTTTTTGACGCAGAGTCTCACTCAGCTGCCCAGGCTGGAGTGTGGTGGCATGATCTTGGCTCACTGCAGCCTCAACTTCCTGGGCTCAAGTGATTCTCCCATCTGAACCTCCCAAGTAGCTGGGACTATAGGTGCATGTCACCACATCCGGCTAATTTTTGTTTTTGTAGAGGTGAGGTCTCCCTATGTTGCCCAAGCTGGTCTTGAACTCCTGGGCTCAAGCAGTCCACCTGCCTTGGCACTCCAAAGTGCTGGGATTATGGGCATGTGCCACCATGCCTGGCAGTGATTTTTTTTTTGTGACTAGAACTATGCTGTAGGAACTTAACTCTTGTTTATATGCATTGGCCTATGGTAAAGTTGGTTTCCTTATACATCATTTATCCAAGAGTTAGTTTCCGAAAATCTATCATTGACATTAAGTGAGGACTTACTGTATATATGCTGATGTTCATGTCAAACTAAGGCCCAGTTTAGCATGGTCTCATGTTCAAAGTTCAAGAAAATAGCAGAAATGGCCAAATATGTAAAGAGCTGAACACAGATAAATGAACTTATTTAATCTAGGTAATTACAGAGATGAGAGGTAAAACTTATCTTGTGTTCATGGAGGACACAAAAAACAAAACATGATAATTCCTTGCTAGCGAGATTAATGCGACTTAGTAGCAGAGTTAAGACACAGACAACAGGCTGGTGCAGTGGCTCCCTCCTGTTATCCCAGCACTTTGGGATTGACAGCACTTGAGGACAGGAGTTCGAGACCAACCTGGCCAACACGGTGAAACCCTGTCTCTACTAAAAATACAAACTATGGTGGCATACGCCTGTAATTCCAGCTACTCAGGAGGCTGAAGCAGGAGAATCACTTGAATCTGAGAGGTGGAGATTGCAGTGAACCGAGATCGTGCCACTGCACTCCAGCCTGGGTGACAGTGGGAGACTCCATCTCAAAAAAAAAAAAAAAAAAAAAGACACAGACAAAAATAACACTAATACAAGGTAGAAGATGAATAAAAGTGCTGTACTGTGCCCAAGAAACCTGGAAGAGTAGAGTTTCCTTCCAGCTGCAAGATGTTAGGAAAGAATTTATGGGTATTACATTTGAGCGGCACTTTGAATGGGTAGATCTGGGCTATGCAGAAATAGATGACAATAGAATTTTCTTAAGCATATAGAAAAGAATGAGCAATACAAGACTACAGAGGGAAACAACAAGTAGTTCACGTAGTCAGGCAAATCGAGCCATCTGCAGCTCATATTTGAAACCCCACAAAGTCAAGCATATAAATTAACCACAACCTTTGTTTATTATAAAAGGTTCTTTTTTCTCAGCTTAAGACTCCATATCTGGTTCACAAGTATCAATTTATGAACAAATAGACTAGAGTGGTGTAAAATGCACGAATTCAAACATGCTTAGCATACAGAATCGACTCATGGTAATGTATTAAACATAGTTAAATTTAGTCATTAGAATAATGAAAAGTGTGAAACAATATAATAATAAACTTGTTCTTTAACTCGTGATAAATTCACATAAAGCTTCCAATCATGTGATTATGAAACAACCTTTAGGTACCATGTTGGACTATGGTCAACAACTAGAATATACAAGAAATACACTCTATGTCATAGTTAATTTTGCATATCATTTAAATAGTCAAAAAACCATTAATATGGGGTAAAGAAACTTTTAGCTATGAAAGGATAACAGAACTGTTATGCTGAAAAGATCAGCATAAAGCTGGACAAAATTGTCAAAACTAACCATTTCGTGGTGCTGGATAGCCATTAAACAAACAAACTGAGAGGCAGTTACTCCAGAGGAATGGCAGGAACTTGGAGGATGAACACTGGGAGTCTTTAGCTTTCTAGTCGCAGGCTATTACTCCTTCCCACTTCCCCAAACAAGTCTGACCAGGGCAGGCCTGGCAGTGAAACCCAGCAGTTTTGCTGCCAGAGGGAAATGACTTGATTTAAAACAAAAGGCAAAAACCCAGTAAAAGTAGCAAATACAAGCAGAAAACAAATGAGAACACCTACATGCTTGCTAACGTGAGGCTGCTTTTTCTATTAGAGTGTATTAGCTTTCCACCACTGCTCTAACAAATGACCACAAACTCGGTGGCCTAAAACAACAGAAAGAAACGTGTTACCTCATAGTTCTGTATTTGAGAAGTCCAGAATGGGTCTCGTTGGGAAAAATCAAGGTTTTGCAAGGGCTCTGAGGGAGAATTCATTTCCTTGCTTTTCCAGTTGCTAGAGACTGTCCACATTCCTTGGCTCACAGCCCCCTTTCCTCCAGTTTCTAAGGCAGAAACACTGTATCTCTCCGACGATTCTCTCATAGGCACATTTCCCTCTTATTACACTTCTTTTTCTTTCTTTCTTTTTTTTTTTTTGAATCTTGCTCTGTTGCCCAGGCTGGAATGCAATGGCACAATCTTGGCTCACTGCAACCTCTGCCTCCTGGGTTCAAGTGATTCTCCTGCCTCAGCCTCCCGAGTAGCTGAGATTACAGGAGTATGCCACCACACCCAGCTACTTCTTTTCTTTTCCCTTCCTTCCTTCCTTCCTTTCTCTCTTTCTTTCTTTCTTACAGGGTCTCTCTCTGTCACCCAGGCTAGAGTGAAGTGGTGAAATCATGGCTCACTTCAGCCTCAACCTTCCAGTCTCAGTGATTCTCCAACCTCAGCCTCCCGAGCAGTTGGGACTACAGATGCACACCACCACACCAGGCTTTTTTTTTTTTTTTTTTCCGTTTTTTCAGAGATGGGGCTCTCCCTATGTTGCCCAGGCTGGTCTCAAACTCCTGTGCTCAAGTGATCCTTCTACCTTAGCCTCCCAAACTGCTGAGGTTACAGGCCTGAGCCACTATATCCAGCCTCTCTTACACTTCCAAGGACACCTGTGATTACATTGGGCCCACCGAGATAATCCAAAATAATTTTCCTATTTTAAGGTTAGCTGATCAGCCATCTCAACTCCATCTGCAACTTTAACTTCCCCTTGCTGTGTAACCTAACATACTTACAAGTTTTGGGGATTAGGACGTGGATGTCTTTGGAGGGCCATGATTCTGCCTACCACACAGGCAAATGGCTAAACAGCCTAAAACTTAACAAGACTACCCTGAAAATGAAAGAACTGGAGTAGGAGTAGATAAGCTTCCCAGGTACCCCAGGCTGCTGGGAAACTCCACACATCTGCAGGAGAAAGGAGAGGGGGCCTTGCAAAAGTCAGAGCAGAAGAAGAAGTGAGAAATGCCCGGACTCTGAAAGCACTCTCCAGCCTACACACAGATCCAGGGCAGCGCGCAGAAGCCTAAGGGGATTGAGTAATGGAGCCTGCTGCTGCCCAAATACGGGCTCACCACTAGGCTACACAGATGCAGGCATGAATCCTAAAATACTATGCTGAAAGCCAGGCACAGTTGTGCATGCCTACAGTCCCAGCTACTCGAGAGGCTGAGGTAGGAAGATCACTAGAGCTCAGGAGTTCAAGTCCAGCCTAGGCAATATAGTGAGACTTGTCTCTAAAACAAACAATTTAAAAAAATTTTTTTTGTAACTCAGCAGAGATATTAGCCGGCCAGACTCACTCCAGATTCCACAGATGAAAGCCAGGCTGGTTAATACATTTAACAAAAGGACTGCAAGATCTCTACGTTGAAAACTTCAGGCCAGGCGTGGTGGCTCACGCCTGTAATGCCAACACTCAGAGGCCGAGGTGGGTGGCCCAGGAGTTCGAGACCAGCCTGGACAACATGGCAAAACTCCATCTCTACAAAAAATACAAAAATCAGCCAGGCATCGCGGTGTGCACCTGCAGTCCCAGCTACTCAGGAGGCTGACGTAGGAGGACGACTGGAGCCTCGAGACTGCAGAGAGCTGCGATTGCATCACTGCACTCTAGCCTGGGTGACAGAGTGAGATCCTGTCTCAAAAAAGAAGAAAAAAGAAAAAAAAGCTTCAAAACATTGCTGAGATAAATTAAAGAAGATCTAAATAAATGAAGAGGTTTCATATTCATGGATTAGAAGAATCCATATTAAGATGGCAAGTCTCCACAAATTAACCTATAGATTCAAGACAATACACTCTCCATACAAATTCCAATATATGCTTTTATAGAAGCTGACAAGATGATCCCAAAACTTATATGAAATGCAAAGGACTGAGAATACCCAAAGTAACTTTTTAAAAGAAGATCATATTTAGAGAACTTACACTGTTTAATATCAAAACTTAGTTATTCACACCTGTAATCTCAGCACTTTGGGAGTCTGAGGTGGGCAGATCACTTGAGCCCAGGAGTTTGAGACCAGCCTGGGCAACATGGAGAAACCCTGTCTCTACTACAAATACAACAAATTAGCCAGGCGTGGTGGCACACACCTGTAGTCCCAGCTTCTCAGGAGGCTGAGATGGGAAGATCACCTGAGCCTGGGAGGCAGAGGCTGCAGTGAGCCGAGACTGTGCCACTGCCCTGCAGCCTGGGTGACAGAGCGAGACCCTGTCTCAAAAAAAAAAAGAAAAAAGAAAAAAGAAAAAAAGAAAACAGAAACATTTAAATTATGGTCAGTTATTTCCAACAAAGGTATCAAGGCAATACAATGCAAAAAGATAGTCGTTTCAATAAAACTTGCACACATAACAAAAGGTGGCGTATCCATACACTGGAATATTCAGCCATAAAAAAGACCGAACTACTGATACACGCTACAGCATGGATGAACCGCAACAACATTATGCTAAATTAAAGAAGCCAGACACAAAAGTTTGTACGGTACTATTTACAAGAAATGTTTAGGCCGAGTGTGGTGGTTCGTACTTATAATCCTAGCATTTTGGGAGGCTGAGGTGGGTGGAAATCATCTGAGGTCAGGAGTTTGAGAACAGCCTGGCCAACACGGTGAAACCCCATCTCTACTAAAAATGCAAAATTAGCTGGGCATGGCGGCAGATGCCTGTAATCCCAGCTACTTAGGAGGCTGAGGCAGGAGAATCGCTTGAACTCAGGAGGCGGAGGTGAACCAAGATTGCGCCATTGCACTCCAACCTGGGTGACAGAGCGAGACTCAGTCTCAAAAAAAAAAAAATGTTTAGGAAAGGCAAATATCTAATATCTAGAGACAGGAAACAAATCAGTGGTACCCTGGAGCATGGGAAAGGGACAGGGGATGAATCTAAACAGGCATGAGGAAACTTCTGGGGTAACAAATGTTCTAAAACTGGATTTTGATGATGTCGCACAACTGTGTAAATGTATAAAAATCACTAAAATGCACACTTACAATATGTGATCAAATCATGCTTTTCCTCTGCTCTCCTACCACAGCAAGCAACACTGAAGACCTGTGGTCCAATGTGGATGGGGGCAGTTCTCCCCACCACCAAGCAAGCAATCAGTTCTGCAGCAAACACCAACTGTATGTCCTTTAATTCAATTCCAACACTATCTACCCAGAGATAGTATCAAGCCCACAGGTGAGGGCTCAGTCCCAGGACTTCTCCCCACCCCTCAGACACAGCTGCAGGTCCAGACCTCCAGAACTTCTGACTGATGGGCTTTAAGTTAGGGTCCCCACAACTCCCTGTTTGAGTTCCATTAATTTGCTAGAGCACCCCACAGAACCCAGGAAAACACGTTTACCAGTTTATTATAAAGTACATTACAAAGGATACAGATGAAGATCCTTCATCTTGCATAGGGCAAGGCGTGGGGGAAGGGCACGGAGCACCCATGCCCTCGCTGGGGCGCGATCGTTCAAGAACCTTCACATGTTCAGCTACCCAGGAGCTCCCAGAACCCTGTCCTTTCAGGTTTTCATGGAGGCTCCATTAAATAAGTATGATTGATTAAACCACTGGCCAGTAGCGAGCAATTTCCCCTTCAGCCCCTCTACCCTCCCTGGAGGTTGCAAAGTTGGGTAGAAAGTCCCAATCCCCTAGTCCTGCCTTGGTCTTTCTGGTGACCAGCCACTATCCTGAAGTCACCTAGGGGTTGCCAGTCATCTTTTTGTACATCTTTAGTGTACAAGGTCAAAGACCAAACATATATTTCACAATATCACAGGTGAACTTTATGCAATGTAAGTTATATCAATAAAGTTATTTTTTAAAAAAAGAATAATCAGGAGTTCCCCATTGCTGGAGTACACAAGCAGAAACAGAATGATCTCCTCACAGGGATGCTACAGAATGGGGGTCTCCATGACCTTAGTACTTGACCTCACTGTCTGACTCAAAGATCTTGTGGCCTTTTGACCCAAAGTTCTGGTGTATACATTTTATTGTGTGGCTTTCTCCAGTTGCTGGTCAGATGGTTATAATAGAGAAAACAATGGTAACTACTCTTCCAAATACCTCACTTACAAACATTGAACATAGAAAGATTTTCACCTTTCGTCCTGTAAAGGCAGCTCGATGAAGCGGCGTGTCTCCCATGTCATTCAACACATTCACTTCTGCACCAGCCTAGTAAACATGACCACTTTAAATATCAAGAAATATACAATGGTGAAAATCATTCCTTCAAAATACATTAAAGCCTTAAAAAATTAAAATTGTTAATACTGTTCAGGGGTCACTACTAACAATAAATTAAATTTATAGTAAAAATAAAAAGCCAGCATGGTGGTATGAGCCTATAGTCCCAGCTACTTGGGAGGGTGAGGCAGGAGAATCACCTGAACCCAGGAGTTCAAGGCAAGTCTGGCAATATAGCGAGACTCTATCTCATGTGTGTGTGTATATATATATGTTTGTGTGTGTGTGTGTGTGTGTGTGTGTGTGTGTGTGTGTGTGTGTAGTAGGTTTCCTCAAAGGTAAACATCTACCTGATAGGTAGAGGAATAAAAAGTAAAAAGGTGCTTTTCATTAAAAATCTATACACCTTGGCCAGGTGCAGTGGCTCACACCTGTAATCCTAGCACGTGGAGGCTGAGGCAGGCAGATTGCCTGTGCTCAGGAGTCTGAGACCAGCCTGGGCAACATGGTAAAAGTCCATCTCTACAAAAAATAAAAAAAAATTAGCCAGGCATGGAGGTACATGCCTATAGCTCCAGTACCTGAGGGACTGAGGCAGGAGGATCACTTGAACCCGGGTGGTCAAGGCTGCAGTGAGCCGAGATTACACCACTGCACTTGGCATAATCTTGGCTCACTGCACTCCAGCCTGGGTGAAAAAGTGAGACCTTGTCTCGGTTAAAAAAAAAAATCCATACACCTTCGCTCTACTTTAGAAGCAGCCATACTGATAAAAGGAGAATGATCTCTGAATGAAATACCACATTTCCTCCATTATCAATTTAATACGTTTTCAGGAAAAAAGATGCCATTATTTAAACGTACAGATGAATTGTAAGATGTAGCCAAATTTCAGAAATATCAGAATGTGAGAAGTTAGTTATTCATCATAGAATTAAGAAATATGAACTCTCAATTCTCGTTAAATGCAGTGCTAAGAGATTGTGACTTTTTTTTCTGTTTTTTTTAAATTTTATTTGTGTATTGACATTTTTTTAAATTATTCAGGGTGTGCTTTGGTTATTTTCAACTGTCACACTCATAAAACTGAAAATAAAATCTTCATTAATATGCCCACTTTTATAATTTTAAAGGCTAGTAATATAAAACCTAATGATTAAACATACAATTTTAATTAACCAGGCTAACCTAATTCATGTATTCAATAAAGAACACTTAAGTGTCTTGAATGATAAACTATTGCTTTAAATAAGTCACTGTGGCTCAGGTGGCTTTTCTAAGACTTTCATCTAAAAATTTACATAACAATAATATTTATTGTAGTCATTAAAAATTAGTCATAAATAGACCTTCAACAGATCCTGGACCACTTGTCTGTGTCCAAAATAGCATGCCAGATGTAGAGGTGTCCAGCCCAAGTTAGACTTACTTCTTCCTAAAAATGGAAAAATATAAGGTATTTTAGATTATATTTAGGTAATTTTACAACAAAATTAACTTCTCCATAACAAGTGACCTCAATACTTTCCTTTGCAAAGCACTGCTGATGAGTGAGAGGCAAGGTAGGTGACCTTGTAAGAAGTGTAATGGGTGTAAAGGACAAGAACTCACTAGGTGCAGATCTGGTGCCACCTTCTGACTCAATGTCCTCACCTCTAAAGGGGTAGAGGGAGACTGGACGGGGGTTACATTCGAGCTAGATGATCTCTAGCAGCTTCTTGACTCTAGGGCTCCGAGTCTTTAATCATCTTGCCATCATCAGGTCAAGAGGGGTTTTCTTGACACTGTTCACAACAAGCAACTCTCTTTGAAAACCCGTATCAGGAGGGTGGATGGAGGAGATGAAGGCAGCGCATAGCAACTCTCTGTGCACCTGTACCACAACAGGAGTCAGTAAAGAATATTTCCTGCAGCACCTGGGATATGGTTTCGATTTGTCCCCACCCAAATCTCATGTTGAATTGGAGCAGGGGCCTAGTAGAAGGTGACTGGATTATGGGGGCGGATCTCCCCCTTGCTATTCTGGTGACAGTGAGTTCTCATGAGATCTGAGGGTTTGAAAGTGTGTGGTACGTCCTCCTTCACTCTCTCTCTCCTGCTGTGCCATGGTAAGCTGTACCTGCTTCCCCTTCACTTTCCACTATGACTGTAAGCTTCCTGAGGCCTCCCAGTCAAGCTTCCTGGTAAGCCTGAGTAACTGTGAGTCAATTAAGTCTCTCTTCTTCATAAATTACCTGGTCTCAGGTAGTTCTTTATAATAGTGTGAAAGTGGACTAATACAATCCGGAAAGCTATGAACTCTACAGATAGTGCTAGAAAGTGGATTCTTTGACTGCAGATAAAGTCTCAGTTATTGAGGATATTGGGTTGCCAAGGTGAAAGAGAGGATCAAAGTTCAAGGCAATTAAGTGTCAGATCCTAGCAGTAGAGTTGAGGAAAGGCATAAACAACTGAATGTTGCAAAAACTAAAACTAATTCAATTTAGCAAAAAAAAATACAGAGCACTATTTAGAGCTGAGATAGCCCAAAAGCTTCCCCAAATTCCCAATCAGACTGTAGCGAATACAGCCCTATCAAATCCGAAAATCACCTGCCGTGATGGGGCTGTTACAGCCCAAGAACATGTTATTCCAGGGGCCACCGCAGGGAAGGAGCGATGGTTTCACAGCTACTGTGGGCTGCAGTACCTCACTTACATGACACACTACCCTCAGCTCCTGGATTCCAGGATCTGAACCCACAGAAATCTCAGCCACCAACCTCAGCACACCCACAACAGGCCTCTAACAACCCTCCAAGGGACTGCAGCTGTCAACAGTGTCCCTGGGATTGTTTGCCATTTACCCAAACTCCTACATCTGTTTCCTCTCAAGTGTGTGCTCTGTGGAACCCCTAATTACACAGTCAATAAATCCCAGAGCCTGTCTCTTTCACTGGAAGAGTGAACCTATCTTTTGCT
The DNA here is from genome assembly GCF_001698545.2 of Rhinopithecus bieti. Lineage (NCBI taxonomy): Eukaryota > Metazoa > Chordata > Mammalia > Primates > Cercopithecidae > Rhinopithecus > Rhinopithecus bieti. The sequence continues at coordinate 1,716,578 of NW_016807867.1, forward strand.
TTCTGTTCTTAGTGAAACCTAGCTCATCCTGATAAGGAACCCCCACTTATTCCTCAGGTGGGGTCTCCCGTCCCCACTGTACCTCACTGAACAGAAGTTGTGTGAACCTCCACATCAAAACTCCCACTACTGGCTGAGCATGGTGGCTCATGCCTATAATGCCAGCATTTTAGGAGGCCAAGGAAGGCAGACTGCTTGAACCCAGGAGTTCAAGACCAGACTGGGTAACATAGAGAAACCCCATCTCTACAGAGAATAAAAAAATTGGCCAGGCATGGTGGTGCACACCTGCAGTCTCAGCTACTCCAGAGGCTAAGGTGGAGGATCACCAGAGCCCGAGAGGTCAAGGCTGCAATGATCCATGATTGTGCCACTGCACTCCAGCCTGGACAACAAAGCGAGACACTGTCTCAAACAACAAAAAACCCACTACTGCTTTTGGTTGATGACTTTTCCATTCACATCACAGCTCCTCCTTTGAGGCTTCTGTCATTAAGCCAAAGCTCTTGGCCTTCTCTGCTGCCATCTGCCAGCCTCCCAGTGGCCCTACCCTCACCAAGTAACTTCGGGCAATATAGACTTTCAGTCTGCTGCAAATCCTGCCACCATCCTCAGGGGGCCAACTGCCTACTCAGCACCTTGGTCTGTCAGTTTCTTAGCTTCCCTCATTTCTCACAAACCATGCCTCTGCTTAAGGTCAGGGACCCACTGCCAGAGCCACAGCCTGGGTGCCACCAACACCCCTGGACTCAGAACACAGAAAGCCACTTTCCCAAGCACTCCCGACTTCCCAGCCTGTCCACACAGCCATCCCCCACACTTTCTTTTCAATTTACCCAGCCCCCAGCTCTAATCACTTTCTTTTTTCAAAAGAGGGTGTCCCTCTGTCACCCAGGCTATAGTGCAGTGGCACAATCACAACTCACTGAAGCCTTTACCTCCTGGGCTCAAGCAACTCTCCCACCTCAGCCTCCCGAGTAGCTGGGACCACAGGCATGCACCACCACATCTGGCTAATATTTGGATTCCTTTGTAGGGATGGAGTTTTGCTGTGTTGCCCAGGCTGGTCTCAAACTCCTGAGCTCAAGTGATCCTCTAACCTCAGCCTCCCACAGTGCTGGGATTACAGGGGTGAGCCACTGTGCCAGGCCTAATCACATTCATGTATATGTAAATACCCTCCATCTTCACTTCCTTCAATACATTCAGTGTCTATTAATCCCTCACTTCAACATTTCTTTATCATATTCTGAAAATCCTGGCTTCACTATAATATCTGTCACAGCAGCCTAAAAAACCTCCAGAGCCTGCTAAGTACACGAGCCCAGTTTCTCCATAATCATACCCAGGTGGCTAACCAACAGTGAAGAAAAACAACAGAGCCCTGTGGATTTACACACCATAAACTCAGGACCTCACACTAGCTGAAGGCCCTTCTGTAAGGCCCTGTCCAAGCATCTCTCATATGTTCTAACAAAAAGTAATTCAGTCCTTCACTATTCTCCTCAAGCCTTTTACCCAGACAACTCTACCTTAGCAAATGACGTATTTCAGCTTCACAGAGAAAACAGAAGCTTTCATAGAATTCCCTGCGCTTCCAGCACCAAATCAACCATCCCCCCTGGATCTACAGGCACTCTGCTAAACTTCCCTCCTGAGGTCTAAGACTAACCGTTCTTCCTGGATCCTGGAGCCCATCCCTTCCTGTTTCTCAGGCCCTCCTTTTTCACCTGTCTTCAACCTCTCTCCCTTTAGGTGCCATGGGAAGGAGTAAATGCTCTGATCTCTCCCATTTAATGAGGAAACACAAATGAAACCTTCCCTACTCCATGCTCCCAGGCAGCTACTGCGTCCCTCACTCTCCCCATTCTACTCTTCACTGGCTCTTTCTACCCAACATTCCTTCCTGTCAACCCCCACCCACTGCAGATGAAGCTCATCTCCCACCAGGTCATGAACACTGTCCTCAGTTTTTATCAAGAAATGGGTCCCGGGGGCAGGTTTCCGCCACCACTGCATCACTGGACAGCACGGCCACATTCTTCCCTGGCTGCCACAGCCCTGTACCCTGTGGGTCCTCTCATTTCTCTGGCACTACTTTTCCATATCCTTTGGACAATTTATTTTCCCCGACTAGTCCATTACTGGTCACTTCAGAAGTGGTACTTCAGCTGGGCATGGTGGCTCACACCTGGAATCCCAGCATTTTGGGAGGCCAAGTCGGATAGATTGCTTGAAGTCAGGAGTTCAAGATGAGCCTGGGCAATGTAGTGACACCCTATTCTACAAAAAATACAAAAATCAGCCAGGCGTGGTGGCGCACACCTGTAATCCCAGCTATTCCAGAGGCTGAGGTGGGAAGATCACTTGAGCCTGGAAGTTCAAGGCTGTAGTAAACCATGATTACACCACTGCGTTCCAGCAGGGGAGACAGAGCAAGACTCTGTCTCAAAAAAGAAAGAAAGAAAGAAAGAGAGAAAGAGAGAGAGAAAGAAAGATAAAAAGAAAAAAAGGTATTTCATGGCCCTCTCCCACTGCTTCCATTGTTTCTGTGCTGTTGACTTCAAAATCCATATTTCCATCTCCAAAGTGTCCACTAGACATCTCCATTGGGCTGGGCAAGGGTTCCTCAGGCCCAGAAAGCACAAAGTTGAACTCACCTGTTTTCCTCCATACACATACTCATAGGAATCACCAGGCCCCTCCAACATGTGTGTTCACAATGGATGGCCTCTCATTCCCCTCACTTCTCACTCAACAGCAGCAGCACCTTCCTGCTTTCTCCTTTTCACCCCACAGTCAATTAACTTGACTGACTCCAACTCCTAAATATTCATTACATCTAGTTTTCTCCATTACCACTGCTTCTGCCCCCATCCAAACCACACTGTCTCCTCTCACTTTCTATGACAGCTTCTGACCTGGTGTCTTCACATCTAGTATTTCCAAATAGGACTGTGGATCAAGAAATCAAAATTTCCAAGATCCAGCCAGGCGCAGCAGCTCACACCTGTAATCCCAGCACCTTGGGAGGCCAAAGCGGACAGATCACTTAAGGTCAGGAGTTGGAGACCAGCCTGGCCAACATGGTGAAACTCCGTCTCTACTAAAAATACAAAAATTAGCCTGGTGTGGTTGTGGGCACCTGTAATCCCAGCTACTTGAGAGGCTGAGGCACAAGAATCGCTTGAACCCAACAGGTGGAGGTTGCAGTGAGCCAAGATTGCACCACTGTACTCCAACCTGGGCAACAGAGCAAGACTATGTCTCAAAAAAAGAAAAAAATTTCCAAGATCCTGCATTTCCTTTTAAAATACTTCAAACAGGTTTTATACTCTTTCACAACTTATCGATATTTAAAAGGATGCGTTCAATGAATAAGAAATGTCAAGCTTTGGAGTATTTTACAAAGAACAGTACACTATATAGAATATTAAAACACTAAAACACCAGCAGGTATTACTGGGGAATATTCAAAAAACTTCACATTTGGACCACCTAGTAAAGGACCACCTAGTAAAGTGATAGCACTACACAGAACTGTGTGTTGAGACTGCCAATATAAGTACTTAGTTTGCTTCCAAAATTTATTATTTCTTGGAACATCACTCATAGAATTTACAAAAAGTATATTATGTATATACACAGTAATTTAATTTAATTTAATTTAATTTTTTGAGACAGAGTCTTGCTCTGTTGCCAGGCTAGAGTGCAGTGGCACGATCTTGGCCCACTGCAAGCTCTGTCTCCCGGGTTCAAGCTATTCTCCTGTCTCAGCCTCCCGAGTAGCTGGGACTACAGGCGCCCGCCACCATGCCCAGCTAATTTTTGTATTTTTAGTAGAGACGGGGTTTCATCATGTTGGCCAGGATGGTCTCGATCTCCTAACCTCATGATCCGCCCACCTCAGCCTCCCAAAGTGCTGGGATTACAGGCATGAGCCACCATGCCTGGACACATATACATATTAATATTTATTTTATTTGCAAGAATGACTCACACTAGCAACAGACAGGACCAGGAACACATACTTGTAACACAACATCAGCTACAAGCAAAACTAATTCTATCCTCCTTTCCCAGACCCTAAAAAAGCTCACTTTCACTTTCCGCTCACATCAGCCCTTCTTTCCCTCACTTTCAACTTGACATCACTGGATTCCTTCCGAACAGTAACATCTCTGTGTTGACTGTTAACCTTTAATTCTTGCAGGAGAATTACAGTAATTTATACAATTTTCCCAATTTGTCATGATTTGGAAAAACAAGAAAGAAAGGAAAGAAAACCAAGAAATGCCAGGAAGGAACCCCCCACATGGAAACACTATTCATGCCTGGTCTTGCCCACCCCTCCCCACTCCTTTGAGAACTGCACATCAACTGACTATGTCACCTTCTGCATCGACCCTTCAAACTACCCTTAAGATAAAGTCTGACTGACAGGTATAATGAGGTGAAACTTGACAAAAAAATTAACATATTTCTCAGCTTTACATTTCCAAGTAGACGACTTTCTCCTAATTGGCCTGAGGCAACCACGGGTGGAGGTGGGAAGGGGAGACAGAAAAGGGTCACTGAGGATGATCAAATGTTTTGGCACTCAAAATAGAATCCTGAGGTAAAGATAAAGAGCCAGTCTTTGCTGAAGAATAGGGGGAAATTTTATACATTTTTTATTTTTTAAACATTTTTTTCCCTCAGATCATTCTCCATAACAAAGACATTTTAAAATTCCTGTTTCCAACTCAGTCTCTAGACAACCCAGATCCTCAGATCACAGTTTCTTCCCTATTGCAAAGATGCTATTTCTTCCCCACTGAGGGTGAGGTCATGAGGTTTGCTGCCCTGGTACAAGAGGAGGAAGTAGCAAAAAGAATAAAATATCCATCTGAAGCCAGCCTTTTCTGGGACTGAGGAACTGTGGAAGGAGAAAAGACAAAAGTTGAGACACGTGGCTCTGGATCTTACACTCAGAAAGTGGGATACACTGAGGAGACACGGAGAACAGGCAAGCTGCTTCCGGGATGCAGGAAGAGACCCCCTCTAGGTCGCCCACCTTAGCACTCCCCTGCCAGGTGCTGCATCAAAGTAGACTCAGTAAGGTGTCCTGAGGGAAGGCTACATTTTGGGTAACCAGAGCTATTCTAGTTTCCACCATGGCCTTGGCTCCCACATGCCACTCTCCCAAGAGGGGAACAGGAGTGTGTCTGCATTGAACCAGCAAGCCTAGGCCAGGTGCCAGATGAAGATGTGACAGAGGGTAACACGAGCCACATGACAGTCTCCTGATACAGCCAAGGAGTCTTACCATACCACACGACACACTGAGAGGCCTGATTCTTTGACTTTTTACCTGAGTTTCACGTCAGCTTCCAATGCTTAAGGAGCACCAGGAAGACAAGGGTGGCTCAGGCACCAAAGCCGAGTCATAGATTAGAGGAAACCCTGCCCTCTCTACCGCACAAACACACAGCAAGGCTCGCCTCTACACTCGAACACCAAGTTAGAGGAAACACAGGGGAAGGGAGATCAAGACTTTATCAAAAGGGCTACTAAAAAAAGTATGGCTAGATGCAGTGGGTCACACCTGTAATCCCAACAATTTGAGAGGCTGAGATGGGAGGATCGCTTGAGACCAGGAGTTCAAGACCAGCCTGGAGAACACAGCAAGATTCCATCTCTACAAAAAATACAAAACTTAGCCAGGCGTGGTGGCGTGTGCTTGTAGTCCCAACTACTCTGGAGGCTGAGGTGGGACAAAAGCTTGAGCCCAGAGGTCTGAGGCTGCCATGAGCTGTGAGCAAGCCGCTGCACTCCAGCCTGGGCAACAGAACAAAACCCTGTCTCAAACAGACAAACAAAAAAGACAGAAGTACTCGGAGACTAGCATTTACTCTCCCGACACCTCCGAGAACGTGAAGGGGTTTATTACACTACCAGAGCCATTTTAGAGAACACGTTGTATTTCTCTGCACATTTGATGCAAGATTGTGATGTACTGGCCCCTTTGCTACCCAAGGCACATTGTGACTTGGCTGCTACGTTGTTTCTTCTTCCTTGAACCATTTTTTCTTCTCTATTGTCACCTGGCTAACTCCTACTCTTTCACATTACACCTTAGAATGGTTTCCTCCAGGAAGCTAATCCTTCCAGTTCCAGTTCCACACCTCTCCCATGACACCTGCACTTCCACGTCCTGGTGCATATTTTGTAATGCAGACTAGTCTGATCTATTAATCTACTAGACTAAGCTCAACGAGGGCAGGGATCCCATCTACCTCTTCATCATTATCTCCAGGGCACACAGTAAACACTCAAACCTGCTGGGTCAACTGCAATGTCTTCAAGAAGAAAAAAAATCATCATAGGATATATCCTGTGGGCTAGGGTCACCCTTGTGGCTTGTAATATTTGGGATCCATAACAATTTTAAGAATGGACCTCACTTTCTCTGACTTAGAAGGGACTAGGAGAGACATTTCCTCCAATCTGTGGGGTTCTTCCTAGCATGAGAGAGATTAATTACATGATAGATCAGAAAAGTTAGCATTAAATAAATGCTAAGACTCATACGAGAAAGCTACAAAGTCCATTCAAAGTTTACCTTTGCAATTAATGTCAGCAATCACTTCATTCCTCGCCATGGTCTCTAATAGTTGTCGTACTTCTTTAGCATTGCCATTTCTGGCGTGATGGAGAAGCTGTTGCTCCGCTTCTGTGCTCATTTCTAGATTAAGAAAATAATAACATTGCTATTATCTAAGGACATAATTAGCTTTTAGATATTACCTGCTAACATAGAAAGGGGAAATAATCATCATTTTGCAGCTGATAAGACAGACACAAGAACTGAATAAATCCATTGCAGGGTGAGAACTCGAGCCTGAGACCCCTTGCCCTTCCTATTATTATTGAAGCAGTATACTAGAAACTTTGGCAAGTCTCTTAACTTCTTAAGGCCTTAGTTTCCTCATCTGCAAAACACAACCAGCCCATAAACTGTTCGTTATAAGATTATGTATGTGAAAGCATTCTGTCAAATACATAGTATTATGCAAATGGTTATTACATTAAAAATTAAACATAAAAGGAAAAAACAAAATTAGAGATAGTCAAAATATGACCATTCATATAGGAATAGTGTAAGACTAACATGTAAACTAACACATTCAAAACTGTGCAAAAAATCATTCTGAATAGAAACTCATTACAGATAAACATCCTGAAGTGGCTATACGTAAACAAATAAATTGGCCCAGCGCAGTGGCTCAAGTCTGTAATCCCAGCACTTTGGGAGGCTGAGACAAGCGGATCACGAGGTCAGGAGATTGAGACCATCCTGGCTAACACGGTGAAACCCGGTCTCTACTAAACAATACAAAAAACTAGCTAGGTGAGCTGGCGCGTGCCTGTAGTCCCAGCTACCCGGGAGGCTGAGGCAGGAGAATGGCGTGAACCCGGGAGGCGGAGCTTGCAGTGAGCCGAGATCGCGCCACTGCACTCCAGCCTGGGCGACAGAGCGAGACTCCATCTCAATAAAAAATAAAAATAAATTTATTTTTTCTGTCACATTTTCTTATCAAGCCCCAAACCAAATACAGAAAATTACAAGCAAATTTCAAGCATTTATGTCAAAATGAGAAAATGTTACAAACAGCAATTCCCAGAAGTATGTCATTCTTACTAATAATCAAACAAATAGAAATCATTCAAACACAAGTGACAGTTTTCTTGCCCATCGAATTAGCAAAAATAAAAAAAGACAAGAAACAATGCTGGCATGGGCAGGAAATAGCACTCCTGGAGAGTGCTAAAATGAATACAAATGCATACAACCTTTCATACATTACAGGCGGAGATCAGCAATTTGGCAATATCAAATAAACTTCAAAATTCATACATACCATTTACTTTGGGCAACTCTATTTCTAGGAATCTATCCTGCAGAAACATTTACACAAGATTTTTTATTCAAATGTTTATTTTTCCCCTCATGTTTGCTGTCATCTTACACAAGATTAATTTGAAAGCATGTTCATAAAGATTATAGTTTTTGTAATAGTGGAAAAGTTAGAAACCACTCCTTGTCATCAACAGGGGACTGGTTAAACACACCTTCCAGTGAGGTTAAAAGAGATGGGCTGTATAGGCTGGTGACTGGATGGGTTTTGAAGGCATGGTTTCAAAACAGAGCAGAGTAAACAGGTGGACCCCAGCCCTCAACCCCTAATCAGCATTTCTTATGCTGGCAAGTCGGGCTTTACCCTCTCTGAGACTTAGCTAGTTATATTTCCTAAAGTACAAGAGAGACACCAGGAGCTCCCAGGAAGTGGCCAAGAAAACCTTACAGTGAAGTTAGCAGTCAACAGGCCCCACCCACTATCTCAGTTTTCAATCAACTTTCTAGCTCCCCACTCTTAAACATGAAAGACAAAGACCAAAACCAAACAGAGAAGAAAAGCAGCCTAGAGAAAACAAGGTAGCAAAGAAAAGGTTAAAAAATAATAACTAATATCCTTAGATAATAAATGATATTCTCTTCTATAACAAAAACAAGATGCTATCCAAAAAAAAATAAAGCTTGAGAAAAGAACTTTGGAAATAAAACAGCAAAATTTAAGCTTCAATAAAAGAGTTAGAAAATAAGTTAAGACTATCTCCTAGAAAATAAAACTGTTAAGAAAATAGGAGATAAAAGATGAATGTTGGCCAGGCACAGTGGCTCATGCCTGTAATTCCAGCACTTTGGGAGGCCGAGGCAGGCAGACCATTTGAGCCCAGGGGTTCAAAACCAGCCTGGACAACATGGTGAAACTCCAACTCTACTAAAAACACAAAAATTAACTGAGTCTGGTGGTGCACATCTGCAACCCCAGCTACTCGGGAGGTTGAGGCTGGAGAATCACTTGAACCTGGGAGGTGGACGTTGCAGTAAGCTGAGATCATGCCACTGCACTCCAGCCTGGGTGACAGAGTAAGACTTGGTCTCAAAAAAAAAAAAAAAAAAAAAGACTGTTAAGAGAATTGGTCCGGGAGGTCAAACACTGAAACAGAAGTTCTAAAAAAAGAAAACAGAGAGATAGAGAAAATAAAGAATTTCTTTGGCAGACCAAGGCAGTAGGATCACTTGAGGCCAGGAGTTTAAGACCAGCCTAATATGGTGAAACCTCATCTCTACTAAAAATAGAAAAAAAAATTTAGCCAGGTGTGGTAGGGGAGGCCTGTAGTCCCAGCTACATCAGGAGGCTGAGGCAGGAGGATCGCTTCAACCCAGGAGGCAGAGGTTGCAGTGAGCTGAGATCATGCCACCGCACTCCAGCCTGGGCAACAGAGCAAGACTCCATCTCAAAAAAAAAAAAAAAAAAAAGAATTTAAGGAAGTCTTACAGCACTGAAAAGCCTAATGAGAGCCCGACAATTCTGGAAAATTTCTGATCTGCAGACAAAAGAGAACCTATGAAAGCACATCATCATGAAATTTTAGAACTTTGGTAACAAAAGATATCAGGTAATAAACAAAAGAGCAGGAATCAGAATGATTTTGACTTCTCTATCACAACATAAGCATCCAAAAGACAACAAAGCAATGCCCAAAAGTTCTGGAGGAAAATTATTTCCAACCCCCAATTCTATAACCAGCCAATCAAAAGTAGGAGTACAATAAGGACATTTTAAAATATACCAGTATGTAAATTTATTTCCCACACACCACTTCTCAGGAAGCCACCAGGGGTATAGCCACCAAAATTAAAAAACCAAGGAAGAGGAAGACATTAGCAAAGCCATTAGAAACAGACAATTAGCAAAGGAATCCCCAGGGTGAGGGGAAACCCTGGATATCTAGCTGTGGGCCTGGCCTAGCTCTTCTCCATACCTGGTTTATCTGGCCCCTACGCTAAGGATGTTCTGCTGCCTGTTCAGCTGAGGGTCCTAATTCCACCCCCTCAGGAGTGTTCTCCTTCCACCCACACCTGAGAAATACCTGTGGGCTCAGAGGCAGAAAGTGAAGAGCCTAATTCCCTGACAAAGTCCTGCCATCCAGGAACCCACATCTGGTCCCTACTACAGCCCTACTAAGCCACCAGCCTGGCTAAGGCCTATTTCCAGTGCTCGCACAAGGCCTCGCTCAGTGGCTTCCCTTTGAAAGAGTTCTTATAGGCCGGGTGCGGTGGCTCACACCTGTAATCCTAACACTTTGGGAGGCCGAGGCGGGTCGATCACCTGAGGTCAGGAGTTTGAGACCAGCCTGACCAACATGGTGAAACCCCGTCTCTACTAAATGCAAAAAAATTAGCCGGGCGTGGTGGCACATTCCTGTAATCCCAACTACTTGGGAGGCTGAGGCAGGAGAATCACTTGAACCCAGGAGGCGGAGGTTGCAGTGAGCTGAGATTGTGCCACTTCATTCCAACCTGGGCAAAAAGAGCAAAATTCCATCTCAAAAAAAAAAAAAAAAAAAAAAAAGAAAAGAAAAGAAAAAAGAAAAAAAAGAAAAAGCTCTTATAAACTCTGCAGGAAGCCAAACCCAGGCTCAGGCTGTTTAAAGAAAAAATTATTCAGTGCTACTTGTTAAAGCATGATAAGGAAGACTTTATTCAGCACCTCCATGGTAGTTACAAGGACCACCGCAAGACGGTCTTGCCATGGGGAAGACAGCTGAAGCTCAACTCTGAATACAGCAAGGACAAGTGGGATTATAGCCAAGGAGCAGGGTCAGGGTCAGTGGGTGGAAAAGTACTCAGAGGAAACATCAGGGGCAGAGGGGATTCTGGCTAAACCAAACTAACAGGGTTGTCGCTGAAGACAAGCCAGGGTGGTCAGACACCACCTGGGGGATGGTGGAGGATGAGGAATCTGATGAGATATCAAGGGTGGAGGGTTCTTGCTAAAACCGGATTTTACAAGGAAGTGCACAGATGGACCCAGCAGAAGGTTCAGAAGTCTGATTAAAGTTTGGCCAAGTCAAGAATCTCTGTCATGACTCAGAATCTTATTTTCAGAGTAAATTTCTGGGGGGACTTCATCTAACAGTGATTGTAATGCCCTTTCTTCAGTTTGCTAATCAGCTTTTATATTAATCCCCTCTGCATTCATTCACCTGTTAAAATATCTAATATTTTTTAAATGTTAGCAATACTTATATTCACTGTAGCATTATTTATAAAGAAAAAAAATCAGGACTGGGCACAGTTGCTCACTCTTGTAATCCCAGCACTTTGGGAGGCTGAGGAGGGCAGATCACTTGAAGTCAGAAGTTCGAGACCAGCCTGGCCAATGTGGCAAAAAAACTCCGTCTCTACTAAAATTACAAAACTTAGGCAGGCGTGGTGGTGGGCGCCTGTAAAACCATCCACTCAGGAGGCTGAGGCAGGAAAATCTCTTGAACCTGGGAGGCAGAGGTTGCAGTGAGCAGAGATCACACCATTGCACTCCAGACTAGGCAACAGAGGAAGACTCCATCTCAAAAAAAGAAAGAAATAAAGAACAAAAAATTAAAGATCCATCAATAAAGGTTCATTCACCTAATACTATGAAACCGTTAAAAATATTACAGAACACCCAGCCTGGCAACATGGTGAGATCCTATGTCTATAAAAATACAAAAAATCAGCTAGGCATGAGACCGGGCGCGTTGGCTCAAGCCTGTAATCCCGGCACTTTGGGAGGCCCAGGCAGGTAGATCATGAGGTCAGGAGTTCAAGACCATCCTGGCTAACATGGTGAAACCCCGTCTCCACTAGAAAAAAAAAAATAAAATAAAATAAAAATTAGCCAGGCGTGGTGGCGGGCGCCTGTAGTCCCAGCTACTCAGGAGGCTGAGGCAGGAGAATGGCATGAACCCGGGAGGCAGAGCTTGCGGTGAGCTGAGATGGTGCCACTGCTCTCTAGCCTGGGCAACAGAGCTAGACTCTATCTCAAAAAAAAAAAAAAAATTAGCTGGGCATGGTGGTGTGAGCCTGTAGTCCCTGCCACTGGGGAGGCTGAGGTAGGAGGATCATTTAAGCCCAAGAGGTCGAGGCTGCAGTGAGCCAAGATCGTGCCACTGCACTCCAGGCTGTGTAACAGAGATCCTGTCTCAGAAAAAAAAATTTTTTTTGATAAAAATATATTATAGAAGAAGCTGGGGGCAATGGCTCAGCACTTTGGGAGGCCATGGTGGGCGGATCTCGAGTCCAGGAGATCAAGACCAGCCTGGGCAACATGGTAAAACCCCATCTCTACAAAAATACAAAAATTAAGCCAGGCATGGTGGTATGCGCCTGTAGTTTCCACTACCTGAGAGGCTGAGGTGGGAGGATCACCTGAGCTCACGAAGTTAAGGCTGCAGTGAGCTGAGAGCACGCCACTGCACTTTAGCCTGGCTAAAGAGTGGCTAAACAGAGTGAGACCCTGTTTAAAAAAAAAAAAGGAAATAAAAGAAAAAGAAAAAAAGTTTAAATAATTTATAAAACCATGAAGTTGCAATATATTGTTAGGACAGATGGTACCTATATAGATTAGGCTCTCTATATATTTGCTATATATTGGCAGAGAAACAGAGGGAAAAGATATCAGGATGTCAACAGTGGTTACTCCTTGTGGTGAAATTATGAATGGTTTTAAATATCTTCTTTGGTTAGTTGTATTTTCCAAATTTCCTACAATATAAAGCCATTTTATAACCGGAAAATGTAAGTTATTAAAGATGAAAACCAAAAAAGCTTCAAGTCTAATTAATAAGGCATTTATCACAGAGGATGTTTTAATGTATTTTCAATCATGTACATTAAACAAGGAGTGATGGTCTAGACTTGCTGGCATATTACACCAAAAGGTTTAATATTCTTTTCATGCCTTTAAAGTATGAATCAAAAAATGTTTGAAGTATCTTCAAAACATACAAGAAGTTTTTTGTAACATTTTCCTTGGGTTCTTACTATATTGGGCTTACAGAAAAAAAGATTAAAAAATTCTCAAAGTTCTGTACAATAAAAATGAAAAGGATAAAAATAAATCTATTGGACCAGGCGCCTTGGCTCATGCCTGTAATCCCAGCCCTTTGGGAGGCTGACGCAGGCGGATCACAAGGTCAAGAGATCAAGACGATCCTGCCCAACATGGTGAAACTCCGTCTCTACTCAAAATACAAAAATTAGCTGGGCATGGTGACCCCCGCCTGTAGTCCCAGCTACTCGGGAGGCTGAGGCAAGAGAATTGTTTGAACCCTGGAGGAGGAGGTTGCAGTGAGCCGAGATCACACCACTGCACTCCAGCCTGGTGACAGAGCAAGACTCTGTCTCAAAAAATGAATAAATAAATAAATCTATTATCTACTTAAACAGTCCATTATAATATATAAACCACTGTAGTTACTCACAAATGCTGGGATTGAAACTAAAATTGATTCAACAAATGTTTCTTGAGTATCTACTGATGATAGGGGCTGTTATAGGCACTGGGGTACCATGATGGATAATATGGTTCCTGCCCTCCAGAACGGGGCAAACATGCAAACAACAATCACAACATGTGTCAAGTACAGCAATGTACACGGAACAGTGGCTGCACAGAGGAGAAGGGGAGTGGTTAGCTATCCGCCAACATTAGTGATTAGATACAGAGAAAGTAAAATGTAAACTGGTACTTGAATAAGAAGTTCACCAAGATCACAGGGGTGAACAAATTTCCTTGGACACTAGATACATAATAGGGAGATTAAGATATGGGATAGAAAATAAACAACGTGAGTGAAGATGTGACTCTATCTGGTTGTGGTGAGTTTGAGATTCCTGTGGGAAACAGAGATGAAGATGTTCAATAAGAAACTAGCAGGCTGGGCGCGGTATCTCACGTCTGTAATCCCAGCACTTTGGGAGGCCAAGGTGGGCAGAGCAGTTGAGGTCAGGAGTTGGAGACCAACCCGGCCAACACGGTGAAACCCCCTCTCTACTAAAAATACAAAAATTAGCCAGGGGTGGTGGCACATGCCTGTAGTCCTAGCTACTTGGGAGGCTGAGGCACAAGAATCATTTGAACCCGGGAGGTGGAGGTTGCAGTGAGCTGAGATTGTGCCACTGCACTCCAGCCTGGGTGGCAGAGTGAGACCCTGTCTCAGAAAAAAACAAACCAATAAACAAACAAACAAAAGGGCCGGGCGCGGTGGCTCAGGCCTGTAATCCCAGCGCTTTGGGAGGCCGAGATGGGCGGATCACCTGAGGTCAGTTGTTCAAGATCAGCCTGGCCAACACGATTAAATCCTGTCTCCACTAAAAATACAAAAAATTAGCTGGGCTTGGTGGCGGGCGCCTGTAGTCCCAGCTACTCCGGAGGCTGAGGCCGGAGAATGGCGTAAACCCGGGAGGCGGAGCTTGCAGTGAGCCAAGAACAGGCCATTTCACCATTGCACCCCAGCCTACGCGACAAGAGTGAAACTCTGTCGAGAGAGAGAGAGAGAGAGAGAGAGAGAGAGAGAGAGAGAGAGAGAGAGAGAAAGGAAAGAAGGAAAGAAAGAAGGAAAGAAGGAAAGAAAGAGAGAGAAGGTAGCTAATTAATAACAGTTTAAGTACAAGAAAGCAGTTGTAGGTTAGAATTTTTTTATTTTTATTTTATTTTATTTTTTGAGATGGAGTCTCGCTGTCACCCAGGCTGGAGTGCAGTGGTGCAATCTCAGCTCACTGCAAGCTCCTCCTCCCAGGTTTACGCCATTCTCCTGCCTCAGCCTCCGGAGTAGCTGGGACTACAGGTACCCGCCACCACGCCCAGCTAATTTTTTTGTATTTTTAGTAAAGATGGGGTTTCACTGTGTTAGCCAGAATGGTCTCTATCTCCTGACCTCATGATCCGCCCGCCTCGGCCTCCCAAAGTGCTGGGATTACAGGTGTGAGCCAACCGCACCTGGCCTGTAGGTTAGAATTTCAATAGCACCTGTAGTACCAGCTACTCAGGGGGCTGAGGCAGGAAGACTGCCTGAGCCCAGGAGTTGCAGGCTGCTGTAAGATATAATTACACCACTCTATTCCAACCTGGGTAACAGAAGCAGATTCTGTCTCTAAAAATAAATAAATAAAATAATTTAAATAGTGGGAGTTATCATCATATAAGTGGTCATTACAATCACAGTAATAAATGAGAACCCTCACTGGGAGAAAAACAACATTTATTGAAGGCGAAGGAGGCCAGGGAAGAGGAGCTGGCAAAAAACGACCAAGGGTGGAGAGGGGGCTCAGAAAAGGGTGGCAGCAACTGAAGCCAAGGGAGGAATATGTTTCAGGGAATGGGATGGGTACAAAAGAAAGGGCAAGAAAGACAAGGCCTGAAAACACCAACTGCTTTGGCAAATAGAAGAAGGCCACTGACAAGCTCCAAGAGTTATCTCCAGTGGAAATGAGACAGGCAAAAACATAGGCTTTGCTAAACAGAGGAGTGAATGGGGGATAAAAAGGAGACTGCACCAGACTCCTTTAAAGCAACTTCCTTCTGAAGAGAAGGTAACAGCTTCACTTTTAGGATATTAGACACCTGGGCATGTTTAAAGATTGTAGGGCAAGAGCCAGGAGAGAGGCAAACCTTGGCATACGGGAGAAAGGAGAAATGAGGGATGGAGTGAGATCCTAGAGGAGCCTGAGTAGGAAGAAGAGAAGCCCAAGGGAAGGATGGCCCTGAAGACCAGGAAGGCACTGCATCAGGGCTGGCGGGCAGGAAAGATGGCAAAGATCGGGTGAGGATGGTTCAGGGGCAGGGAGCGGGAGGAGGGCTCCTCTCTGATGACTGCCAATTTCCAGAATAAGAAAAGGGACAGATTTGTAGGTACCTGAGGAGAAGAGAGGACTCTTCCTATAAGACAGGATAGTAGGAGAGAAAAAAATGGGTCATGGGACCAATACAGTCATACAGATTGTTTTATTATTTTTAAGAAAGAGAAAGGAACAGAGCCAGTTAAATTTCACCAAGAAAAGGAAAAATCAACAACTCATGTTGCCTTGTGCCTAAAGCTCACAGGTATCAGTTTTAAGACAGGCATTTGACTAAAACATATTCTTAAAGCAATTTGGACATTCTCTCACGTCCAAAGCAATTGATACTACATATTCAAAGCAATTTGACACTACATGTTCAAAGCAATTGACATTATGTGCATCAAAACTAGTCTAGCTGTGCAGCCCAACCACACTCTAAAGATTTTCTGACTATGAAACTTCAGACTTAACCAAATAAGCAATACTTAGAGGATAAATTCCAAAATGCTAACAGGCATGTTCACTGCTTTTCCCTTATAATCTTTTATAATTTTAGAAAGGAATGGCAGGGGTGGGGAGGAGACTGGCACCTTCTCTTACCACCTCTTGGAAATGAGTTAATAAAAATGAAGTATCGGCCGAGCACAGTGGCTCACGTCTATGATGCCAGCACTTTGGGAGGCCAAGGCAGGTGAATCACTTGAGCCCAGGAGTCCAAGACCAGCCTGGGCAACCTATGAAGACCCCATCTTTACAAAAAATACAAAAATTAGCCAGGCGTGGTGGCACTTGCCTGTAGTCAGCTACTCGGGAAGCTGAGGTGGAAGGATTGCTTGAGCCAGGGAGGTCAAAGCTACAGTGAGCCATGATTGCACCACTGTACTCCAGCCTAGGTGACAGAGTGAGACCCTATTTCAAAAATATATATATATATATGAAATATACGTATATTTCAAAATATTTTGAAATATGTTTCTATGTATATTTCAAATATGTATATTTGAAATAAATATATTCATTTATATTTATTTGAAATACATATATTTATTTCATCATATATTTGAAATAAACTTACACACATTCAGATATATATTTGAAAATATAATATTTATATATCTACTAAAATTATATATTTTTATAAATATATATATTTATATGTATTTCAAATATATATACTTATTTCTGAAATATCCATATATATTTGAAATATATATAGATATTTCCTGCACTTCTGGAGTGCAGTGGCACACCTCCCAGGCTCAGGTGAGCCTCTCAACTCAGTCTCCCAAGTAGTTGGGACTACAGGTGCACACACCACCATGCCCAGCTAATTTTTGTATTCTTTTCTAGAGACAGGGTTTCGCCATGTTACCCAAGCTGGTCTTAAATCCGGGGCTCAAGCGATCCGCCTGCCTCGGTCTCCCAAAGTGCTAGGATTACAGGCGTGAGTCACCATGCCCAGCCCCAAAATTTTTTTTTACAGCAAAATACTTTCCTGGTGGCTCTAACAGCGAGGCAAAATAGCACAACTCCAAAAATATCTGAATTTAAAAACTGAGAAAACCTCCTAAAAATGATAGCATACTAATTAGATCATTACAATAAAATGATCTTTATATTCCTTTCAGTTACACTACAAAGAAAGAAACTACTAATAAAATGTTTCAAACCAAGGAATAAAGCCATTCATCACAATTTTTTTTAAAGAGATGGGGACTTGCTATGTTGCCCTGGCTGATCTCAAACTCCTGGGCTTAAGTGATTCTCCATCTTGGCCTCCCAAAGCACTGGGATTACAGGCATGTGCCACTGCACCCAGCCCACAATTTCTTTTCTCATCCAAGAACCATCCACTAAATGTGGACTGAAAGTCCACTGCTGTCTATGTAGACTTGAATATCTAGAATGTCCATGAGTATCTGAAACCTTAACCCTTAGGTGAACATTCAGGTAGTTATCCCACCATCAGGTGTCCAACATGACAGCCACCAGAAGCTGCAGTTTCCCTATCGCCACCAGGCCTGCACCGCCTTCCCTAATTCTAATACCACACAAGGGAATGAATCAATACCCAATGACTTGAAGGCTTACCACATTCTAGGCATTGTTCTAAACTCTGATGACACTAGTGAATAAAACCAGGCCTTACACTAGGGGAACTTTTAGATGTTGTAAAGAAGACAAGTGTACAAATAAATTACTATCCACATTTCTGGAGAGAGGTCTGACTTGCTCTCTCCATCTCCAATATCACCTAGAGCCCCTTGATAAGCCCTCATGGCAACCTGCCACCATATGTGAGTCTGTGGGTATCAGTGTGGTCATTTCTTTGGCTGTCCCTAGACTGTAAACTCGATTAGAACAAATGCCTCATGTCTATTCTGTTCCCCTATTATATCCCTAGCAAGGTGCCTAAAACACAACTGGCAACCACATATTAATTAACCAGATGGATGGATGGGTGGATGGATGAGGACTTAATCCTTTGAAAACAAAGCAATCAGATCTCCCTATAGGAAGGTCTACAGGCAATGCCTTACAAAAGGTATATCTGGTGACATAAAATTAACAGTTTTTTTTTCTAATAAGCCACGGGAAATACATTTTTTAAAATGTACACTGCCAGGCGCAGTGGCTCACGCCTGTCTGTAATCCCAGCACTTTGGGAGGCTGAGGCGGGCAGATCACCTGAGGTCAGGAGTTCGAGACCAGCTTGGACAACATGGCGAAACCCCGTCTCTACTAAAAGTACAAAAATTGGCCAGGCGTGGTGACAGGCACCTGTAATCCCAGCTACTCAGGAGGCTGAGGCAGGAGAATCACTTGAACCCAGGAGGTGGAGGTTGCAGTGAGCCAAGATCGCGCCACTGCATTCCAGTCTGGGCGACAAGAGTGAGAATCCATTTCAAAAAAAAAAAAAATTATACCAAAAAAGGGAGAAATTGTTTAAAACACACCCCCCCCACCCAAGTATTTAGGTTGATAACTACTTTCTTAATTTTGTGCATTTTAATTTGTAAACTATTTCCATTAGTTTCTGACTAAAAGTTACCTTTAGAAGAAAATTCAAAATTGATTTTTTAAAGAAAGCCAAATTCATATGTTGAACAGATTTTTTAAAAACATTCTTCCAAATCATGAGAGCTTATTCCAGAAAAGCACTTTGCCTCTGATGTTTAAGCCAGAAGCATTCCCAAATGCAGCTGGTCACA
This sequence comes from Rhinopithecus bieti, assembly GCF_001698545.2. Classification (NCBI taxonomy): domain Eukaryota; kingdom Metazoa; phylum Chordata; class Mammalia; order Primates; family Cercopithecidae; genus Rhinopithecus; species Rhinopithecus bieti. The sequence goes on from NW_016807867.1 coordinate 1,735,505, forward strand.
ATGGATTGCAGCCATTTCTATCAGTGAACATGGTATTTTTCAAGACCACTTTTTAGCTCCTCTTCTCACATTCACACAATTCCCAGCTCTGTTTTTAGATTAATGAGATTTTCATGGCCGTAAGAATGTTTTCCAGGAAATAATTAGATGGAAAACATTTTGAGCTTCAAAAACCAAGAGAGAAGAGACCATTTTTGCCTTACGTTTTCTCTCCTCCAAGGTCCACTAGGGAAAGCTAGACTTCTAATTTTTAAATTCTTTTGAGGAAAGTAAATTTATATTTTGTTGCTTTATAAATATCATAAAATTACTTAAACTGGTGACCATACTTGATAGTCTATGCCACTAAATCCCCACTTAATATAGTAAATTCCGTGGCCCCAACAGTTCTGAGATATTGACAAAGATTTTAAAACTTACAGCTCAAAGGGCGATGACTTGTTAAATTTGGTTGGAGTCTATTATTTTATCATTTGAACAGCTTGCTACTTTTCTTTACAATTCCAGCTTAATATCTACAGAATCAGCCAGGTGCAGTGGCTCACACCTATAGTCCCAACATTCTGGGAGGCCAGGGAGAGCAGATCACTTGAGGCCAGGAGTTTGAGACCACCCTGGCCAACATGGTGAAACCCCATCTTTACTAAAAAATACAAAACTTGGCTGGGTGTGGTGGCGCACGCCTGTAATCCCAGCTACTGGGGAGGCTGAGGCATAAGAATCACGTGAACCCAGGAGGCAGAGGATGCAGTGACCCAAGGTCACACTACTGCAGTCCAGCCTGGGTGACAGAGTGAAACTCTGTCTCAGACAACAACAACAACAGCTATAGAACCAAGATAGAAAATTCCTGGAGAAATCAAAGATAATAAAATTCAACAATAAGAGCTAATTCACCTGGGTGCGAGAAACTGAAAATATTTAATAATGTGCCCTTTTTCAGGAATAGAGCTCTTAAAGGTATTAGAAAAGTTAAAACCCCAGACATCCAGGCTCAATTCACCTAGTCATACATATAAAAACATGCAATTGTAAATCTTAAAACATCAGAGAAGTATGGGGATTCCTCAAAAAATTAAACACAGAATTACCTATGATCCAGCAACGCTACTTCTGGGTATATACCCAAAAGACTAAAAGCAAGGAATCAAACAGATATTTGTATTCCCATGTTCACAGCAGAAGTAACCTAAATGTCCACTGACAGATAAATGGAAAAACAAAATGTGACATATACAAGGTAATATAATTTAGCCTCTAAAAGGAAGGATGGGCGTAGCGGCTCATGCCTGTAATCCTAAGACTTTGGGAGTCCGAGGCAGGCGATCACTTGAGATCAGGAGTTCGAGACCAGCCTGGCCAACAGACCAGGGACACCCCATCTCTACTAAAAATACAAAAATTAGCTGGGCACGGTGGCACACGCCTGTAATCCCAGCTACTGGGGAGGCTGAAGCAGGAGAATCACTTCAACCTGGGAGACAGAGGTTGCAGTGAGCCAAGATTGCGCTACTGTACTTAAGCCTGGGCAACAGAGTGCAACTCTGTCTCAAAACAAAAAAGCCATTAAATAAAAAAAAATTCAAATCCTCAATATTGTGTTTCTCATTTCCCATGCTCTTGCTCTCCAAATTTCAGCAGATCCAGGTAACTTTTTGGCCAGGTGCAGTGGCTCACCGCTGTAAGCCCAGCACTTTGGGAAGTTGAGGCGGGCGGATCACCTAAGGTCAGGAGTTCGAGACCAGCCTGGTCAACATGGTGAAACCCCATCTCTACTAAAAACACAAAAATTAGCCTGGTGTGGCAGTGTGTGCCTGTAGTCCCAGCCACTGGGGAGGCTAAAGACCAAGAATGGCTTGAGCCCGGGAGGCAGGGGTTGCAGTGAGCCGAGACCGTGCCACTGCACTCCAGCCTGGGAGACAAAGCAACACTCTGTTTCAATCAGTCAATCAATGGAAGGAAATTCTGACACACGCTAGAACATGGATGAACCTGGAATACATCATGCTAAGTGAAATAAATCCCTCACAAAAGGACAAATATTGTATGATTCCACTTAGATGAGACAACTAAAATGTATGACTGTAGTCAAAGTCATACAGACAAAACATAGAATGGCGGTTGCCAGTGGCTGGAGAAGGGAGGAAGAAATAGGGGTATTATTTAACGGGAACAGAGTTTCAGTTTGGGATGGAGGAAAAGGTTCTGGGGATGGACAGATGGATAGCTGTACTACAATGTGAATGTACGCAATGCCACTGAATAATACACTTAACAATGGGTAAAACAGGCCAGGTGTGATGGCTCATGCCTGTAATCCCACTTTGGGAGGATGAGGCAGGAGGACAGCCTGAGGCCAGGAGTTTAAGACTAGTCTGGGCAACACAGCAAGACCCCAGTCTCTACAAAAAAAAAAAAAAAAAAATTAATTACCAAGTGTCATGATGCGCACCTATAGATCCAGCTACTTGGGAGGCTGAAGCAGGAGGACTACTTGAGCCCAGGAGTTCAAGGCTGCACTGAGCTATGACCATGCCACTGCACTCCAGCTCTGGGCAGCAGAATGAAACTCTTTTTAAAACAAACAAACAAACAACAACAACAACAAAAAACCTAAAAGGGCAAATTTGATGTTACGTACATTTTATCACACACAAAAAAAATCAGGAAGCATCTAAAATATGACTTGCACAATTGCCAAATGGCATTTGTACTTTTTTTTTTTTTGAGACAGTGTTTGTCACCAAGGCTGGAGTAGTACAGTGGCACAATCTCAGCTCACTGCAACCTCCTGGGCTCAAGTGATCCTCCCACCTCAGCCTCCCAAGTAACTGGGACTACAGGCATACGCCACCATGCCCAGCTAATTTTCATATTTTTTGTAGAGTCAGGGTTTCGTCGTGTTGCTGAGGCTGGTCTCAAACTTCTGGGTTCAAGCGATCTCTCCACCTCAGCCTCCCAAAGTGCTGGGATTACAGGTGTTAGCCACTGCATCCAGTCAGTATTTGTACTCTTTTCATTTTTTGAGATGGAGTTTTGCTCTTGTTCTCCAGACTGGAGTGCAATGGCACCATCTCGGTTCACCACAACCTCCGCCTCCCGGGTTCAAGTGTTTCTCCTGCCTCAGCCTCCCGAGTAGCTGGGATTACAGACATGTGCCACCACGCCTAGCTATTTCATATTTTTAGTAGAGATGGAGTTTCTCCATGTTGGTCAGGCTGGTCTCAAACTCCTGACTTCAGGTGATCCGCCCACCTCGGCCTCCCACAGTACTGAGATTACTGTATGAACCACCGCACCCAGCCCTATAATCTTAATAAAGACAAAGGGAGACTATTCAAAAATTATTAAAAATATATGTTGTGATTAGTTTTTAAATTCTCAGATACTGATTTTATGATTGCTGTTACATTAATATTTAAAATACATTGTGTACTAGAAATTTGAATGAGAAAATTAAATGTCTATGAACAAAACATCCTGTAAACTAAATCTTAAAAACATAAAAACCAGTACTGTGCTTAGCCCTGCACTCCAAAGTAGTCAGCTGCCTTTTTTTGAAATAGGGTCTCAGTCAGTTGCCCAGGATGGATTGCAGTGGCACGATCATGGTTCACTGCAGCCTCAAACTCCTGGACTCAAGCAATCCTTCCACCTTGGCCTCCTGAGTAGCTGGGACCACAGGTGCATGTCACCATACCCGGCTAATTTTTGTATCTTTTATAGAGATGAGGTCTGGCAATGTTGCCCAGACTGGTCTTGCACTCCTGGCCTCAAGGAATTATCCTACCTTGCCTTCCAATGTGCTAGAATTACAGGCATAAGCCACCTCGCCCAGCCTGTAGTTAGCTGCTTAATGGTATATTTTCTCCTGACATTATATTCTTTTAATACCAGCAAGGTATTAAAGATTAAAGTAATACATGAAAACACGGCAATGGCAAAAAAAAAAAAAAAAAAATACGTATTTGCTCTAACTATGATTAGTTGCTAGTAATCAGTAATTTCTCTGATGCACTCATATGCCTACATGTATGTACATGTGTACACATTATGCACACATATGCAGCTACACATATTATGCATACAGAAAACTCTGACATTTGTGATAACATAAATGTGCTTTTTGCTTATTTTAGAAACTGAACATTGTCGGTGGCTCAAGCCTGTAATCCCAGCACTTCGGGAGGCCGAGACGGGCGAATCACGAGGTCAGGAGATCGAGACCATCCTGGCTAACACGGTGAAACCCAGTCTCTACTAAAAAATACAAAAAACTAGCCGGGCAACGTGGCAGGCACCTGTAGTCCCAGCTACTCGGAGGCTGAGGCAGGAGAATGGCGTAAACCCAGGAGGCGGGGCTTGCAGTGAGCTGAGATCTGGCCACTGCACTCCAGCCTGGGCGACAGAGCGAGACTCCATCTCAAAAAATAAAATAAAATAAAATAAACTGAACATTGGTAGACAAATTCATATTTAATCTAACACTCTGATCCTAGAGCTGAAGCAACTGAAAAGCCCCAAGGTGAAGTAACTTGCCAAGTGTTAACAGTAGAGTCAGTCACAGCCAGAATGTAGAAGGGGTGAATGCTATGTATTTTATAAAATTCAATTCAGCTGCAAAACTTAAATTGCTCTCATTAGTGCTCCTGTGTAAGCACCGAGGAAGGTGAATCTGAATTATGGCTTGAGTGCCTCATTTTAAAAAGCTTTAGTTATTAACTGAGAATAATACCTAAAACATGGCAATTTAAGGAAAACAGGAGCAAATTATAAAGCTTATTTTGGGAAGCACTAACTTGTATTGTTTCAGATTAGAAGACAAAATTTTAATCACTTAATTTTAATTCAGTGAAACTTTTCTCTAACTTCCTCAATAAGTTTTGTGCCCTAATAAAAAGCATTCATCTTCCGGAGAAGAAATGATGGAGAATTGGCCAGAATTGTAATGTGTCATCTTATGGTTTGTAAAGCACTGAAATCATAAAATGTTTATACCAAATTATTATTTACTTTATATTTGATAAATTTACATTACCTTCTCTTATTCATATCCATTCCATACCCACACCGACTTGGATGCCATACGGACATAATAAAAAACCAACCCTATCACTGGGTATGTATTTTATCCATATTCGGTTGGAAATTTTAATGTTTGTTAAAATTAGTAAAAATGAAGTAAGCTTCATAGCTTTGCTTAAGGAAGTTGTTTAAAATAACTTTAGGTGCTATAATTTTAGCTGCTTTAACAATTAAGCACGAACCCCTAGATGCACCCCTGATTTCAATTTCAACTTGACAGATTCTGAAAACTATTAACTACTGTTTCAAAACAGGGCAGATACGAAGAGCAGAGAAGCCTACCAATTTGACAAATCAAGTTTAGTAATAAAAATCCTAGCAAGGAGACTGATTGTTACCTTTTAATGATAAAATTCCCTAAATTTTAGAAAATGCATTAAAATTTTCCCATTTCAATTATTTCACATTTGAAAATTAACTTTCAAACTCAATTAAACTCATGTATGATAATACTGACAATTTATGCTTCATAGAAATACCTCTTTAAAGAAAAACTTTAAACACAAAGTAAAAACATGTGGTTACTTTCCATTGTCACATGATAGGAAAATGTACAGTTAACGACTGCTTTCACTATACAGTAATTTCCTACTTGCAGGCTGATAAATAAAAGTAAAGTGAGTGATCTAGTTTATCTTCCTAGTAATAGCATTAAAACTATTTCTTATACTAGCCCACCTCAAACAGCCCCCTTAATATTGACAGTACCGACACAGCATTAGTGGCAGAGGCCACGTGAGGAAAAACATTTCCAGTGACCAAGAACATCACATAAGATACTTATATGACACCACAATCATAAATACATATATATACTATACAGAGTACATAACAGTGTCTTTTCTTAAACTTCATGAATTGTTAGTATAAGCTGGTGACGGCAGTGCTAACACCTGTCCTCTTTCTATGAAATTCAGAGAACTTGCTAGGTCTTCAAAAAAGTTCTGATTGCCAAAGTTCAGACTCAGCTTGGACGAACTGACAAGCTTCTGAAGGATATCAAATTTCTCACATGCACTTGATATCATATTCTCTCTTCTCCACTAAGTTATTTGTTTGGCTGATTTCTACTTTCTGCCTACTACTTTTCTCAATGAATACATATAATGTATAAAAGCTCAGCTTCCAGTAACGTCAAGAGGTAAGAAACTGACACAGTTCCAACTTAAAAATATTATGATCAGATATACAGATGTATCTCTAAGTAAAATAAAGCCACAAGGAAAATTTGTAATGTATTAATATTTAACAGGCATTGTGCCATGTTATTACTCAAAAAAGACTGGCTGTATTCTTCAACCTAATTGTTGGTTCTAAAACAGTATTATTTCCCCTTGTTTTGAGGAAATGATGGGGATAATTTTTCTTTCTTTTTTTTTTTTTGAGAAGGAGTTTCGCTCTTGTTACCCAGGCTAGAGTGCAACGGTGCAATCTCCACTCACTGCAACCTCTGCCTCCTGAGTTCAAGCGATTCTCCAGCCTCAGCCTCCCGAGTGGCTGGGATTACAGGCGCCCACCACCATGCCCAGCTAATTTTTGTATTTTTAGTAGAGACAGGGTTACACCATTTTGGCTAGGCTGCTCTCGAACTCCTGACCTCAGGTGATCTGCCCACCTCGGCCTCTCAAAGTGCTGGGATTACAGGCATTAGCCACCGCGCCTGGCCAGGAATACTTTTATAGAAATAATACCTGTGGTTCACACCTGTAATCCCAGCACTTTGGGAGGCTGAGGCGGGCGGATCATAAGGTCAGGAGTTCGGGACCAGCTTGACCAACATGGTGAACCCTCATCTCTACTAAAAATACAAAAAATTAGCAGGGCGTGGTGGCATGTGCCTGTAATCCCAGCTACTTGGGAGGCTAAAGCAGGAGAATCGCTTCAACCCGGGAGGCAGAGGTTGCAGTGAGCCGAGATTGTGCCACTGCACTCCAGCCTGGGCAATACAGAGCAAGACTCCGTCTCAATTTAACAACAATAACAACAACAACAACAACAAAAAAAAAAACAGAAATCATACCTGACTGCTCTGAATCACAAGTCGGCTAGAATAATACATGCAAAAATGAGCAACCTCCAGAGAAGAATTAGCCACGCACCATAAATTTCTGATTGACAATGAGATATTTAGCAAGTGTCATTTTGATAAACAACCTTCACAAAATACTACACTGAGATAACAAATGTTTCAGATTAATCTACTCAATCTTTGGCAGTTAACTCCTATTTTGACTATCTGTTGCTCAACGCTAGAGAAGAGTTACACTTCCCGGGAGAAACGAAAAAGACAATAGTTAAATTTTAAGAAAGGATTGTTACTGACAGTTTTCTCCTCTTTTCCCCCTATAAACTGTAGACAAAGCCCACCTAGTGGTTTCGAATTAGGGAATTAAAAAGTAGATTTTGTTACTATGTTGTAATTAAGAATCTTCACAATTCCAGCTTGAGGGGGTAGGGGGGTGGTTCAGAATTTACACCTATCACACTGCTGCAAAAAATTCATTGTATCAGGGTTAGACTGCAAATACTGCTACCCTCAAAACGAATCTGCAAATTATTTCCCAAATGCTGAGTAAAGAGGTGAGGAGGTTCCAAACTCCAAATCCAGAATGCACCTACTACAGGGCAAAGACTGAAGTTTTCAGGGAAAACACACCACCGATTTTAAAGCTGATTTAATTATATTATTAACTATTCAGACACCTAATAGCCACATTTGCAACATTCAAGCAACCTTATTTAAGCTAACAGTATCACACTGCCCACAGTTCCATTTCACAATACCGTCTGCCTAAAAACGACAACTTGAACTGAAAACTAATACTAAATCAGGATAACCCTTTTCAGTGCCTCCTGCTAATCATTAGGGCAGCGGGATAAGTGAATTGTTCAAGTCTATTGTGCAGCTGCGCTCTCATTCAGTTTCGGAATCTCCCTTGGATATTCGTTCATGCTTGTAGAACCGACCACGCGGTACATTGGGAAACAGTCACATGAACAATGCGTGACTTCCATTGTGCATCAATCCTCCTCTTGTTAGGAGGAAATTAAAAAGTCACGATGGACACACGAAAGTACCGAGAAGGCACGCAGCTGCAGATCTGGTGGGGGATGCATGCGGCACCAGCATGGTCGTGGCACCCGAGTGGAAGTGCAACAAATGCCAACATCTTGTTACTTTTAACGCCTAACTTCCTGCAGCGCTGGAGCAGCCAGCGGCCGCCGGGAAGACGAGCTCGGCTGCAGCCCTGCGTCGCCGCGCTACGACCCGACCATCCTCTGAGACGCCCGGGACGGGAGCACCCACCCCCAGTCAGGCGCGGACAGACCTCCCGAGCGCAGCCCGGCGGGAACCCATCAGCGCGGGAACCGGCCTCGAACTCCAGGCGGGGACAGCCGCGAGAAACTGACCTACGCGGTCACCCGGGCTCCCAGAGCAACCGAGGCGGGGGCCACGACCGCAGGCTTCCCGTCTGCCCGCCCCACGTCGAGGAAGTGGTCGTCACCGACTCTGGCTGGCACTCCCCGAGGACGCTCGAGCCCGCGTAACGTCTGTCTCCAGAGCCCGGGGCCGGGACCAGGGCGGAGCGCGAGGTGGCGCCGCCCCTCCCTGCAACCCGCCCCTGGAACGCGCACCCTCCTGGCGAGCTGGCATCCCGCCTGACCTGTGACCGCAGCGGGGACACGCCCATTTCCCGCCCACTCCCCGCCCCTGCCTGGCCTGCCCACGCCCCCGGCCTGCTCCTGTCCCGCCTGGGCCACCGGCGCTGGTTCCATGTTTTGCCAACTACTAGCGAGGCGCACGGCCTTCGCGCTCCTCCCACCACACCCCGAGGGAAGAAGGGGCAGGCCCTACCCGGAGACTACAGGGGACCGCCCGTGTGAGTCAGTGGAAGACCCCTGTCCCCAAGCAAAATATAAGTCCTGGGTTAATACTCTGGAAGTTTGTCATTAAGCAATACATCACCCAGCTGCGCAGATTTTTTTCTTTTTTGCTTTGGCTGCAACTCGACACGTGGGAACTTAATTGGCAACACGTGGGAACTTAATTGGCAATGTAAATTAGACAATTTACAAAAAACACCTCCTTTTACTTTCACATGTGAAAGGAAGCCCTTAAAATGCCATACAGGTGTAACCATTATAGAATAGATATGCACGAGACAAGGATTTACAAAATTTCCTCACCTGCTCCCCTCCAGATTCCATGCACAAGGCGTCTAGCTAGAGGAGTTAGCAAATAGTCTATAACGTGAAGGTTCAAACTCTAGCATAATTCCACCGTTTTTGTTTTTCCTTTTTTTGAGGCAGGGTCTCACTCTGTCTCCCAAGCTGGAGTGTAGTGGCGCGATCTCGGCTCACTGCAGCATCGTCTTCTGGGTTCAAGCGATCCTCCGGCCTCAACTGGACTACAGGTGGGTAATCCAGGCACTGGGACTACAGGCGCGCCCTGCCGCGCCTAGACGATTTTTGTATTTTTAGTAAAGATAGGCTATCCCTGTGTTGCCCAGGGTGGTCTCCAACTCATGGGCTCAGGTGGTCCTCCTTGCCTCGACCTTCCAAAGTGTTGGGATTACAGGCGTGAGCCACCCCTGCAGGCCACAGCTTTGCTTTTAAAACATTTCTGCATAAAAGACAAGAAATTACGAGCATCCGAAAACTGATTTCTGCTTTCCTGAATTTTCCAAATGTATTTAATGAACATGTTCTTTTGCAATGAAAAAGTAAGAAATAGGTATCATTTTTTAAAGGACTGCAGTTTTTCCAGCAAGTCTAGAATCATGTATTGAGAACCTATCATAGGCCCGTTTGGTCATTGTGATACCTGTGAAACAGCATATGGCAGATCTTTTGAAATGATATTTTTTGATACCACAAGCAATCCTGCTGGTGTATCTCAGACTGGCATCATCTTTTATTAACAAAGCAGGCACTTTACTGGCACAATACTTCAACTGCAAAATGTGTGGTAACTAAAGCAGTCGTATTTGTCTGGAAAAGAAGAAACCTCGGGGTTTATTATCTAAGGATATTGAGCCATCTTTTTTTTTTTTTTTTTTTTTTTTTTTAACACAGAGTTTTGCTTTTGTGCAGTGGTGCAATCTTGGCTCACTGCAATCTCTGCTTCCCAGGTTCAAGGGATTCTCCTGCCTCAGCCTCCTAAGTAGCTGGGACTACAGGCGCATGCCACCATGCCCAGCTAACTTTTGTATTTTTAGTAGAGATAGGGTTTCACTATGTTTGTCAGTCTGGTCTCAAACTCCTGACCTCAGGTGATCCACCTGCTTCAGCCTCCCAAGGTGCTGGGATTACAGGTGTGAGCCACCACACCCGGCCTTGAACCATCTTCATAGCAAAAATAAAGCTACCAAAATAATGACAATAATAATTGGCTACTGAAATAATTTTCAGTGATTCCATGAAAATCTTCATTCTCTCTGTGATGATTTAATTACCTAAATTCACAACTTGCACTTTGCAACCCCTTCTACAGTTTGTAAATGAAAAACAGATTGCAGTCAATAGGAGGATGAAGTATTAATCACTACAGTTATCAATAAGAGCAGTTCCAATCTTGATAGCATTACTATTTGTACTGTATTTTTAAAGGACTTTATTTGGTATTTCCATAAAATATGCAGAAAAGATATCTCATTGGCATTTATATTACTGACTGCTAGTACAGGTAAAATCACCATGATGTCATAACAGAATTCATTATTCTAGAACACTGTGTCTAATGGAACTTTCTGCGATGATAGGAATGTTCTATAATTCTACCTTGTCCAGTACAGTAGCCACTAGCCACATGTGGCTGTTGAGCACTTGAAATGTGGCCAGTGTGACTGAAGGTTTCAAGTTGTATTTAATTTAAATAGCCACATGTGGATAGCAGTTACCATATTGGGCAGTGCAGTTCTAGAATAACAAAACTATCACCAGATTGTCCCCATCATGTCATACTCTATTTTGAGAAACATTTGGCAGAAATAGAACCTCTGGAACTAGTTAATAAATATTTTCCTTCGTATTCCTTTCTGAGCTTTAGGTGGATAGATATTTTAACTTTGCAGATGCGGCATATTAAAGTAACTATTAATATGATCCTTACATATATAAGTAGGAATTGCAATGGAAACTCTGACTGGTTGCGAAATGGATTTGGGAGTAGCAAACCGTTGGCCCTGCCATTCCCGGGCCTGCCTGACCCACACTGAAAGTGAACAGGGTAACTTTAGACCAGGATGGGCTTCATCAGAATTGCTCATTGCCTGGTTCAGACTGGCTTCGCCTTGGACGCTTTTGTTTCAGGAAACTTAGAAGCCCAAATCTTTCTACCGTCATTCCCCTCCCCACGTTTCAATGACCTCCTTCAGAATGTGATCCTCTTTAGATTGTAGTACCTAATGTCTGTGTCCTTGCAGTTTTGTCTTCAGCCTGAGACATCCCAGAATGCACTTAGTGCATTGCATGTTTTAAAAACACTCCCCTGGTGCCAATGTGACTTTGAAGTGCTGCAGGAACACGCTAAAGGCTTAAGTCTCATTAAAAGGAGGATTTTATGGACTGAGACTTTGGGGAGGGCTTTGGGTAATTACTGCCTGGAATACTGAAAAGTAGGTCATATGTCATCAGGCAAATGCAGATAAACTGTTGAGTTGAGGGAAATGAATCATTCCCTTATACCTACAAATGAAAGACATTGTAGTTACTATTAACTCCAGACCATCAAAGCTATGAGGTCATTGGGAGTTTTTCTCTTAAAAGTGGTCTAAATTTGTTATTTGTCATTCGTGCCATTACACTCAGTTTATTTAATAACAAAAATGAATTGGTATATATTCAGATATTAAATTCTTTTTATTTAGACTTAATTTTGTACCCATCTCTCTTTTCCTGCAGATATGACACACAGATGTCTAAGCAACTGCCTTCTAACAGTGATTGATTTTGCTGGTTCCCCACACAAAAAGTTTGGAAGAGACCCTTATGTCTTCTGTAGAGTTTCTTGGTTGTAAGCAGCGAGCACTCATGCTGGCTAACTTAAGCAAATAAAGAATATATCACACAGACATCAAAGAGACAGCTGGAAATCTGGCTTGGCAAAGGCCGGATTAGGGCGCTCCCGGGGATGTGGGTAGTAGGAACTAGTCTATAGCTTTTCCTCGGTACCAACACTGGGAAAGAATATGTTCCAATTATTTTCTTTTTCCTATCCTTTTGTCTTTCTTCAGAAGAAGCAAAGTTGAGAGATAGTCTTTCATAGCTTTTCCCATAAGGTATGTGCTCCTTGGGCAACACTTTCAACTCAACCTTTAGCCCTTAGCTTGCGTTTTCTCTTTGTTTTTCTTTTGAGACGGGGTCTTGCTCTGTCACCCAGGCTGGAGTACAGTGGCATGATCATGGCTCACTGCAGCCTCAACCTCCCAGCTATTCTCCCACCTCAGCCTCCCGATTAGTTGGGACTACTGGTGCAAGTTACCATGCCCAGCTAAGTTTTGTTTATTTTTTATAGAGACAGAGTAACACTATGTGGCCCAGGGTGGTCTCAAACTCTGGTTAGAGCAATCTGCCCACCTTGGCCTCCCAAAGTGCTGGGAATGCAGGCATGAACCACCTGGCCTATCTTTTTTTATTCATCATGAATATACCCTGCTTAGCCTGGTCAACATGGAGAAACCCCGTCTCTACAAAACAAAAATTAGCCAGGCATGGTGTCATGGCCTGTAGTCCCAGCTACTCAGGAGGCTGAGGTGGGAGGATCACTTGAACCTGGTAGGTGGAGGCTGCAGGGAACTGAGATCACATCACTGCACTCCAGCCTGGGAGACAGAGAGAGACCCTGCCTCAAAAAAAAAAAAAAAAAAAAAAAATCCGAATATATCCCGCTTTTCTATCCATAATTGTCTGCTCAAGCAGTGTGCCTGACAGTCATATGACCCCTTCTAGGAAGCCTTGGAAAGTCTGCCCTGCCTATTGCCCCTTTTTGAGGACTTCATTATGTAGCCTACAATTCTTGGCGCAGCTGAGGGAGCAAGAGCAGGGCCTCCTAAATGGCACCTTTCTATTAGGCTTACCAAGGGCCTGGTACATGTGCTCTGCCCAATAGGAAATCTCTATACTGAGCAGCAGTGAACCATCTAGATTTCTCTTTTGGGTGGGTTTAACTGTGACGCATGCAAGGGACAGTCCTTAGTCAAGGTAGATGCAGAAAGGCTCACAGAGGGAAGTGACAGCAGAGAGAAAGCAGAAGCCATGGGACAGCCTGAAGGAGAATAGAGAAAAGATGACCAGGAGCCGCATAAACAACAGCAGAGAGACAATGATTGAGACCCCAGAGTGTGGAAACACTAGGGTAGGGAGCAAAGGATGGCGCCCCCTGCTGAGAGGTCCAGAATGGCTGGCTGCAGTTACATCTTCAATAATCTTCTGCAGCAGCGTGAGGTCTCTGCTTTTATGTCTCTGTATTGTTGCAATAAATTCTTACTCTTTATCTGATGTAACCTGAGTGTTCTTCTATTCCTTGAGCCCAGAAAGAGCCTAATACACCATTACAACCCCCTTTCCTGTTCTCATCTCTCCCATTTTAATCTGTAACCAATAACCTTGTGGATACCTCCTTTCTTTTCAATAGCCATCTCTTCAGGGTCTCATGCTGTTCTTCGCTCTTCTGACTCTTCTAAAATGCATCTCTTTTCCAGATCCCTACTAACCACCATTATCTATATCTCAGTCACCTGTCAGCACCTACTACCGGTCAAAGGCCCCGTTCTCAATGAGTTACAGTAGAAGGTGATTTTACTTCATTTACTGAAGTTACAAAGATTAAGGGTGGGAACCTCATAGGCCAGCAGTCTCTGGGCCTAAATTGGAAGTATGAACCAAATCACTGACTCCTGGGTGTTAGATTTGTTAGAGTCGTCAGAAATCATCTAGTTTAATCTGAAGCCTAAAGCCAGACTGTCCTCAACCACATTAGGAAGAGGTTGCCCGCCCCCTATCCCACCCATCTGTGGCTGAGAACTTTCCAGACTGGCAGGTCACTACTTCACACTGCAGCCCAACCACTTTTTTCTCCAACATTAAGAATGTGGGGCCAGGCATGGCGGCTCATGCCTATAATTCCAGCACTTTGTGAGGTTCAGGGGGCAGATTGTTTGAGCCCAGGAGTTCAAGACAAGCCTGGGCAACATGACAAAACCTTGTCTCTACAAAAAATACCAGGAAAATTAAAAAAAATCTGAGTGTGGTGACACACAAATGTAGTCTGAACAACTCATGAGGCTGAGACTGGAGGATCGCTGGAGCCCAGAAGGTCGAGGCTGCAGTGAGCCATGATCGTGCCACTGCACTCCAGCAACAGAGTTAGAGGCTGTCTCAAAAAACAAAAAGGTTTGAAGACAATGGTCACGAGCTGCCTGGATATTTCTTTTCCAGGCTTACATTCCCCCATGTTTCAACCCATCTTCATGCTCCAACTGGTCATGGTAGTCTAACAGTTAGACTAACATAGAATTAAACATATCACAACTGTTTCTATGAAGTCAAAGAGGGTAGGGAAGTTTTCTCTTAGTAAGTCCTATGATAATATCAACTTTTCTAAACCTATGGCCTTTTTCCCATACATATCGTCTCTGACCTCTCCACTGCTCTCTGGTGGTAGCTAATTTTTCTCACTTAATAGAGACCTGGGGGAAGGAGGTGGTGGAGTTAGATTGGAGAAAGCAAGCAGGGAGTGCAGCAAAGAAGTTATACATTTATATACAAATTCCTGGCCTCATGAAGTCTATAATCTAATTTGGCAGACAAAGTATACAATTAAAACTCATAAAAAAATAAGCCATAACAGCCAAAAATGGTAAATAAAATAAATTCTAAAGGATTTAGGAGGACTAGAATACAGAAGACATTTAGAAGTCGTGGTATTGGGGGGGACGCACCCAAGATGGCTGAACAGGAACAGCTCCAGCCTCCAGCTCCCAGCATGAGCGACATAGAAGACAGGTGATTTCCGCATTTTCAACTGAGGTACCGGAGTTCATCTCACTGGGGCATGTCAGACAGTTGGTGCTGGTCCGTGGGTGTAGCCTGACCAGTGAGAGGTGAAGCAGGGGGAGGCATCGCCTCAATTCCTTTTCCTAGCCAAAGGAAATTGAGACACATAACACCTGGAAAATCGGGTAACTCCTACCCTAATACTGCACTTTACCAAGGGTCTTAGCAAACGGCACACCAGGAGATTATATCCCACACCTGGCCCGGAGGGTCCCACGCCCATGGAGCCTCCCTCATTGCTAGCACAGCAGTCTGTGATCTAACTGCAAGGCAGCAGCGAGGCTGGGGGAGGGGCGCCAGCTATTGCTGAGGTTTAGGTAGGTAAACAAAGCCACTGGGAAGCTCGAATTGGGTGGAGCCCACCACAGCTCAAGGAGGCCTGTCTGCCTCTGTAGACTCCACCTCTGGGGACAGGGCATAGTTAAACAAAAAGCGGCAGAAACCTCGGCAGAGGTAAATGTTCCTGTCTGACAACTTTGAAGAGAGCAGTGGATCTCCCAGCATGGAGGTTGAGATCTGAGAACGGACAGACTGCCTGCTCAAGTGGGTCCCTGACCCCTGAGTAGCCTAACTGGGAGACATCCCCCACTAGGTGCAGACTGACACCTCACACCTCACACAGTTGGTTATACTCCTGAGATGAAGCTTCCAGAGTGAGAATCAGACAGCAACACTCGCTGTTCAGCAATATTCTATCTTCTGCAGCCTCTGCTGCTGATACCTAGGCAAACAGCGTCTGGAGAGGACCTCAAGCAAACTCCAACAGACCTGCAGCTGAGGGTCCTGACTGTTAGAAGGAAAACTAACAAAGGGCACCCACACCAAAACCCCATTAGTACGTCACTATTGTCAAAGACCAAAGGCAGATAAAACCACAAAGATGGGGAAAAAGCAGTGCAGAAAAGCTGGAAATTCAAAAAATCAGAGTGCATCTCCCCCTCCAAAGGAATGCAGCTCATAGCCAGCAATGGAACAAAGCTGGACGGAGAATGACTTTGACGAGTTGAGAGAAGAAGGCTTCAGTCAATCAAACTTCTCAGATCTAAAGGAGGAACTATGTAACCAAAGTTACACAAAGAAACTAAAAACCTTGAAAAAAGATTTGACGAATGGCTAACTAGAATAACCAATATAGAGAAGTCCTTAAAAGAACTGATAGAGATGAAAACCATGACACGAGAACTACGTGACAAATGCACAAGCTTCAGTAACCGACTCGATCAACTGGAAGAAAGAGTATCAGCAACTGAAGATCAATGAATGAAATGAAGCGAGAAGAGAAGTGTAGAGAAAAAAGAGTAAAAAGAAACGAACAAAGCCTCCAAGAAATATGGGATTATGTGAAAAGACCAAATCT
>NW_016807867.1:1754581-1772063 GCF_001698545.2 Rhinopithecus bieti
ACACCAATCTCACACCAGTTAGAATGGCAATCATTAAAAAATCAGGAAACAACAGGTGCTGGAGAGGATGTGGAGAAATAGGAACACTTTTACACTGTTGGTGGGACTGTAAACTAGTTCAACCATTGTGGAAAACAGTGTGGCGATTCCTCAAGGATCTAGAACTAGAAATACCATTTGACCCAGCCATGCCATTACTGGAGATACACCCAAAGGATTATAAGTCATGCTGTTATAAAGACACATGCACACATATGTTTATTGTGGCACTATTCACAATAGCAAACACTTGGAATCAAGCCAGATGTCCATCTGTGACAGACTGGATTAAGAAAATGTGGCACATATACACCATGGAATACTATGCAGCCATAAAAAAGGATGAGTTCATGTTCTTTGTAGGGACACGGATGCAGCTGGAAACCATCATTCTCAGCAAACTATCGCAAGAACAGAAAACCAAATAGCACATGTTCTCACTCATAGGTGGGAATTGAACAATGAGATCACTTGGACACAGGAAGGGGAACATCACACACCGGGTCCTATTGTGGGGAGGGGGTGGGGGGAGTATAGCATTAGGAGATATACCTAATGTAAATGACGAGTTAATGGGTGCAGCACACGAACATGTCACATGTATACATACGTAACAAACCTGCATGTTGTGCACATGTACCCTAGAACTTAAAGTACAAAAAAAGAAAAAAAAAAGAAGTCGTGGTATTTACACTTAGCCTCAGCTTTGTATAGGAAACACCAGGAAATGGGAAACGAGTACCCTTAACACAGTACATTTGAGAGATGCAGCAAGAAACAAAATATGAGAATATACTTTGAGCAAGAGCTCAGGGCTGTTTTAGAAACAGATTTTTGAATCATCCACAAATATCCATGATGTTGTATAGCATTACCATTGGAAAGAAGATTGGGATAATGACATGTAAACTTAACAGACAGCCTGGGCAACATGCAGAAACCCCATCTAAGTGGGAGGATCACCTGATCCTGAGGAGAACAAGGTTGTAGTGAGCTGTGATTGCGCCACTGCACTCCAGCCTGAGAGGCAGAGTGAGCCCTGATCTTAAAAAAAAAAAAAAAAAGACTTACCAGAACAGATAATTTGTTATTCATCATTGATTAGTTCATTTATTCATAAGTCAGTAAATATATACATAGTAACTTAGTAAATGAGATGATTTTGTGAGTGGATATATATGCCAGACACTGTTTTAGGCTTGGTGAGAAATAAAAGATAAATCCAATAACAGTTCTTCTCTTCAAGGACTTAATCTAGTAACACAGATGAGATGAAATAAGACTTGTAAATCAGCAGGTATAGGAATAAATTAAAAAATAATAATAACCATGAGAAAAGTACAGATAAAGGAGAAATAAGAGGAAGAAAATTTTTTGGCTTTGTTTTGTTTTCAGTAGGGGATGAACAGTGAGTGCTTTACAGAAAAGGTGGGTTTTAAAGTTGCAATGGTTTGAATGTGTCCCCTAAAAGTTCATGTATTAAAAACCTAATTTCCACTGTAACAGTATTAAGAGGTGGGACCTTTAAGAGGTGATTAGGTCATGATAGCTCCACCCTCATGAATCGATTATTGCTGTTATTTGGGAAGTGAGTTAGTTATCATGGGAGTGGGTTCCTGATAAAAGGATCAAGTTCAGCCTCCAATCCTGCTCTATCTCATGCTTGCACCTCCTCTCCATGTGGTACCCTTCCACCATTGGATGACACAGCCCTAACCAGATGCAATGCTATGCTCTTGGACTTCTCAGCCTCCAGAACTGAGAGGCAAATACATTTTTATTCTATATGTTACCCAGTTTGTGATATTCTGTGATAGAAGCAGAGAATCGATTAAGACAAAAGTTAAATGCTTAAGATGGATACGATTTGAACATATGGAAATGATTAGAGAACATGTTATGCAAATGAAATAGTATGAGCAAAACTGACTGAGATAGAGGAGCATGGACACAAAAGGTAGAGAAGGACCTTGCACATGATAGACCACACAGAAAATGCAAGAAACAAAACACTGGCTGGATTCTCAGGAAGGCCCAACAATCTTCTATCCTTTATCCTTCCCTAGTCAGTCCCAAGCCAAAGCTAGAGGGACAGGTAGTTGAAGGAGCCTTTGCAATACCCAAGAGTGGATGACAGGTGAGGAGTTCAGATGTAAATTTTGGACTAGGAATATAAATTTGTGATCATCTGCATGGAGGTGACACGGCTTCATTTCATATCCTGCAGGAGATGGTTTAGGGAGAAAGAGGAATCAAGTGAGAAGAAAAGGAGTTAGAGCTGTGCTTTATTTCCTGCCCTTCAGATAACTTTCTTCACTCTCCTTAAATCCCTTTCCCATAGTTCCTTTCCACGTTCTCAACAGGTGACTTGTGACTTCACCTCCTACTTTACTAAGAAAACAAAAGCCATTAGATGAAGGCTTTCCAAACTTACCACCAAACCAACAAACCTTCCAGCACCTATATAATTTCTTCCTTTCCTTTTTCTGTTACAATGGAAGAGGGATCCTTCCTAAGATTGGAGCTTCCACAGATGTTCATATAATTCCTCCCTTTACCTCTCCAGCAACCTCACTCCATCAACTCACTCTCTCCTAGATCTTCAAGTGCTCTCAAAATGTACCTGCTACATAAATGTTCTCTAGTGTCTGCCATCTTTAAAAACCCTCCTGCCAGATGGTACCCTTTTTTTCATTCCTCCTTCACAGTTAACTACTTGAAAGAGTGGTCTACACTGGCTCTATCTATTTCCTCTCCACTCTAACTTCTTGCCCCACCACTCCACTGAAACTGTCCTTGCTGCCAGACACAGTGGCTCATTCCTGTAATCCCAATAATTTGGGAGGCCAAGGCGGGAGGATCACTTGAGTCCAGGGAGTTCAAGACCAGCCTGGGCAACACAGTAAGAGCTCATCTCTACAAAAAAATAAACAAAACTTAGCCGAGCATGGTAGCACACACCTGTAATCCCAGCTATCCAGAAAGTTGAGATGGGAGGATCATTTTAGCCCAGGTGGTGCAGTGAGCCATCATCACGCCACTGCATTCCAGCCTGAGTGACAGAGTGAGACCCTGTCACTCCCTCCTTCTGAGATGCTCTTCTGTTAGTTTTCCTGAGCTCCTAGTTCTTGGCTTTTCTCTTAATTGTTGAACATTCTGCCTGAAACTCTACTTCCCCTCGCACTCTTCTTAGGAGAGCACATATGCTCCACGGCGACAATAACTTTTTATACACTCCTGTCTCCCAAGTCTCTAACTGGGGTCCTAGTGTCGCTCCCGAGCCTCTGACTCGCACATCAATTAATGAATCTCAACCAAAAGCTCAATTTCTTTCTTTCCCCCAACCTCTTGTTTCCTTTTTATATTCTTTTTCTTGGAGATAAGCACTCTCTTTCTCTATCCTCCCCATCCTGGCTTTCTCCCTGCCCCGACAACCCCAATCTATTCTTTACTTTGTAGTCAGAGGATATTTCCAGAATTTAAATCTGATCTATTAATTCCCTTGCTGAAAATTCAACTCAGTTTTTTTTTTTTTTTTTTTGGTAGAGACAGTGTCTTGCTCTGTCGCCCAGGGTGGAGTGCAGTGGCTATTCACACGTGCGATCATGGTGCGCACTACAGCCTCTAACTCCTTGGCTCAGGGGATCCTCCAGCCTTAGCCTCCTAGTAGCTGGGACCACAGGAGCACCACCAGTCCAATCCCAGCTTCAGCTCTACATCTTTTGGGACGTAGTCTAAACCCCTTAGCATCATAAAGCCATGCGTATGTCCAGACTCATCTCTCATCACTATCACCATGGTATTTCACACTGCAGCAATTATGAACAACTTTCAGTTCCCAGTGTTGACGCAGTCTCTGAGGCTTAGAGCCTTTGTCCATGTTGTTCTTCGGTGCTTTGAATGCTTCCCCAGTTTGTCTTCCTGATATTTATGCTTCATGCAGTCTGAGCTTAAAAATCACTTCTCACCGGGTGCGGTGGCTCACGCCTGTAATTCCAGGACTTTGGGAGGCCAAGGCAGGCGGATCACGAGGTCAGGAGTTCGAGACCAGCCTGGCCAACATGGTAAAACCCCGTCTCTACTAAAGTTGCAGTGAGCTGAGACCGCTCCATTGCACTTCAGCCTGGGCAACAGAGTGAGACTCCATCTCAAAAAAAAAAAAAATTAGAGATTGGGTCTCTGTTGCTCAGGCTGGAGTGCAGTGATGTGATCATGGCTCACTACAGCCCAAACTCCTGGGCTCAAGCAATCCTCCCACCTCAACCTCCCAAGTAGCTGGGACTGCAGGAAGTCGCCACTACCCCTGGCTAATATTGATTGATTGATTGATTGATTGATTGATTGATTGTAGAGGCAGAGTCTACATTGCCCAGGCTGGTCTCGCATTCCCGGACTCATGCAATCCTCACACCTCAGCCTCCCAAAGTTCTGGGATTACATGCATGAGCCACCACTCCCCACCTCAGAATGTTTTGAATTTGGCTTTGAAGTGTTCTTCTTTTTTTAAAAAATTTTGTTTCACACCGCTGGACTAGGATGAAATGGTTGTGAAACGTTGAGTTTAAGATGTGATATCCAAGATACCCACTTGTAAATATCTTATAGATACAGAAAACATAAGTGCTCAGAAGTCCAGAAGAGAGAAGAAATCTGGAGAGAGGCATAGCAGGGAGTCATCAGTGCTAATCATGTCTCTCACTGCACCCCCATCTGACATTTGAAACAAACAAGCTGAAACCTCAGTGGCTTCATAACATGATGCAATGCAGTCAAGGACAGAGGCTCCACTCCAGGTTTCTTCCATTGTGAGCACCACCACTGTCAATAGGTGGATCCCAGAATTCCTGCAGAAGGGGAGAGAGAGCATGCACGTCTGCACTGGAAGTTTTATGGATGAACCTGGAAGTGGCTTGTATCAATTTTTTTTTTTTTTTTTTTTCTGTTTTAGACAGTCTTTCTCTGTCACCTAGGCTGGAGTGCAGTGGTGCTATCTCAGCACTGCAACCTCCACCTCCCAGGTTGAAGTAATTCTTCTGGCTCAGCCTCGCAAATAGCTGGGATTACAGGTGTGTGCCATCACACCCGACTAATTTTTGTATTTCCAGTAGAGACAGTGTTTCACCATGTTGGCCAGGCTGGTCTTGAACTCCTGACCTCAAGTGATCTGCTCACCTCAGCCTCCCAAAATGCTGGGATTACAGGCGTGAGCCAGCGTACCCAGCCAGTTTGTAGCACTTCTACTCATCTGATATGGTTTCACTTTGTATCCCCACCCAAATCTCATCTTGAGTTGTAGCTCTTATGATTCCCACGTGTTGTGGGATGGACAGAGTGGGAGATAATTGAATCAAGGGGGTGGTTTCCCCCGTACTGTTCTCGTGGTAGTGAATAAGTCTCACGAGATCTGATGGTTTTGTAAGGGGTTTCCCTTTTCACTTGGCTTTTCTCTCTTTTTGACTGCCATCATGTAAGAGGTACCTTTCGCCTTCTACCAAAATTGTGAGGCTTTCCCAGCCACATGGAACTGTGAATCCATTAAACCTCTTTTTCTTTATAAATTACCCAGTATTGAGTATGTCTTTATCAGCAGCATGAAAATGAACTAATCCACCATCCGTTTGTGTTCTCTCAATGCCTTCAAAGCTTGACTGTTGACTGAATAATTAAGGAGAAACATTTGCCTCTCAATCCATTCCATGCCCTTCTCTATTCTGCTCTGTGTCCTGAGAGTCTGGTCTCTAGGGATCAACTATCAGCGCTTCCTTGCCCTCTGGCTTCCAAGTTGGGTTCAGAGGATGAGAGGTAGCAGCAGGAGAGTAAAAACTGGAAAAGAGGAAAGCAAAGGTCTCTATCATTACCTTGCCCATCAATACCCTCCACTGACACTTTGTGGAGAATTCTGGCAGTGCGGTTGCATTTTCCTGCAGCCACAGCTCTTCTTGGGCAGTTCTTGTTCTATGGCTGCAGTTCTTGCTGGCCTCCAATAAAACTATTCTCAATCCTGGGGTCCTAATGGCTTTCTGCAATTAATAGTCTCTGGCTGTTTCTCTAACCTCTTGTGTGGTCCCTTGGTATTGCCCATTCTTCTGTAAATCATCCCTTCCTTAATCTGTCTTCAGTTGAATCCTTCGAGTGTGCCATTTGTTTTCTGTTGAAACTCTAATAGATACATTGTTTACGAGCTCATACTAATTCCATTCAATTACCAAGGCACTGTTTTGTGGGGGATTTAATTTGTTCCATAAAAAGGGCACAAATGACCACTGTAGTCAAAATTCCATTTTAGTGTCATATACTGAAAGTCTATATTGCATATTCTATACCAAGAGAGACCCTTTCTTTTCATTAGCTTGACTACAGAAATGGTTATTCATAACTCTAGTGTTCATCCATAGCTATAGTTATACCATAAAGTGACTTGAACCACCCTATTCTATCATTTTTTTTTCTATTCCTGTTGGAGACCATTTCTATTCATGCATCCAAGGATATAACATCAGGCTAGGCGCCATGGCTCACAACCGTAATCCCAACACTTTGGGAGGCCAAGGTGGGTGAATCACTTGAGGCCAGGAGTTTGAGACCAGCCTGACCAACATGGCAAAACCCCATCTCTACTAAAAATACAAAAATTAGCCAGGCGTAATGGTGCATGTCTGTAATCCCGGCTACTCAGGAAGCTGAGGCATGAGATGCTTGAACCTGGGAGGCAGGGGTTGCAGTGAGCTGAGATCCTGCCACTGCATTCCAGACTGGGCAATGGACTGAGACTCCATCTCAAAAAAAAAAAAAGAAAAAAAGAAAGAAAGAAAGAAAAAGAAAAAAAGAGAAATAAATGGTGGGTAGCTGTAAAACAGCAGTACAGGCAGTAGGAAGGAGAGATAGTGCGTATGTTAATGAGAGGTTGAGATTTCTTGATACTGTACAAAGGGCGTGACTGATTGAGCTATACAGGGGTGGCAAGGGTGAATTTTAGATAACCAAGGGAGGTCACAGGAGATGAGAAAACAGAAAAATTGGTTTACCATATGCATTTAGAAAAGCAGATAAGAAATCTGGAGTTTTGATCCCACTACACAGCAGTTGCTGAGTTTGCAGATGAGAGCTGGTGAATAAGAACTGTATCTTACTAATGTTCTTATCTCCAGCATCATTATGAAACTTCCACATATCAAGCAGCAAAAAATAATGACTAAGTTAAATAGTGAATCTTCATACTGTTTTCTGCATGAAATATTGTAGAGATGCTGGACTCAGTGACTCAGGCCTGTAATCCTAGCAGTTTGGGAGGCCAAGGGGGGCATATCACCTGAGGTCAGGAGTTCAAGATTAGCCTGACCAACATAGTGAAACCCTGTCTCTACTAAAAATATGAAAATTAGCTGGGTGTGGTGGCATGCACCTGTAATCCCAGCTATTTGGGAGGTTGAGACAGGGGCATCACTTGAACCCGGGAGGTGGAGGTTGCAGTGAGCCGAGGCTACGCCATTGCATTCCAGCCTGGGCAACAGATGCTAAACTCCATCTCAACAAAGATTACTGTAGAGATGTTTTACTGTAAAATGTTTATTAATTGTACAGCTCTATAAATGCTATGATAAAAATACAATCTATAATAGTGATATATTATAATATGCCATAATAATACAGTACTTACTGAATGCTTACTATATGCCAGGCAATATACTAAAGCCTTTACATAAGTTATATCATTTGATTTTCACACTAATCCTATAAAACAGATATTATTATTTTCATGCTTATAGAGAGAGAAAGAAACTAAGACATGGAGCTGTTAAGTCACACAGCTAGTCATTGGCAAAATCAGTATTTATACCTAAGCATCCTGGCTCTGGAGTGTTTCCAAAGAAAATAAGTAAACTGTATACCTATAGCAGCTTAAATGTATACCACATCAGCCTCACAAGAGGATGCTCAACAGTGTTTGGCTAAGGCCAATGATTTTGAATCTCTTCAGTACCCATTAGTCAGGACAATTCAGTGTGCTATGCAGTGTTGAAAATAAGTCCTACTGAAAAAAGCCTAGTTATGCATTTTCCTTTACACTTTCTTAGCTTTTTTTTTTTTTTTTTTTTTTTTTTTTTTTTTTTGAGACAGAGTCTCGCTCTGTCGCCGAGGCTGGAGTGCAATGGCACGATCTCGGCTCACTGCATGCTCCGCCTCCCAGGTTCACGCCATTCTCCTGCCTCAGCCTCCTAAGTAGCTGGGACTACAGGCGCTCGCCACTGCGCCCGACTAATTTTTTTGTATTTTTAGTAGAGACGGGGTTTCACCTTGTTAGCCAGGATGGTCTCGATCTCCTAACATTGTGATCCGCCTGCCTCGGCCTCCAAAAGTGCTGGAATTACAGGCGTGAGCCACTGCGCCCGGCTCTTAGCCTTCTTACAAGTGAATTACATGGTGCACTGTACACATCACAAAACAAGCACTCAATAAGTATTTAGTGAATTTAACCAAACTAGTAACTTTTCAGTAGCTTTGTAAGAAAAAGTACCAGGAGTCATGAAAACAAAGCAAGCAAACAGTGATAGTAAAATACATAGTAAATATCAACATAAATTGTTATTACCTCCTGGATACAAATTTTTGCTAGCTTTGGGATAATAGTTCAATGAATATTTTCAAGAATAGTGTTCAAAATGGTCACTAATAGTCTTCGAGTGCAGTAGAAAGCACATTTACCTGGATATTTTTCCTTGAAAGCCTTAGATTGGTCTTCAGACAAACCAAAGTATTTTCTTATTATTTTTTCTTTTTTTCTAGTCCTTGACTCAAGAAAACCACAGTATTTTAAGGGAAGGAAAAGCGCTATATTCACTCTTTTCATGTATAGGAAAACCTTGGTCTCAAAATTAAAAATGAAAGCTCCAGAAGACACTTTATGATGGCCATTGTATGAAAGTGATTGAAAGACTATTTTTTCATGTTCTATTTTCTCAAGGTAATCACAGCCCAAATTGGCAAGGACTAGAATACCTCCTGTACCTCACTGGACAGAGTAAATTAGATTTTAACATTTCACAATCTCAAAGACTCTTTAATTAGAATTCAAAAAGCCATTCGTTTCAGAGTTAGAGTTTCCTACTCGCCCAGATCAGATGTCCCATCCCAGGGTGACACAGCAAGAGAAGATCTGAGTTGGCCTAACCACCTTGTGTGTGCTTTGCCACTTCCTTACATCCCTTCAGCACGTGAAGAATCTCTCTCCCACCTCCAGAAGAGCTGTTTCCACAACCATCTAAGTTTGGCATCCATTTAACTAATATTTATTGAGTATCTACCATACATCGGGGCTGCTTCTGGTGTCGGGCACACAGCCATGAATAAGACAGACAACACCTATGCCCACACAGAGCTTATATGCAGTTGAGGAAGACAGACTACACACACACTAAAGATACATAACTTGGGGCCAGGCATGGTGGCTCACGCCTGCAATCCCAGCACTTTGGGAGGCCAAGATGGGAGCTTGAACTCAGGAGTTGGAGACCAGCCTAGGTAACATAAAGAGACCCCATCTTTATGTTTAAAAAAATAAAATAAAAAAAGGAAGACATATAGCTTGGATAATTACTGAATACTGATTCACCCTGTGAAAAAATTCCACAGGATAGATGGTCCTCAGGTGTGTCACCATTCACCTGGGCCCATTCTGTCAACCCTATTTCAAGTACAATTTAAAGAAGGAAAAGAGTTTTCAAATAAATGTAAAATCCAAATGAATCATGAAGTTTTATTTCTGTCATTTGTAAAGAATAAACTTATTTCAAAATTTTAAAAAAGAAATAATTCCACAGGATAACGGTTTAGAGCAGCAGTCCCCAATCTTTTTGGCACCAGGGACCAGTTTCGTGGAAGACATTTTTTCTTACACTGAGGGGGTCAGGGGATGGTTTTAGGATGATTCAAGCATATTACATTTATTGTGCACTTTACTTCTATTTTTATATTGTAATAGATAATAAAATAATTTTACAACTCACCATAGTGTAGAATCAGTGGGAGCCCTGAGCTTGTTTTCCTGCAACTGGACAGCTCCATGGGGTTGGGGGCCAGTGATGGGAGACAGTGACAGATCATCAGGTGTTAGAATCTCATAAGGAGCACGTCACCTAGATCCCTCGCATGTGCAGTTCACAATTGGGTTTGCGCTCCTATGAGAATCTAATGCCGCTGCTGATCTGACAGCAGGCAGAGCTCAGGCAGTAATGCCAGAAATGAGGAGCAGCTGTAAATACAGATGAAACTTCGCTCCAGCATCGCCGCCCTTCGCTCACCTTCTGCTGAGTGGTCTGGTTTCTAACAGACCCCTGGCCTGGGAGTTGGGAACCCCTGGTTTCCAGTGGGAAAGAAAAAAATCACCTGTTAGTTGGCAGCTGGCCTGGCACACACAGCTAGATCACAGTATTCTCCCATCAAACATAAACAGTTTCATGGCACAACAATATCAGATAAGCTCACTCTGTGGTCGTGATGAAGCAAAACAGACAAAACAAAAAAGACCACTCTGAGGCCGGGCGCGGTGGCTCAAGCCTGTAATCCCAGTACTTTGGGAGGCCGAGACGGGCGGATCATGAGATCAGGAGATCGAGACCATCCTGGCTAACACGGTGAAACCCCGTCTCTACTAAAAAATACAAAATCTAGCCGGGCGAGGTGGCGGGCGCCTGTAATCCCAGCTACTCCGGAGACTGAGGCAGGAGAATGGCGGGAACCCGGGAGGCGGAGCTTGCAGTGAGCTGAGATCTGGCCACTGCACTCCAGCCCCGGCGACAGAGCGAGACTGTCTCAAAAAAAAAAAAAAAAAAAAGACCACTCTGTAATCGTGTCTGAGCAGGAACAAAACAAGAACACTCTGCAAAAGACTAAAATGACCAATCAGCCATCTCTCCCAGGTGAATGAGGGCTACCTCTTTGCCAATAGCAGCTTTAGTCTCACTCCATTCCTCCTGCCTCCCAGGTAAGAGTCATTAAGATACCCAATCATTGACTTACCCTCCCTTCCTAACAGCCCTCAATCCAGAGCAAACCCCCTTCCTTGAACACAAGCCCAAACTCTCTAACAAGTCCCTTGAAATACTTCCATTTTTTTTTTTTTTTTTAATTTTTTTTTAGACAGAGTCTCGCTCTGTCACCCAGGCTGGAGTGTAGTGGTTCACTGCAACCTCTGCCTCCCGGATTCAAGCAATTCTTTGCTTCAGCCTCCTGAGTAGGTGGGATTACAGGTGCCCGGCACCACGCCCGGCTAATTTTTGTATTTTTAGTAGAGACAGGTTTTCACCATTTTGGCCAGGCTGGTCGTGAAATCCTGACCTCATGATCCACCCACCTCGGCCTCCCAAAGTGCTAATATTACAGGTGTGAGCCACCGCGCCCGGCCCCTTGTAAGACCTTCTTACCAAGACATCCCATGTTTTGCCAAGGTGTGTGGTCTCACTTGCTGCCACAAGCACCGGTAAGCCCAACTTTGTTGGATTATAGTGTATATCTGGTGGTCTTTGATTAGGAGGCATTGTTGGGGCTCAGAAGCTGACACCCCAAAATATGGCACTTTGATGAGCAAGCCTAAAGTAGCAGTCTCAAGCTCTCTCTGACCACCCACCCAACCCTGCCTCCTGTCTCTATGCAGTTGTTCACTTTCAAGTTCTCTAATTTGACTAAAATCTGGATCTGCCAAAGAAGAAAACCTCTGGACCCTTCCCTGAGTTTTCATTAATTTAATTCATATAACAGGAAGAAAGACTGCAGTCTGTCAGTGCACCAGGACAGGTGTTGTTGTTGTTGTTGTTGTTGCTGTCGTTGTTGTTTTGAGATGGAGTCTTGCTCTGTCGCCCAGGGTAGAGTGCAGTGGCACGATCTTGGCTCATCGCAACCTCTGCCTCCTGGGTTCAAGGGATTCTCCTGCCTCAGCCTCCTGAGTAGCTGGGATTACAGGTGCGTGCCACCATGCCTGTCGAATTTTTGTATTTTTAGTAGAAACAGGATTTCACCATGTTGGCCAGGCTGACCTCGAACTCTTGACCTCATGATTCGCCCCCCCCTTACCCTCCCAAAGTGCTGGGATTACAGGCCTGGGCCATGGCGCCCGCCCAGCCATCTGGACAGATTTTTGTCATAAACTATTGTTTGCTCTGCAGGCCCAACAGATTTTGTCCCAAGGCATTTTATGATCTCCAAGTCCTTTCACTTATCCCTACAAATCATTTACTAGCCTTCAAATTGCCACATTTCTCCATCTCCCCATCCTCTATGAAGAAAGGTATACAAACCTCTGACTCCATTTGGTGACTATTCTCATGTGATTCTCCTACTATGCATGTCCAAAAAGATTTTTTTTAAATGGCTTTGCCCCTATTCATCTGCCTTGTGCCAGTTGATTTTTCAGCTTTCAGAGGGTGAAGGGGTAGCTTTCCCTTTGCTCTGACAGCATCAACAAGGGGGAGAGGGGAAGAAGCCTTTAATTAGGGTGGTCAGGAAAGTCTTTGATAAGGAGGTAATATTGTGTTAAAAAGTGAAAAGTAAAGAGATGGCCATTTGGGTCAGGTGCAGTGGCTCACATCTGTAATCCTAGCACTTTGGGAGGCCAAGATGGGTGGATCACTTGAGGCCAGGAGTTAGAGACCAGCCTGGCCAACATGGTGAAACCCTGTCTCTACTAAAAATACAAAACTTAGCCAGGCATGGTGGCACACGCCTGTAGTCCCAGCTACTTGGGAGGCTGAGGCAGGAGAATCTTTTGAACCTGGGAGGTAGAGGTTGAAGTGAGCCGAGATTGTGCCACTGTACTTCCAGCCTGGGCAACAGAGTGAGACTCTGTCTCAAAATAAAATAAAATTAAAATTAAATTAAATTAAAAGCCTGGGAGCAGTGGCTTACACTTGTAATCCTAGGACTTTGGGAGGCCGAGGTAGGCGGATCATCTGAGGTCAGGAGTTTGAGACCAGCCTGGCTATCACGGTGAAACCCTATCTCTATTAAAAATACAAAAATTAGCCAGGCGTGGTGGCGAGCACCTGTAATCCCAGCTACTTGAGAGGCTGAGGCACAAGAATCACTTGAGCTCAGGAGGCAGAGGTTGCAGTGAACCGAGATCAGGTTACTGCACTCCAGCCTGTGTGACAGACTGAGACTGACACACACACACACACACACACACACACAGAAGAGACAGCCATTTGAAGATTTAATTGAAGAACATTCCACTCAGAGGGAAAAGGGAAAAGTAAATAACTTGTATTTCTTAACTAACAATTTTGACTTCATACACATCTCCTCTGAACATTGATTTTGAGGTTATGGGGAAGCTAATCATATGGCTATTTTCTACTTTTAGACAAAAAAAGTTTCTGG
Source organism: Rhinopithecus bieti (assembly GCF_001698545.2). NCBI lineage: Eukaryota > Metazoa > Chordata > Mammalia > Primates > Cercopithecidae > Rhinopithecus > Rhinopithecus bieti. The sequence goes on from NW_016807867.1 coordinate 1,767,992, forward strand.
AGGAAAAACAATTTGAGATGCCATGTAAAGAGGTAAGGAAGTCAAGTGTGGCAGTTAAGGGTGCGTGGTGCTGAGGAAGGCTTATCTCTGGGTTTACTTACTCCTACTCCCACCCAGGAACCTGTTCTCCATTGGCTATAACCCAATCCTTGCTAAAGTTTTAATGAATAATTAACAACAGAACTGGTAACTATCCCTTCTAGAAGTTTATTCATTAAGAAGATGCTTCTTGAAAATGAAAAAATAAAAAGATCAGAGTTAATTCTTTTTTTGAGACAGAGTCTCACTCTGTTGCCCAGGCTGGAGTGCAGTAGAGCAATCTTGGCTCACTGCAACCTCCGCTCCTGGGCTCAATTGATCCTTCTGCCTCAGCCCCCCAAGTAGCTGGGACTACAGGCATGAGCCACCATGCCCGGCTAATTTTTGTATTTTTTGTAGAGATGAAGTTTCACTATGGTGCCCAGGCTGGTCTTGAACTCCTGAACTCAAGTGATCCACCTGCATCGGCCTCCCAAAGCGCTAGGATTACAGGAGGATGATTAATGTGGAACACTCGTTTGAACATGCTGTTACTGGGGAAACAAACCTGCCCTAGCGGTCAATGAAGTACTTGCAAACCTTCTTGGGGGATGGGAGTACCTGTTTCTGAAAAGGGGGTGCTGACTGGAGGTGGTGTAACAGGGTCCCTACCACACAGCACAGTTCCTCTGTAGGCGAACTCTAACATAACACCTGAGATGCCACTCTTCCATTCCCTTCAAATCTCCTGAAGTCGGGAAATGCCTCTGGCTCCATTATTTTATTGATTTATTTATTTGAGACAGAGTCTCGCACTGTCACCTAGACTGGAGTACACTGGTGGGATCTCAGCTCACTGCAACCTCTGCCTCCTGGATTCTCCTGCCTCAGCCTCCCGAGTAACTGGGATTACAGGCACATGCCACCATGCCTGGCTAATTTTTGTATTTTTAGTAGAGATGGGATTTCACCATGTTGGCCAGGTTGGTCTTGAACTCCCAACCTCAAGTGATCCACCCGCCTTGGCCTCCCAAAGTGCTGGGATTACAGGTGTGAGCCACCATGCTCGGCCAGGCTCCATTATTTTTCCTAACTATGTTTATACAATTATCAGCTAATCTTCCCAGGATGCAGTGTTACTTATGGTGAAATTACAATATTAAAGGATTTTCTCTCTCCCCTAATTGCTTGCTTGATATTGACTCTGTTTCCTTGAGTATTTCTTTGACAGAGCTTCTCCATAAAACTTACAGTTTAATATCCAGCATTTTAATCTTCAGCCATAGTGGGTCAAATTATTGACTAAGCAAGTGAACGGCACAAAAAGAAGCAAGAGCCTCAGCATTCACTGCCCTTGTAGTCAGCTACATTTTGACTTTCATTGTCTGGGAGCTAAGGTAAACACACAGAGAACTGGAGGAAAAGATCATTGTGTACTAAGATAGTTTGTGTTTTATTTCTAAAATATTTTGAGGACATATTTCCCTAAGACAAATATTTCAGAACCAGATAATATTGTAAGTTAATATTGTTAAAAGATAAACACATTAAAATTTTCACGAGTTTGAGCATGAAGCTATTCATGAATCACGCAGCATCAGAGCACAAACAGTTCAACGATCCACTAAACTGGTGGGAGGGGGAAATTTTTCTAAGGTGTTTGCAGAAGCAAGATAAAGAAAATATTTGATGGCTTAAACTAGAAAGTCCCTAGTTAGATGTTAGTTGGTGGTTCTGATTGGTTAAGCTTAAGTTTACATTGAGTTCTATTTCTGTTTGCTTACCCAGAAACACAAGGCAATGGAACTGTCTCAGCCTCATGGCCTCCCAATTAATTATTTTAACAAAACTATATGGACAGAATGTATCTGTGTTACAGTGTATCCTAGAGCAGTTTTTTCTAGTCTTCTTGGAGAGGAAGATAACAAAATGAAGTTAAATATGCAAGAAATGTGTTAGGGGAAATGCCTGTAGAAAATTGGGAAGGAACTTAAAGAGGCTCAGAGAACCATCACAGTGATGCTAATCTGATCCTGAGTGAATGGGGAGAAAGAAATAGAGGACAGACAGGTACACTCGCTGTTCAGCAATATTCTATCTTCTGCAAAAAAAAAAAAAAAAAGAAATAGAGGAAAGGGCCGTCCCTATGGCTCACGTCTGTAATCCCAGTACTTTGGGAGGCAGAGGCAGGAGGATTGCTTGAGCCCAGGAGTTTGAGACCAGCCTGGGCAACACAGTGAGACCTCGACTCTAAAACAAATTTAAAAATTAGCCTGGTGTGGCAGCATGTGCCTGTGGTCCCAGCTACTTGGGGGTGCTGAGGTGGGAGAATTGATTGAGCCCTGGAAATCGAGGCTTCAGTGAGCTATGATTCCCACCACTGCACTCCAGCCCAGGTGACAGAGTGAGATCCTGTCTCTAAGAAATAAAAAATAAAAAGAAGAAGAAGTAGAGGAAGGTTGTGTGGCATTTTTCTAAGGAAAGTTCAGCAAGGCATGGAGCCCAAGCACCCCATCAGAGGAATCCTGTCTCCCAAAAGTAGGCCTACTGAGTAACTGTGCCATACTCTTGCCTGAGAGCTGCCCATGAAAAAGGTGGTTTCAGTGCAAGCATAGCAATAGATCTCTGAGCCCAGTAGCTGGAGCCCTCAGTCAATTACTCTTCCCGCTAAGATTGAAGAGGTGCTTTTACTCCGTCATCACACAAGAGTCTCAAAATTTAATGTGCATACAAATCACCTGGGAATCTCATTAAAATGCAGATTCAGTAGGTCTGAAGTGGGGCCTAAGTTTCTGTATTTCTAACAAGCCCTCAGATAATATGCTGTTGGTCCACAGACCTCACTTTAAGTAGCAAGGGCCTAGAGAATACTTGAAAGCGTCTTATTCAGGCTATCTAAATGGGTTATTGAGAACTCTTCACAGGTTTAATGCCTCACCCCTGATGTGCCAGGCAATTCTGTGGAAAACAAATATACACAATTCTAGGTTCGATTTTTGCCATTCAAATAACTCATTGCTCCTTGTATAAAATCACAGCTGTCAAGCCCTTCTTGTCAAACTACTTGTACAATCCCTTTATGACTATCTCTGTATCACCTGCATATGTGCATTCCTTTTTGGTGCCAAGAGAGGGCTCTGACCCTCTATGATGTCAACCATATCCTTTCCCCCCTCCAATTATTTGGTACGGACAGTATGTTTCTTAATCTTAAGCAAAACGTTTCAAGCCCTTCCTATCAATATTGGGCTCCAAAATCCACCCTACATAGAAAGTTTGGTGCAGCCAGTTATCATAAATGTATCTTCTAGGCGTGAGTTCTCAGGGATTTGGGAATGTGCATCTCCCCCTGATTGCCTGAAGATTTGTGCAGTTATCATCCTGACCCCTTTGCATATCTTGCCTCAATTCCCTATATTGTGCCTACTGCATAAAACAGCAGTTTCATACTTTCCAGAAGCCATGGATTTCTTTCTTCAAAGAATGCTTAAGTAGATTAAGCTGGTATGGCTGAAACAACCAGAGATGAAATTACAGAGATGACCAGGAACATATCTTGTGAGTTAAGGCGTTCAAGTGTTATCATGAAAGCAAGGGGGAGGCCGGGCGCGGTGCCTCAAGCCTGTAATCCCAGCACTTTGGGAGGCCGAGACGGGCGGATCACGAGGTCAGGAGATCGAGACCATCCTGGCTAACCCGGTGAAACCCCGTCTCTACTAAAAATACAAAAAACTAGCCGGGCGAGGTGGTGGGCGTCTGTAGTCCCAGCTACACCGGAGGCTGAGGCAGGAGAATGGCGTGAACCCGGGAGGCGGAGCTTGCAGTGAGTTGAGATTGGCCACTGCACTCCAGCCCGGGCGACAGAGCAAGACTCCGTCTCAAAAAAAAAAAAAAAAAAAAAAAAAAAAAAAGAAGGGGGGGGCAAAAAAAGGTTTTCAGGGGGGGAGACAAGATTAGACTTACACAGTTTTATTTTTTTGGCAGAGGTGAGAGAGGAGGATAACTTGACGAAGGTCCAGATGCAATCAGTAAGATTAGGAAGGAGCAGGCCGGG
>NW_016807867.1:1772269-1834412 GCF_001698545.2 Rhinopithecus bieti
AAAAAGAAAGCAAGGGGGAGCAACTAAAGGATTTCAAGGGAGGAGACAAGATTAGACTTACACAGTTTGATTACTTTGGCAGAGGTGAGAGAGGAGGATAACTTGACGAAGGTCCAGATGCAATCAGTAAGATTAGGAAGGAGCAGGCCGGGCGCGGTGGCTCAAGCCTGTAATCCCAGCACTTTGGGAGGCCGAGACGGGCGGATCACGAGGTCAGGAGATCGAGACCATCCTGGCTAACACGGTGAAACCCCGTCTCTACTAAAATACAAAAAACTAGCCGGGTGTGGTGGCGGGCGCCTGTAGTGCCAGCTACTGGGGAGGCTGAGGCAGGAGAATGGCGTGAACCCGGGAGGCGGAGCTTGCAGTGAGCTGAGATCCCGCCACTGCACTGCAGCCTGGGCGACAGAGCGAGACTCCGTCTCAAAAAAAAAAAAAAAAAAAAAAAAGGGAAGGAGCAGCATATGAGGAATACAAGGGATATCAAGAAATCAGAGTCATCAGAACTTGCTGCCTGGGTATGGAGGTAAGGAACGAAGAGTATAGTATAGTATGTCTTCCAATTTTCATCTTGGACAATTATGGATGCAAGGGTCCAAGGGTTGCCAATTATTGAACTGAGGAACATAGAAAAAGGAGTAAGTTTAGGAAAAAGCGATTGAGTTCAGTTGTGAACATACTGAGCTTAAGGGAGACAGCCAGTAACCATTTGAGTAAATGGATGTGTACATCACTGGAATCTGTCTTAGAGACCCCGTCTTGGATCCAGGACTGTGTTTTTATTTGCAGAGTATTCTCAGTCTCTGCTTAGGCAACTGCTCAAGGTTTACACCAAGTAGTCTTTTTCAACTGAATTGTTTATACCATCTTGCATTTTTCCAGCACATTCTTCAAAATGTAGGTTGACTACTACACTTGTTACTTTAAATTACTTCTCTTTTCAAAGGGCTCCTTGCATGTCCAAGTTTGGGGCCTTATTCAGGGTTCTCTGTATTGGCTACATGCTAATGCAGGCCAGAGAAATGGGGAGGGTTTTTTTCTGTCCCCTTGGGCAGAAAGAGCCATTTCCCTTTAGAATTTGAGCTCAAAAGAAGACTTAAAAGGTTGTAGCTTTGAGGAAATAGGAATTAATAATAGAAAATCATGGGTGTAATTTGTAGAAGATGGTCTGGGTTGCTATGATATGCGGTTAGAATAGAGGTACTATGTGTAACTAATTGAATATATTGTGCTTTGTTTAGAAGGTTAAGTTTTAACGTGGCGTTTTTCAAACTTGGGTTTTAAAGTTTTAGTGGGGCTGCGGGGAGGGAGGGAGTACTGCTAAGCACTTGGGACTTCAGTCCTATTTCCACTTCAGCCAGATCAGTCCTATTTTCATTTCAGCCAGAACAAATTTGTTTTACATAAACTTTCATTGAAGAAAAGGTTCCACGGCCTTTTTAAAAAGTGTGAAAACCATTATGTTTGCATAGAAGCTGTAAGAAATATGAAAAGGTGAGTGAAGAAAGAGTTCAGGGATGGGTGTGGTGGCTCACACCTGTAAACCTAGTGCTTTGGGAGATTGAGGAGGGCGGATCATTTGAGGCTAGGCATTTGGGACCAGTCCAAGCAACAGTGAGACCCTCAACTCTACAAAATATAAAAAATAAATAGCTGGGTATGGTGGCACATGCCTATAGTCTTAGCTACCAGGGGAACTGAGGCAGGAAGATTGTTTGAGCCCAGGAGGTTACAGTGACTTATGCTGATGGACCAAATATATGACAGTGGTCTCATAAGACCACTTGCATGTCCAATACCGTATTTGTAATATGGTATTTGTACTACCATACCTTACGGTATTGGTACTACCATATTTGTACTGTACCTTTTCTTTGTTTAGATACACAAATACCATGTGTTACAACTGCCTATTCGGTACAGTAACATGCTGTACAGATTTATAGCTTAGGAGCAACAGGCGTACATAGCCCAGATAAGTAGTAGGCTACACCATCCAAGTCTGTGTAAGTATATTACTCTACGAAGTTCACACTATCACGACGAAACCGCCTAAGGGTAAATTTCTCAGAACTTATCCAATCTTTTCAAGAGATTCATTACTGTACTTCTGGTTCAGGTTTACTTTTGTTCCCTTCACATCTTAGCCCCTTAAAGGCAATGTATGACATACGATTTTGCATCTCCAATGTTCAGCACAGTAAGAGCCTAATAAATGTCTGTTGAATTAATAAATCCACAAGGCTTATACTCAATGTAAGTGGAATTCTCTACAGGTGTTGAACTCCTAACTGAGAAGAGTTTTATTTTTCTCTACAATGATTTATCTTAAGAGAACGGTTTTAAAGGGGGCCAGAAAAATACCCATGATTAAGGAAGAAAGATGTAGTATTTTGAGTTTTTGTGTATTATGTGTGAAGAAAAGTGAAGCAAGCAAGGATGCCTTGCAATCAAGAGAATAAATGCCCGATTGAGGTGTCTTGAATAAGGTGGTTGATATAATTCATAACCAATGTATTAGAATGTCATGGAACGTGTGTTATTGGCGAGGGAGTAATGGCAAACTGATTCATTTTTTGGGAAAATGAATCAATGCTCCTTATGTTGACTGGCATAACTACTGTCTCGCACAAAAGCTGCCCCCACAATATTCAAGGAGACTAAAGAAAACGATCGCAATACAACAGTGAATGGGAGAATAAGGTTTCTCCTCGCGCTTTCAAAATTACCGCCAGCCTTCTCTGTTCTCCAGTTTTGGTAAATCAGACCTAACTTTGCCAAAACCCGACAAAACTTGAAACATGTTAAAAACAAACACACAAAAACTTTGCCTGGGAATGTAAAGACGAGTCTGGGGCTGTGGACTGAGGTTTGAGTCCCTTCCCGGGACGCGGCGGTAAATGACTCCCCAAAGTCTCCTGGGCGTTCCGAGGGCGCCAAGGCCGCAATGAGCAAGCAAAAGCTCCCCCCGCCCCGGCCCATTCCCAGGAGACAGAGCCAAGAATGCCTCCGGCAGCAACTCGGAAGGGCCGGCTTTCCCTGTGTCTTTGCCCTACGGGAGAGTGGAAAGGCGGAAGCGAGGCCCCAGGGCAAAACCACACACCAAATCCAGGAGCCCGGAGCCCCTTGCACCGTTCGGCCCGCAACCCGGAAGCAGATGCCGGCTGCGCGGCGTGGCAGGGTTGCGGTTCCGGGTCCGGCCGCGCCGCAGCCAGCTCTCGGCTCGCAGCCGCAGCGCCCCGCCCCTGCGCTCCGGACCTGGCAGGCGGCGACTGCTGCAGGGCCAGTCCCTGGGCCACATGGCTGAGGGGGACGCAGGGAGCGACCAGAGGCAGGTGAGGCCCCGGCGGGGTGCTGACTCTCCAGGCTCGGCTCGGGCTCGCCTCGCCATCCCAGTCCTTCTCAGCCGAGGGGCACTCCGCCCGGGGCAGCCCTGGGTTCCGCCAGCACCGGCCACGCCATTTGCTCCACCGCGTTCCATTTTTTCGGCGCTTCCCCTCGGCGAGCGCTCTTAGGCCGGCAGCTCCTCGGCGGTCGCGGGGTCGGCCTGTCTCGGACGGTGTTCTCGTCAACCATTAACACGCGACTAAGCAGCTCTGGGCCGAAGGCAAAAACCAGGGTTTCGCTCCCCACCCTGCCGCCGCGGGGTCATCTTGGACAAATCATTTAAGAATTCGGGTTTCCCCCTTTGCAAAATGGGCAGTAGCCCAGACCCTGCACGTCCCCGAGAGCCCACCGAATCTCCCTCCTTCTGATCCTTGGCATGGAGCTTTCGCTGTGCCTTGTTCACGTGAGCGATCATATGTCTTTTCCTACAGGGCTGTGAGTACAAAATGAAATGCTACGAAGTCGAACGGATACTTTGCTTCCCATCTTTTCCCTTTAGGTCCTCCAGTTATTTTTCTGTTTTAACCCCAAGTCCAAAGAATAATTTATGAAATATTTTAAGGGTTTGATTATCACCCACCCACCCATCCAGTCCTTGTGTACCCCCTCCCCACCTCCCCGCCACACAAAATTTAATTCGAAAGAACCAGTGAGACACCCAGGAGAGGTACCCAGATAATGTGGGGCAGAGCTACTGGGGTGGGAGTCAGGGCTGGAGATTACCTGTTAAAAAAGAGAAGGTGGAACAGAGAAGATAGGTTTATCTTTTCATGTGTGAATGGTCATTACAAAGTATAGGAGTGCATATATATTAAATTTTGGCTGAATAGTGGCCAAAATCACAGTAATGCAGTAGCAAGCCTGGCTCCAGTCATTGGAGTAGCGCCTAGCAACTACCCAGAGAGTAGAACATGGTGACCTACTCTTAAGAAACATTTGGCCTGGTAAGGCTCATCTAGGAATCTTTTATCTATGCTGGTAATGTTGAATGCGAATACCTTATAAAGTAGTAAGAATAGGATTTTAAGATAGGTACATTTGCTGACTTTTTAAAAAATCAATTTCTTTCAGAATGAGGAAATTGAAGCAATGGCAGCCATTTATGGCGAGGAATGGTGTGTCATTGACGACTGTGCCAAAATATTTTGTATTAGAATTAGCGACGATATAGATGACCCCAAATGGACGCTTTGCTTGCAGGTACTTTTTCCCCCTTCCCTGCAGCCATCTTTCAGTTACAATATTAACTATATGGTTGACTTCTGTGTTCTAATGATTATTTGTGTTGTTTTCTAAATTGTTGTTGGCTTTTGTCAATGATGAAACACATGGGCAGTTACATCTCAGATCACTTTCAAATCATACATTAATTGATAGTTTCAATCTTTCTAATCCAGTGCTTTTAATCATTTAAAAGTGTTAATGTACCCTTGAGAGACTGTAGTTTTTCTTCCCTTCATTATTCTCTTCATCTAACAGGAAACGGTCCAAACCTGGAAAGATGGCTAACATTTAAAAGGAAGGAGAGGTTAATAATGTAGATGACTGGTAGAGGAGACACTCATTTCTTTATTAATTGAGAATCAATGATCAATTATCAGTTGTAATTAGGATAAAATAAATGAAAAGGTCAGCTATGGCTTTTCTTAGTGCTGAATCTTTGATGACTGCTTGTATGTACTTTCAACATAAAGGAGGCAGAACAGTTTTGCCAGTGTTTGTTTTATAATACTGATTTGAAAAGAAGTATGTGTATGGTTCTCTATTATATGTTAGCTGTTCATATAGTTAATAGTGTTTCCTAGGATTTTTGTAGTATTTCTTCTGAAATACTGAAAAGTGCCCAGAAAATATTATAATGCCACTCCATCCACTTGGGGTCAGGGTATAATGTCCATACTTCAGTTTTCCTTTTCCTTTCACCTCGGTCCTCCTTGCCCTTTTTGTCCGGTTGCTAGCTTTGTAAATATGGTTACTTTTGAACCTTGATGAAGTGTAAACAGATGTTTTTGAACCTGCGTTGTAGGTGATGCTGCCGAATGAATACCCAGGTACAGCTCCACCTATCTACCAGTTGAAGTAAGCTGTATTTCTACATTTATATTGTTATAAAAAGATTATATTTTGAAAGATGTTTATACTGTAATTTGCATTTACAGGAAATATCTTTCTTATTAAAATGTATATAGAAATTAAAAACACCTTTTGGGTTTGGTATACAGCATTTAAATAAAAATTAATTTCTGTAAAACAGTGGAATATGCCACTTAGTAGGAAAGAGAATCACAAGGTTCGTCGAGGTGAAGTAGCTGCAGAATTGTCTTTAGAGATGAGGAAGGAAACCTTCCTCTTTAGCCTAGTAATCTAGAAACCTTGGCCGTTAGAGCTTCTCCTAACCTAGTTCTCCTGACCTAACCGCAGTTCCTTGATGTACATGTAAGACTGCCTGCCTTCCAGGAGTTACCTTTGATGGTTCTGCTGTTTCTCCCTGCTCCTTTCCCCATTGATGTTGACGAACCATCTTCTTAGAAGCCCAAGCTTGGCCGGGCGCGGTGGCTCAAGCCTGTAATCCCAGCACTTTGGGAGGCCGAGACGGGCGGATCACGAGGTCAGGAGATCGAGACCATCCTGGCGAACATGGTGAAACCTCGTCTCTACTAAAAAATACAAAAAACTAGCCGGGCGAGGTGGCGGGCGCCTGTTGTCCCAGCTACTCTGGAGGCTGAGGCAGGAGAATGGCATAAACCCGGGAGGCGGAGCTTGCAGTGAGCTGAGATCTGGCCACTGCACTCCAGCCTGGGCGACAGAGCGAGACTCCGTCTCAAAAAAAAAAAAAAAAAAAAAAAAAAAAAAAGAAGCCCAAGCTTAATCTTTTATGAGTCATGACCTGTTGATGCAAGTGATATTTCATCTACCTTGGCCCCATCACCCAGTAATATGTATAAACCCTTGGGAACAGAATTGCATAAACTCAATTACTAGGCTGGTCTGATTGTAGACCAGTAATTGATTTATAACCAGTCATTGATCACAACTGGTTAGATTACTTTGTTTGTTTCTTCACTCCTACCGCTTCACTTAATTAGCCTAAAAAAACAAAACAAAACTCAATTACTAGAATTTTTACCTATTAGTTTTTTTGTGCACATATTTTAAAACCATAGCGTTAATGCTTACTGTTAATAATGGTTCTGTAAATTTTTATTTTTATTTATTGCAAATGATAGATATAGAATGCTTGTAAACATAAATATCCTTTTCAGAAATTTTTTTTTTTATTTTTTTGAGATGGAGTCCCGCTCTGTCTCCCAGGCTGGAGTGCAGAGGTGTGCTTGGCTCATGCAAGCTCCACCTCCTGGGTTCATGCCGTTCTCCTGCCTCAGCCTCCTGAGTAGCTGGGACTAGAGGCACCCACTACCACGCCTAGCTAATTTTTGTATTTTTGGTAGAGACGGAGTTTCGCCATGTTAGCCAGGATGGTCTTGATCTCCTGACCTCGTGATCCGCCCGCCTCGGCCTCCCAAAGTGCTGGGATTATAGGCATGAGCCACCACGCCTGGCCAATTTTTAAACCATTAAAACAGAGTAANTTTGAGATGGAGTCCCGCTCTGTCTCCCAGGCTGGAGTGCAGAGGTGTGCTTGGCTCATGCAAGCTCCACCTCCTGGGTTCATGCCGTTCTCCTGCCTCAGCCTCCTGAGTAGCTGGGACTAGAGGCACCCACTACCACGCCTAGCTAATTTTGTATTTTGGTAGAGACGGAGTTTCGCCATGTTAGCCAGGATGGTCTTGATCTCCTGACCTCGTGATCCGCCCGCCTCGGCCTCCCAAAGTGCTGGGATTATAGGCATGAGCCACCACGCCTGGCCAATTTTTAAACCATTAAAACAGAGTAATTTTGGTGTGGGTTTTGTCATGGTTTCTTGGGAAGGCTGAATGAATTAATGCTAATTAAAGCATTTTGTGACTATATAGATTTATACAAATATAAGACCGTTTTATGAAAATAATTTTTTAAAGCCAAAAAAAATTTGTTTGTGATGTAATCAGCAATTTGAGATATAAACATAATCCTTGAATAATCTTCTTAATTGTTTTATTTAATCTTAGTGCTCCTTGGCTTAAAGGGCAAGAACGCGCGGATTTATCAAATAGCCTCGAGGAAATATATATGTAAGTGACAGGTAATTTTTTAAAAATAATTCTGTTAGTGATTGTATTGTGGGCTTTTGTTGAATCTGTGAACCCTTTTTTAGAACCTTTCTAAACTTTTAAAGCTACTTCTGCTTTAACAAAAGAATTCACTTGAAGAGACCTTGAAAGGTTATATAATTTTATATATACATTTGATAGCTTCTACTTAGATACAAAAATACAGCAATATTTAGAGCTAATAACTATAAAAAACACTTAGCCAAGGTGGGTACGATGGCATAGGCCTGTAATCCCAGCTATTCAGGAGGTTGAGATGGGAGGATTGCTTGAACCCAGGAGTTCAAGACTAGCCTGGGCAATACAGTGAGACCCCTATCTCAATCTCAATAAATTAAAAAAAATTATTTGCTTAAAGGATCTTAATTAAAAAACAAAAACACTTAGCCAACTGTGAAAGTAAATTCAGAGATACTGCTCTTGATTTGGTATTTTCATAGGCTATGTAGAATGAAATTGATAACAGAATCCTAAGTGTAATTATGTATTAAATGTCTATATACCTTGAGTGGTAATTTCCCTTGTATTAGGCCATAAGACTCAGAATCTGTTGATGGGCTATATTTTTCATTCATTCCTTCATTCAATAAATATTACACGGCAGGCACAGTACTAGATCCTGGGTGCAGGTATGGCTAGCATGAACAGAAGTGCCCTTTATCATGGCAGTTAGAATTTCTGGTGGGGGAGAGGTATTACTTATAACATTGTAAAAATGAATATAACAATAGCTGTGGTAAGTTCTATGAAAGGAAGATATGCAAAACTAATTGAATTTGAAACAAGACCTGACATAGTCTAGGAGGTGAGGGATGGCTTCTTTGACTTAAAAGCAGAGTTAATTAGGGGATGATAATTCCAGTGAGAGGCCACAGCACAAGGCTTGGTGTCAGGGAGCTTGGCACATTGTAGGAAACAGTGATGGTGATATGCAGTGATAAGAGACAGGATGAGATGGAGGGAATATGGTAGGAAAAGGACCTGGAGAGGTAGACAGGACAGGTCCTCCAGAGTTTTGTAGGTTATGTAAAGATTCTGTCTTTATACTAAGAATAGTTGGAAGTAGAGAAGGCTTTTAGGTAGTAGGGTGCCACGATAAGATTTTCTGTTTTTTTGAGACAGGTTCTTGCTCTCTTGCCCAGGCTGGAGTGCAGTGGCACAATAGTGACTCACTGCAGTCTTGACCTCTGAGGTTCAAGCGATTTTTCCCACCTCAGCTTCCCGAATAGCTGGGACTATAGATGTGTGCCACCATGCCCAGCTAATTTTAATTTTTTTTAATTAAATAATTAAAAAAAAAATTTTTTTGAGATGGAGTCTAGCTCTGTCGCCCAGGCTGGAGTGCAGTGGTGTGATCTCTGCTCACTGCAACCTCTGCCTCTCGGTTCAAGCAATTCTCCAGCCTCAGCCTCCCGAGTAACTGGGACTACAGGCGCCTGCCGTCATGCACAGCCAATGTTTGTATTTTTAGTAGAGGCGGAGTTCACCATGTTGGCCAGGCTGGTCTCGAACTCCTGACCTCAAATGATCCACCTACCTTGGCCTCCCAAATTGCTGGGATTACAGGCATGAGCCACCATGCTCTGCCTTCAGCTGATTTTTTTAAAAATTATTTTTTTGTAGAGATGGAGCCTTGGTTTGTTATCCAGGTGGTCTCAAACTCCTGGCTTCAAGCAGTTCTGCCTTGGCTTCCCAAGGTGCAGAGACACAGGTTTAAGCGACTGTGCCTGGCCATGATAATATTTTCATTTAAAAAAGATCATTCTAGGGCCAGTGTGGTGGCTCACACCTGTAATCCCAGCACTTTGGGAGGCTGAGGCAGGTGGATCACGAGGTCAGTGGTTCGAGACCAGCCTGACCAACATGGTGAAACCCTGTCTCTACTAAAAATACAAAAACATTAGCTGGGGGTGGCGGGCGCCTGTAATCCCAGCTACTTGGCAAGCTGAGGCAGGAGAATCTCTTGAAACTGGAAGGCGGAGATTGCAGTGAGCCGAGATTGCGCCACCGCACTCTAGCCTGGGCAACGAGAGCAAAAACTCCGTCTCAAAAATAAATAAATAAATAAATAAGATCATTCTATTTCTGTTTGAAGTAGTGTTTGGAAGGTAGCAAGAGTAGATGTGGGACATCAGTTGGGGGCTAATGCAGTTGTCTAGAGAAGATAGAGAAGATATAACTATGATTTAGATTAATTTTAATGAAATAATTTAGTAAAATAAATAATGTTCTGGAATATCAGTTTTACTGTAATCCAGGATCTAGTAAGGATTGTATTATATGTTCTAGGTGGCCACTCCATTTGGTACAGTGACAGTCCCTCTTTGTGTCCCTGGGATCCAGGCCAGGTTTCTTTTCCTTCCAAAATATTTAATTAGAAAATGGTAAGTTGTTGTGGAATCCATTCTACTTATTCCTGCCTAGAGCAAGTATGGTCTTCCTTGGGTCCCCATTTAGTGATTCCATCATCCTTGGTGGAAGTATAAGTATTTCCTTAATTAAATGTTTTCTGATATCTCTCCCTAACATTATTGGCCACTCCAACTTTTGCGCCCCCAACAAACTTCTTTCTATAATCCTCTCTTATTTGCCAGTTTATCTGCCCACTACCCCCAGCCCCCGAATAGAATAAGATCAGTATACTGCGGATTTGTTCACCATTAACACCAGAATTGTTCATCTAGTGGCCATTTTTCAGCTCTTACCTAACTCTTGGTGATATTGACTACTTGCTCCTTCTTGGAAATCTCTCCACACTTAGCTTCCATCATGTTAATCACATTCATCAGTTAGCGTTTTTTCTTACCCATGTACAATGTCATACACTCAGAAGTGGCTCTTCACCTGCCTATCCCCTCTCCCAAACATCCTCCTTTTACTAAAAGATACCTTCCCGCAGGACACAACTTTCCTTTTCTCTTTAACTAGTTCACTTGAGCTATTTGAGACTTAGGAAGTGTCAGAGATTATAATATAGTTTATTCTAATGGTGGAATATGGTGTCTTGTTTATTAAACATGCTCAAATAACCTTGGTCCAGTGGTTATTATTTTCACACATGTAGTCTAAATAGAAATACACATCTTACTTGTAAAACTTTTTTTTTTTTTTTTTTAAATAGGGCCTCACTGTATTGCCCAAGCTGGCCTTGAACTCCTGGGCTCAAGCCTCAAGTGATCCTCCTGCTTCAGCCTCCCAAGTAGCTGGGACTACAGGCACATACCATCACACCTGGCTTTATTTTTAAAACTTTTGTGTGACAACTTTTTTTTTTTTTCTCTCTGAGACTGAGTCTTGCTCTATTGCCCAGGCTGGAGTGCAGTGGCGCGATTTCAGCTTACTGCAACCTCCACCTCCCAGGTTCAAGCAATTCTCGTGCTTCAGCCTCCTGAGTAGCTGAGATTACAGGTGAGCGCCTGTATACCTGGCTAATTTTTGTATTTTTAATAGAGGTGGGGTTTTAGCATTTTGGCCAGGCTGGTCTTGAACTTCTGACCTCAAGTGATGCCCCTGCCTCAGCCTCCCAAAGTGCTGGGATTATAGGCATGAGCCACTGCGCCTGGCCTTTGTGACAACTTTTAATCGTATTTTCCATATAATTCCAGCAGAGGGCAGCAAGGGAAAAATACAGGTTTTTAAAAATTAAACATGAGCCAGATGTGGTAGCTTTTGTTTGTAATCCCAGCATTTTCGGAAGCCGATGTGGGAGGATTACTTGAAGCTAGAAGTTTGAGACCAGCCTGGGCAGCATAGTGAGACCTTCCCCATCTCTATAGAAATGTAAAAAATAAAAATTAACTGGGTGTGATGGGGCGTGCCTGTAATCTCAGCTACTTGGAAGGCTGAGGTAGAAGGATCACTGGAGTCCAGGAGGTCGAAGTGAAGTCACTGCACTCCAGTCTGGATAATAGAGTGAGACTCTGTCTCAAAAATAAATAAATAAAAAGTAAGTCTGTGAAGAAGAGACTCTTTAGAAGAGCAGTCAGTAACTCAGGGGTATAGTGGAGGCCTTTGTTAAGGCAAAAAGAATACGAATGGAGAAGAAGGTCAGTTAAAGAAATACTTAAAAATATATTGGCCAGGCCGGGCGCGGTGGCTCAAGCCTGTAATCCCAGCACTTTGGGAGGCCGAGACGGGCGGATCATGAGGTCAGGAGATCGAGACCATCCTGGCTAATACGGTGAAACCCCGTCTCTACTAAAAAATACAAAAAACTAGCCGGGCGATGAGGCGGGCGCCTGTAGCCCCAGCTACTCGGGAGGCTGAGACAGGCGCGATGGCGTGAACCCTGGGTAGGCGAGGCTTGGCAGTGAGCTGAGATCCGGCCACTGCAGCTCCAGCCTGGGTGGGCAGAGCAAGACTCGCGTCTCAAAAAAAAAAAAAAAAAAAAAAAAAAAAAAATAT
Source organism: Rhinopithecus bieti (assembly GCF_001698545.2). Classification (NCBI taxonomy): domain Eukaryota; kingdom Metazoa; phylum Chordata; class Mammalia; order Primates; family Cercopithecidae; genus Rhinopithecus; species Rhinopithecus bieti. Next base: position 1,784,272 of record NW_016807867.1, read on the forward strand.
ATATATATAAAGTATATGTGTATATATATAGTATATATATATATATTGGCCAGGCGCAGTGGCTCATGCCTGTAATCCCAGCACTTTGGGAGGCTGAGGCAGGCGAATCACCTGAGGTTAGGGGTTCGAGAGAGACCAGCCTGACCAACATGGAGAAACCCCATCTCTACTAAAAATGCAAAATTATCCAGGCATGGTGGCGCATGCCTATAATCCCAGCTACTTGGGAGGCTGAGGCAGGAGAATCACCTGAACCAGGGAGGCAGAGGTTGCAGTGAGCTGAGATCACGCCATTGCACTCCAACCTGGGCAACAAGAGCAAAACTCTGTCTCAAAAAATATATATATATATATATAAGCTAGGATTTGGTGATTGATTAGATGTAGGTTAGTTTGGTTATTGTACCTACTTTTTTTTTCCTGAGATGGAGTCTCTCTCTGTTGCCTAGGGTGGAGTGCAGTGGCATGATCATGGTTCACTGCAACCTTGACCTCCTGGGCCCAAGTGATCCTCCTGCCTTAGCCTCCTGAGTGTCTGGGTTTATAGGTGTGCCACCACTGGCTAATTTTTGTATTTTTTTGTAAAGAAGGAGTCTTGCTACCTTGCCCAGACTTGTCTGAAATTCCTGGCCTCATGTGATCTGTCTGCCTCTGCATGTCAAAATGTTGAAATTACAGGCACGAGCTACTGTGCCCAGCCCTTAATTTTTATTTAAATATTTTGCATATGAATATTTTGAATAAATGAAAATATTTTGATAAAACAAAAAGTAAATACATTTAAAATACTTAGAATATGATAGTGTTTAAGAGAAAATGAAAAGGATTACAAGTTTTTTTAGTATTTGATTTTGTGAATTTCTATTATAACAATATTTAATTTAGAATCCAAGAAGATAGTTTTTGAAATTTTCTACATCTCTTCACATTTTGATGCATCATGGAATCTTAGGTTTTAATGTTGGTGAGTGAGGCTTCTTGAATCAAAAATTACATTGGATAAAGTTAAACAGACAAGGGAGACTGTATTCAAGGCCCCCGCAATAAGGGAAAGAGGCCAGAACTAAGTGTGAACTCAACTCCTCTGAAACAAAAGGCAGATGGGTTTTTAAGGGCCGGGATGAGCTAGTGCAAAAGTACTGAAAGATATTATGTGGGACCATGAATTGGTGTTGGGCATATTAAGTTATTGTTGAGTTTGCAAATATTTCTCTTTGTAAGTAGGCCATGTGTGTTTACTAATAGGTACCCGTTGAAGTTAGCCTCCTCTACTTCCACAGAGACTGGAAGATACGGGCAGTGTCTCCTTTGATGATGTGTTTCAAAGGGACGGTTCCCAGGTCCTTGAGAAAGACATTTCCTGGGTTGTAAAACCAATGAAAGTTTTCTATAAAACGATTTACATATATCTCAAAGAGACAGAGAAGGAATTTACAATGACAAGTTTTGTAAAGAAAATGCTCTAAGAAAAGGGAGGTAAGGGCCTAGAGTCAGGAATGGGCCCATATAAAGTTTAGTCTAGCTGAGGTTAAGGCTGTTTCAGTCAGGCTTTTGGAGTCAGTTTTAAAAATAGTGTCATCTCTTTGTGTCTGTTTTCTCATCTGTAGAAAGGGGATAATATTGTCAGCATTAAACTAGCAGCTATCTTTTTTTTGTTCTTTAAATTTTTTTTTTTTTTAGTTTTTTGGGTCTTGCTGTGTTGCCGAGGCTGGAGTGCAGTGTCACAGTCATAGCTCACTGCAGCCTCCAAACTTCCGGGTTCAAGTGATCCTTCCACCTCAGCCTCCTAAGTAGCTGGGATTACAGGCACACATCACTGTGCCTGGCTAAGTGTTTGAATTTCTTGCAGAAACGGAGCCTCGCTTTGTTGCCCAGGCTGGTCTCAAACTCTTGGTTTTAAGCTATCTTCCTACAGTGCTGAGCGTATAGGTGTGAGCAACCACATCTGGCCCGGTTTTTTTGTTTGTTTTCTGTTTTTTGGTTTTTTTTGTTTGTTTGTTTTTGAGAAGGAGTCTTTCTGTTGCCTAGGCTGGAGTGCAGTGGCACAATCTCCACTCACTGCAACCTCCACCTCCCAGGCTCAAGCAATCCTCCCACCTCAGTTTCCTGAGTAGCTGGGATTACAGGTACACACCACCACATCTGGCTAATTTTTGTATTTTTTTTGTAGAGAAGGGATTTTGCCATGTTGCCCAGGCTGGTCTCGAACTCCTGAGCTTAGGTGATCTGCCCACCCTGGTCCCCCAGAGTGCTTTGATTACACCACACCCAGCCCTGGACTGTTCTTATTTTAAAAATCATCTCTTCCAGCTTATAATATTGAAAATTAGGTGACGGAAACTCAGATCAAATGATTAGTTTAACTTCACACAGCTTAGTGCATTTTAGTGAATAGCTTTACTGTTATATCAACTAATACAAGTATTTAGTTTTAGTACTAGGAATTGTAGTGATGTGGGGTGTGATGGGGAGGATTTGAGGTTGTAGAATTATTTGAAAACGTTTTTTTCTGTCTGCTTGTTTTGAAAGTGTTGGTGGGTGCTGATGAGTAGTGATAAAGAGAGATAATGGTTTCAAGGGAAACTGTTAGAGGAAAGAGGTGAGGTGTTGCTGTATAGTAGTGTGGTGATATCTTTAAACACATACCATACTTATCTACAATTAGTGTCTTTCTCTAAAGAGCAGACGCTTGGGCCTTTATTTTATTGCTGTTGCCATCATTTAACATAACTATGGACATGACTTCAAAACCCATGACACATTCTTTTTCTCAGTGGTCCTTTGAGATGGATTTAGTTACCCAAGACAACCAAATATCATTTGGAACAAAAATTTATCAATTTAGGCAATAGAATATTTATGTAGGCAACAGAATATTAGGCAATAGAATATTTGGTCAGAAACAAGATATGAATATAAAATTGTTGAATTGTCTTTTAGGTCTTGTAAATTGACTCCCTGAAGGAGTTCCCCATATGCTTTGCATTCTTTGTTGTTGAGATAAGTATACTAAATGATAAGTGTACCAAATAAGTGGTTTGAAGTTCTTTAAAAAGTTTAAAAAAGCAAGCAATGATCATACTGAAAGATTGTATCCACTTACAGAAACTAAGTCACATTTATATTTCTCTAATCCATCTAGTTTGGAAATGTTTATTCCCCTCTTTGGTTACCACGCTTCTGCTTATTTTAAAGTAAGCCATGTTAATTTTGGAGTCGACTGGAATTTTTAAGGTTGCTATAACCTGTATTAAATACTCAGACACAAATGTTGAAAAACCCCAGGTTTTTATAAATTATTTTAGAAAAGAAATGGTTAGATTGTTTGTAATGTCTTTGATTGTAAATGTCAGTATCTTCTTGAATTTGAGAAGATGATTTTTGAAATAACAAATTTTGTTTTCCCTGAATTTTGTTTAGACAGAATATCGGTGAAAGTATTCTTTACCTGTGGGTGGAGAAAATAAGAGATGTTCTAATACAAAATCTCAGATGACAGAACCAGGTAGGATTGAAAATACTATCAATAGTCTTTTAACTTATAATTACATTTTTATGTAGATACTCTGATTGAAATTTAATATGAAAATCTGTATTCTGGTTTAAGGTTTGTATATTATAAAATCCAAGTTTCTCTGAAAAGTTTCATTACTTATGTAATTATAGTTATTTCTTTCTATAAGGTTTAGACTCTTTGATTTCGTATTACAGTATTCCTCCTTATCTGAGATTTCACTTTCCATGGTTTCAGTTACCTGTGGTCAACTGTTGTCTGAAAATATTAAATGGAAATTTCCAGAAATAATTCATAAGTTTTAAATTGTGTGCCATTCTGAAAATATTATGAAATCTTGGGCTGTGCCATTCTATCACTTCATCTCATCACATAGGCATTTATAATTTTACATCATCACAAGAAGGGTAAGTACAGTGCAATAGATAGATAGATAGATAGATAGATAGATAGATAGATAGATAGATAGTTTTTTTTGTTTTTTTGAGAGAGTCTTGCTCTGTTGCCCAGGCTGGAGTGCAGTGGCGCGATCTCGGCTCACTGCAACCTCCACCTCCCGGGTTCACATCATTCTCCTGCCTCAGCCTCCGCAGTAGCTGGGACTACAGGTGCCCGCCTCCACACCCAGCTAATTTTTTTTTGTATTTTTAGTAGAGACGGGATTTCACCGTGTTAGGCAAGATGGTCTCGATCTCCTGACCTCATGATCTGCCTGCCTTGGCCTTCCAAAGGGCTGAGATTACAGGCATAAGCCACCGTGCCTGGCACAGTATATTGTTATAATTGGCCTATTTTGGTTTTAGTTATTGTTGTTAACCTCTTACTGTGACTAATTTATAAAATAAACTTTATCATAGATATGTATATATAGGAAAAAATGGCATATATAGGGCTCAGTACTATCTGCTTTGAGGCATCCACTGCAGGGTCTTAGAACATATCCCTTGCAAATAAAGAAGACTCCTGTATACTCTTATAGAAGTAGAATTTTATGGTGAAAGAACTTGGATCGAAAATTTCTGTTCTCTTTGACTATAGTTAAGGTAATGTGGACTTTGTAACTTTCCTCATGACTTATTAGACTACATAAATGAGATATTTCTTTCTTTCTTTCATTCATTTTTTGAGACAGAGTCTCAGTTCATCACTAGGCTGGAGTGCAGTGGTACGATCTCGGCTCACTGCAACCTGTGCCTCCCAGGTTCAAGCAATTCTCCTCCCTCAGCCTCCCAAGTAGCTGGGATTACAGGCGTATACCAACACGCCTGGCTAATTTTTGTCTTTTTAGGAGAGACAGGGTTTTACCATGTTGGCCAGGCTGGTCTTGAACTCCTGACCTCAAATCATCCACCTGCCTTGGCTTCCCAAAGTGCTGGGATTACAGGCATGAGCCACTGTATCCAGCTGAGATATTAATTTGAAATGCGTCTAGTGTTTATAGAAAAAGAATTTTGGGAAGCACAGTGACCAATATTAGGATATAGAAATTAACTTTACGGTTGAATTTTTTATTGAGATATAATTTGTATGTCGTAATTACCCTTTTAAAGTGTACAGTTCAGTGGTTTTTAGTATTCCCATTGTTAGGCAGCCATTACCACTAATTTTAAAACATCTGAAAATTTATATTTTGCTCTATTATTAATCTTCTATTGAATCATTTAAGTATATGAACAACATGGAGGTTTTCAGTGTTTCCTCTTACTTCACTTGCTAATCTTTGTTTCACTTACCACAAAGACGTTTGAGAGGGTAAAATAACTCTATTTAACATGTTACTTCCAAATAGGATGTTCTTGTTACACTGCTAGAATTGTTTTAATATGAGAAAAGAGGGATTAGAAAAGATCTTGGGCCTGTAATCCCAGCACTTTGGGAGGTCGAGGTGGGAGGATTGCTTGAGCCTGAAAGACCAAGTCTGCAGCGAGCTCTGATCATGCCGCTGCACCTACTCCAACCTGGGTGCAGGGTGAGATCCTGTCTCCAAAAGAAGAAGAAAAGAAAACAAAAACAGAACCTGGTAGTTCACTTACTGATTTTTTAGAAAGCTATTTATGGGAAACTATTTGGGACTCCTTTGGCAAAATCAGTTTAAAGTTGATAGCAGTATATCTTTTTTTAGAACCCTGTTACCATTTTTCTACGAGTGCAAGTATTTTTACTGCTTCTGTTAAAATCAGAGAGATAAGGATGGACACTCGGTTCTCTGTGGTATGATTATAACATGTTGCATGCCTGTATCAAAATATCTCATGTGCCCCATAAATACATACACCTGGTAAGTATCCACAAACATTAAAAAAAGAGAGATAAATGACATGAAGATATTGTCTATATAACAATCTTTCTCCAAGTATTTTCTTCAACTTTTTATGATCCATGTTCTGATTTTGTAGCATTTCAGGGCATCTATGAGAAAAGTATTCTCAGAATTCCAAAAACAAGTTATTTGTCAATCTGCCTTTCTAGAGATGGATTACAGAAATGGAATGTATTATAGTAAAAAATTAGGACTCTGAAAACTTTTGTATCACTTAACTCTTAGGAAATTTTAATAATTGATCTTAAAAATGACATTTTTTTCTGGGTGCAGTGGCTCATGTCTGTAATCCCACCACTTTGGGAGGCTGAGGCAGGCAGATCACTTGAGGTCAGGAGTTTGAGACCAATCTGGCCAACATGGTAAAACCCCATCTCTACTAAAAATATAGAAACTAGCTGAGCTTGGTGACAGTTGCCTGTAATCCCAGCTCCTTGGGAGACTGAGGCAGGAGAATTGCTTGAACCTGGGAGGTGGAGGTTACAGTGAGCTGAGATGGCCCCACTACACTCCAGCCTGGGTGACAGAGTGAGACTCAGTCTCAAAAAAAAAAATTAAAAAAAATAATAATATTTTTCCTTACCTGTATCCATAATATAGTTTAACCACTCCTTAACTTTTGGAGTTACTGATTTGTGTTGTATAATTCATGATTTTGAATTTTAGAAATTTTTTTGTTTGGATTATTTTTCTTTAAAATTGTAGACTTCATAATCAAGTGGAAGCCTTAACAATTCTGAAGGACTAATAAGAAAAAGAGCTAGTGATCAGAATAGCTCGTGAGAAGTCTCTTCCGCTAGTCATTTACTTGTTAAGTAATTCATTTTGATTTTACTGTTAATCTTCAGTACAGATTTATTCTTTATTATTTATATATTTTTTTCAGCATAGAAATTCTGATTTTGAACTGATTATACACAGCTGTTTACAATTTCTAAAACTTTTGAACTAATTTGAAACTTATAGAAAAGTTACAAAAATGGTATGAAGGGCTCTTTTATATCCTTTACCCTGATTTCCTGTTAACATCCTATATAACCATCATACAGTTATCAAGAGCAGAAAACTGACACTGGGGTGGTATTATTAATTAAACTAAGGAGCTTATTCAGATTTTACAAACTTACCAATATCCTATCTGCTGTTGTAGGATCTTGTCTAGGATTCTACATTGTATTCCATTGTTGTGTCTCTTTATTCTCCTTTAGTCTGTAAACAGTTACTCAGTGCTTCCTTGACTTTTATAACCTTGACACTTAACGAAGACTACTGATAGTTATTTTGTAGAATGCCCCTCAATTTGGGTTTGTCCAGTGTTTTCTCACGATTGGAGTGCGATTAGCCATTTTTGGCAAGAATACTAAAAAAATGCTGTTGCGTCTTTCATAGTGCAATGTATCAAGGAGTTTATATCATATGCTTTTTTTTTTTGGAACAGTTTTGCTCTGTCACCCAGGCTGGAGTGCAGTGACACAGTCTTGGCTCACTGCAGCCTCCGCCACCCGGGTTTAAGTGATTCTCCTGCCTCAGCCTCCCGAGGAGCTGGGATCACATGTGCCTGTCACCATGCCTGGCTAATTTTTTTTGTGTTTTTAGTAGAGATGGAGTTCCACCACGTTGGCCAGGCTGATCTTGAACTCCTGACTTCAAGTGATCCACCCGCCTCGGCCTCCCAAAGTGCTGGGATTATAGGCGTGAGCCACCACGCCTGGCCTATATGCCTTATTTTTAATTTTAATTTTAATTTTTGAGACTGAATATTGCTCTGTCACCCAGGCTGGAGTGCGGTGGCATGAACACATGGCTCACTGTAGCCTCCACCTCCTGGGCTCAAGCTATCCTCCCAGGCTTGGAGGATATAGCTGGGATATAGGGTGTAGCTCCAACATAGGAAGACCCTGTCTCTACAAAGAATTTAAAAAGAGCTGGGAGTACAAAAAATTTTAAAAGTAGCAGGGAGTGGTGGTGTTCTCCCAGCTACTTTTAACATTTTTTGTACAGACGAGGTTGCCTAGGCTGGTCTCAAACTCCTGTGCTCAAGTGATCCTCCCGCCTCAGTCTCCCAAAGTGCTGGGATTACAGGTGTGAGCCACTGTGCCTGCTGTATCATATGCCTTATTATTGGTGATATTTACCTTGATATCTCAGTTAAGATGGTGTTTGCCAGATGTCTCCACTGTAAATCCTGTAGTCAGGGTTCTCCAGAGAAACAGAACCAATAGAATGTATGCGTGCATATATATGTGTGTATGTATACACACACACATATACACACACACACACACACACAGGGAAATATATTTTAAGAAATTGGCTTATACAGTTGTGGAAGGTGGAAAGTCCAAAATTTGCAGGATAGGCCGGCAGGCTGGGGATCCAGGGAAGAGTGAATGTTGCGGTTTGAAAACAAAGATGGTCTGCTGGAAAAATTTCCTCTTTCTGGACAGAAAAATTTCTACCAAGAAAAGACCTCTGGGGAGGTCAGTCTTTTCATGTTAAGGCCGTCAGCTGACTGGATGAGGCCCATATGGAAGAAGGTCCGCTTTACTCAAAAGTAATTGACTTAATTGTTAATCTCATCCAAAAAATACCTTCAGAGAAAAATCTAGAATCGTGCTTAACCAAATATATGGGTACTGAGGCTGGGTACAGTGGCTTGCACCTGTAATCCCAGCACTTTAGGAGGCCGAGGTGGGTGGGTCACTTAAGGTCAGGAGTTCAGGACCAGCCTGGCCAACACAGTGAAACCCCATCTCTACTAAAAATACAAAAATTAGCCAGGCATGGTGGCGCGTGCCTGTAATTGCGGCTACTTGGGAGGCTGAGGCAGGAGAATCACTTGAACCCGGAGAGGTGGAGGTTGCAGTGAGCTGAGATGGCACCACCGCACTCCAGCCTGGGTGACAGAGTGAGACTGTGTCAAACAAAAGTAAACAAATATATGGGTACTGTGGCCTAGCCAAGTTGACATGTAAGATTAACCACTGCAGTTACTATCTTTCTCTTTGTAGCTTGAGGGAGATACTTTGAAGCTATGCTAATATCCTGTTTCTCCTTAAACTTTCGGCCACTAATTTTAGCATCTGTCCATGGAACTTGTCAACAATATTTATTACTGTGGTGTTTGCCTGATGATGATTTTCTATTTTCTTCATTTCTTCATTTAGTAATTGGAATTCTATTATGAGGAAGGGATGTCTGTCCTCCCCATTTATGTATTTGTTTATCTGTTTATTATTTATATCGGTATGGACTCATGTATATTATTTCAGTCCATGGGTTAAAATGCCATAAGGTCATTTTTTTTGTTGTTGCTCAAATTGTTCTAGCTTTGACCTTTAAGGGCCCCTTCAGGTTAGCTCCTGTGTTCTTTTTATAAGCACCATCTCTTTTTGAGCTTTTCCCAGTTTGTGAATCCACACAACGTTCCAGGTTCATCTTATAGTTTCCTTGCTCCAACTCAGGAATCAACCAGTTCTTTTATGGGCTGAGTGCTGGTTCCTACCATTGAAGAATGGTGTTTAGAACCCAAGACCTGGGCGGGGCACGGTAGCTCACGCCTGTAATCCCACCTCTTTGGGAGGCCGAAGCAGGTGGATCATGAGGTCAGGAGATCGAGACTAACACGGTGAAACCCCGTCTCTACTAAAAATACAAAAAATTAGCTGGGCGTGGTGGCAGGCACCTGTAGTCCCAGCTACTCGGAAGACTGAGGCAGGAGAATGGCGTGAACCTGGGAGGCGGAGCTTGCAGTGAGCTGAGATCACCCCACTGCACTCTAGCCTGGGCGACAGAGCGAGACTCCATCTCAAAAAGAAAAAAACAAAACAAAAACCCAAGACTCAGTGATTTTTTAAAAAAGCATCGTTTCTTATCTGCATCATAGAGTAATTGTGTCTCATATTCACATAGGCCCAGATGTAAAGAAGAAAACTGAAGAGGAAGATGTTGAATGTGAAGATGATCTCATTTTAGCGTGTCAGCCAGAAAGTTCGGTTAAAGCACTGGATTTTGATATCAGTGAAACTCGGACAGGTATAATGTTACTAACTAATTTCTTTTGTGGAGAGTGGGTTGGTAGTATTATGTATTGTTCTTTGAGATGATAGATAAATTTACTAATTTTCTCAGATTTTAGAAAGGAGTTACTAATTTGCAGATAAGATTAATTTTTTTCCTGCCTGTTGGCAATTTTGGTGTTTGCCAAGTCTTACCAGAATGGTAAGGAAAAAATGGAAATTTACTCTTTTCCCCCTGCTTTCTAGAGTTTTGATTTACTGATGGAAGAAATTGAAACTAAGAAAAGCTATTAAGGTTTTTGTTCACATCATGTTTTTATATTTCTATATTGAAATCCTTAGCTGTTTCCTGATGTCTCAGGATTAAATTTCAGTCTATGCTCACAAGTACAAATATATTAACTGAAAGTGCAGCCCCTGAAATTAAAGCTAGTAAAATGCCTTTAAGAGTTGTTTTTTGTGAGAGACGAGGTCTCGCTGTGTTGCCCAAGTTGACCTTGAACTCCTGGGCTCCAGTGATCCTTCCACCTCAGCCTCCAAGTAGCTGAGACTCTAAGCATGCACCGTTGTGCCCAGCTTGAGTTCAGTTTTTTTTTTTTTTCTTTGAGATAGAGCCTTGCTCTGTCGCCCAAGCTGGAGTGCAGTGGCACGATCTTAGCTCACTGCAGCCTTGCTTTCCAGGTTCAAGTGATTCTCCTGCCTCAGCCTCCTAAGTAACTGGGATTACTGGCATATGCCACCATGCCTGGCTAATTTTTGTATTTTTAGTAGAGATTGGGTTTCGCCATGTTGGCCAGGCTGGTCTAGAACTCCTGACCTCAAATGACCTGCCCACCTCATGCTCCCAAAGTGCTGGGATTATAGGCATGAGCCACCACGCCTGGCCTTGGTTTCGTTTAAACAAATTTGTTTCATAATCGAGTAGTATTCAACATAAAAATAAGTTGCTGTGATACTATGTTTCATTTTACTATTTTAAAATTTTGAATGTTATGGTTAGTTTCCCTAAGCCTCTTAAGAAAACATAAGAGACCGGGGGAATATTCATTCTGTTTGAAGGTGAGGGGTTTCCTATGTCATTACACGGTAGCTTTTAAAAGGTGTTCTGAGTTTTAAGGCTTTTGAATGGTGTCCAGGACTAGTAGAAAGGAACAAAGAGGAAATGAAAGAGTGGGGAGCGTTCAGGGCTCTCATTTATGCTTCAACCTAAGTAGCTCCCATTTTAATCATTTATTTCAGTGTGAATTTGACATATGATATCTTTGGAAAACAGGATCTAGCATGAAAAGAGAAAGGGTAAAAATCATACTCGTAAATAAATACTATCAATTGGTCAGTAGTTCATATTGATCCTAATACTGTATTTGACTTATTACTGTGTTAGTACAGTGGTAAAAATCAATTCAGGAAAAGGACAGTATCAGAGGGAAGATGTAAAACATCTTACATAAACCTACTTTCTTGTCTTGAATAACTTTTCATCCTAAGTGAGGCAGGTAGCAGTAGCCAGGATGATTAAGTCTCTCAAAAGAATTGAGGGTTAATTTTTTTTTGGAGACTGAGTCTTGCTCTGCTGCCCAAGCTGGAGTGTAGTGGCACGAACTTGGCTCACTGCAACCTCTGCCTCCCAGGTTCAGGCAATTTTCCTGCCTCAGCCTCCCGAGTAACTGGGATTACAGGCTCATGCCACCATGCCCGGCTAATTTTTGTATTTTAGTAGAGATGGGAGTTTCACCATGTTGGCCAGGCTGGTCTCGAACTCCTGAACTCAGATGATCCACCACTCAGCCTCCCAAAGTGTTGGGATTACAGGCGTGAGCCACCACGCCCAGCCATGATTCTTAAACTTGTTAAGAGGTGTAATAACTGGAAATCATGATACTCTTTATGGAATACCAATTAGATGTATTATTGATGTATTTAATTCCATCATATGAAGTAGAAAGTTATATTAGCAGAAGGCATTATATTATAGCTACACAATATAAAGAATATAAATTCATATTTTCCCAATTCAGAGGTCTAACTACAGTGAAACTGATAAATAAGTTTTATATTAGCAGCTATAAATCTTTGTTTTCAGGACCCCTTTCCACTCTTAAAAATTATGTATTATATTAGATATTGTGCCAACTTACACTACTGACTGCAGCAGTACAGGATTTTAGTCCCAACCCACTGCTTTTCCTGGGTAACCTTGGCAGGTGGAAATCATTTATAAATCAAATATTTTAATCTTATGTACAATATACTTAGAAACTTTTTACTTAAAATTATAATTTACATTTAATGTTGGTAGATAATGATTAATAGTTATTTTAGTTGATTTGCCATGTAATTTACATTTCTTTCCCAGCTCCCCCCACCCCATTTCATTTTCTCAGTATTTGAATGTAAGGCTTTTAAAAAATAAAGTTTCTTCTACATTTCTAGAAGTAGAAGTAGAAGAATTACCTCCGATTGATCATGGCATTCCTATTACAGACCGAAGAAGTACTTTTCAGGCACACTTGGCACCAGTAGTTTGTCCCAAACAGGTAAAGTTCCTTTGTCTAGCTCATTTGGATATTTTACTAAAATATCAGGTAAATGATTTTGCAATAATGCCCTTATTTTCACTTTTTTGTTTTATTTTCATATAAGATAAAAATTATTTGTTTATTTTTCTACTCCCTAATTACTGTGAATCACGGAAGGTTTGTTTTGTTTCTGTTTGTCTCTGCTTTCTTTCTTTTTTTTTTGAGATGGTGTCTCTCCTTGTTGCCCAGGCTGGTCTCAAATCTGGACTCAATCAGCCCTCCTGCCTCAGCCTCCCAATCCAAAGTATTGAGAACACAGGCATAAGCCACCTAGCCAGGCCTGTCACTGCTTTCAAAATTGTATCTAAACTCTGATTAGGGGTTAACCCTCTAATGAATCTTTAAATAAGAAACACTCATTGTGTTATAGAAAATTGTGATGCTTAATATCTTGTCGAAAAGAATTATTTGTCCTGTCGAATGGGAGTTCCGTGAAACTAAGTCCATTCCTCTGTTATTATTCAACAAAGGGGACAGTGGACAGACTGGCTAAACCCAGTCCTCCCTACCTGACTTACTTTCCTTTGTGCTTCTTGATCTTAAGTGACCTTATTTCCACCCACAGATATAAATGGGAGAGGTTTCAGCCGTAAACTATTCCTAGGTCTTTGTCTTTCTTATCCTCCTTTCAGCAGAATCCTTTTCTTCTTCCTTGCTTCTATAATGTAGCTCAGCTTACCTTCTTGATGTACGAGGCAATTTCAATACTACCTGTAAAGTTACATTTTTTAAAAAGTCTCATTTACCGCAAGTTTTAGGCATGAGTCTCTTCCTTTGGTCTTTGCAGCTACTCTACTCTTGAAGCTCTTTAAAGCCCTGGCCTTCAGGGATACAGCTCTTTGTACCAGGCTCTTTCACTCTCTGAAAGAGGAAGTTCTTTTCTGCATTGACCTGTGGTCAAGAGCATAACTTTTGGTGCGGACTTCTGGTCTTTTCTCTCAGGAATCCTATTTTGTCCCTGGCCCTTGGTCAAATCTTCTTCCCAGGGTCCTCCTGAGACATTCTAATTCTGGATTTGTTCATTCTGGATCCTCTCTCTGTTTCTGATCATAGTCACTTAGATTTACAGCATTATAATTTGTGAGAGCTGAAACCAATTTTAGAGGTCGTTGTCTATTTTGTTGATCAGAATCTGAGAACCTGAAAGATTATAAAATGATAAACAGAAGATTGCACAATTTGTGATCCAAATTGGTGTCCCCAGCTCTACCTCAGTCTTCCCTGCCACCAATATTTCTTCCATACTTCTTGCCGTTACAACATTCCTGAAAAATCTGACCATGTATCACTGTTCTTTCTCTTATCCACGTTCGCACATGTAATATTTGCTGATTTCCAATATCTACAAGGGAACATCTAAACTTACTACACAGATCCTTTGTAATATGGCCCTAGCTTATCATTCATGACACATCTTCTGTCATCTCATTCATACTCTAAGTTAAGCTGTGTAAAGCTTCCTGAACTTTTCTCTTTTTTGTTCCTGCTAGGGTTGCCAGATAAAATACAGAATACCTAGTTACATTTGAATTTCAGGTAAACATTATTGCATGGGACGTACTTATAGTAAAAAAATTACTTGTCGTTTATCTGAAATTCAGATTTAACTGGATGTCCTGTATTTTTATTTGCTAAATTTGGTCACCCAGTCCCTGTATTTGCATATAACCCTATTCTCTGTGTGGAATGTCTTCTTCCTGCCCCATCTTTCCTTTTGATACAGAAGAACTGCCACTTGTAAGACCTGGCTCATGTGACCTCCTCTATGAACCTTACTTGACTCCCAGAGAAAGCTGTGGTTTTATAACATTTGGAACATACCATTATTGTACACCTGCTACATTGGATGTATACATTTGGTAGATTTCAGAGCTAGTTTTTAGAAGTTTTACATAATACATTTAAAATTCCCTACACGGGGAACAAATTATCCCTTTGACATAGTAGTACCGAAATTCTTGTTGATAATTAGTGCTCAAAAATACCAGGTCTGTCATTTTTATATCAATTATGAGTACCAGTTTCTGTCCCTAAAATGAGAAGGAAACTTTGGAAATGACTTTTTCAGAGTATAGTAGACTCTGAGTGGCTATTTTAATACAGCATACTTTAAGGTATTTTCTAGCATTTATTTACAGAGCAAATATAAAAGCATACTTATTTATATTATTGCTGTTTTTAAGGTGAAAATGGTTCTTTCCAAATTGTATGAGAATAAGAAAATAGCTAGTGCCACCCACAACATCTATGCCTACAGGTGAGTAATCATCACAAGTGTTAGTATATGCAATTTGTAAAAAATAGAGGGAAATGATACATGATTTTAGAAAATAATAACTATTATGTATTTTTTCCATCGTAAGAGTAATAGACATGTAGAATACTTGGAAACTGCAGAAAAGAACTGAAGGGACACATCTGGCATTTTCTGCCATCAAATGTAACTGACAATATTTTGGTTTTTGTTTTGTTTTTTTTCTATGCAAAGGTTATTTTTTCTCAGTGCTTTACCCTTGTATCCTGTTTTTTTCTTAATTAAACAAAAGCACCTTTTCGTGTTGTTGTAACTGCTTGATAACTACCGTTTAGTGGCTGTATAATATCTGAGGTGCCACACTACAATTTAACCATTCATTTCCTCTTAGTTTTCATGTTTTCACGATTATAAAGAGTGGTCCAGGGAACAGCTCTGTATACTTTTTAGGTTATTTTCTCAGGATAGGTTCTGGTTGCTTGAGATTCTTTTTTGAAATGAAATGGGACTATACTAAAAGGAAGAAAGAATTCTTAGAAGTAGAATTTTCAAAAAGTGTGAGCAATTTTGAAACTATTGATATATAGCCAAATTTCTTGCAAAGGTTTCATTTTGTTTTGGTTTGGTTTTTGAGACAGGGTCTCCCTCTGTTGCCCAGGCTGGAGCACAGGGGTGCAATCTTGGCTCAAGCAATCCTCCCACCTCAGCCTCCAAAGTTAGCTGGGACTATAGGCGCGAGCCACCATGCCCGGCATAATTTGTATATTTTTTGTAGAGACAAGAGTTCCGCCATGTTGCCCAGGCTGGCCCCAAACTCCTGAGTTCAAGTGTTCTGCCCACCTCGGCCTCCCAAAGTGTTAGGATTTACAGGTGTGAGCCCAAAGGTTTTTAAAACCAATTTATGCTCCCATAAGCAGTGAAGTAAGAAAGAGTATTTCTTTTACGACATGAGTTTCGGCTTTGAGAATTCAGGTTTTTATATGCATCTTTGCTGACTTGTAAGTGAAGAGATGAAGGGCATTTGAAAAACGCAAATTTATAAGACTTTAAAAGAACATAGTTTAGGCCTAAAATAAATCAGGACACAGGGACTTGGTATAAATTTAAAATGTGATTGAGACTGTTTGTAGAATCTAGGCTATCTGAAATTGAAACTCAAAAACTCATCATTTTGAGTAGGTGAGTTCTTAATATTACTAATTTCACATCTCTTTAAGTGCCAAAACTTACTTACAAACAATTATTTGTAGTGTAATTCCCCTCTTAATAGAGTATCACTGGACAGAATTTTAATGTTTTCTTAATCAGTTATGACCTTCAATAGGAAAATGAGGAATTAGACTACTCTCAGTCATTGGAATGGGCTGTAAAAATTGTAATGTTCATTTATTCTACCTGTTTTTTGAGTGCCTACTCTGTGCCAAAACTTTATGTACATTAACTCTGGTTAGTTAGCAATTCTACCACTGTAGAAAGGTTAGCTTTTCAAGATCCCATAGTTAAGTGATAAAGCTAAATTTGATAATCCAATTTCATTTGTTTTCTTTATTTGACTCCTCCATGGCTGTGGCTACAGCTTCAACAATCTTATATCTAAGCTATGTGAAAAAAGAAAAAAGGCACTCATAGTATTTTAACTTTAATGTTCATAGTAGGTGGTCAGTAAATATTGAGTGGGTGGATGGATGGAGGGAAGGAAGGATGAGTGAATGAATGAATGTGACGGCTGTAAGATAACATAATTGACTTAGGTGTGTAGATGGGCTTTTATAGCTTTTAGTATTTACATTAAAAGTTTACAGCTTTTTATGGCCAGAGCTGGGGAGATGTCTTTACAACATTTGCCCAGTTCCACATGATACCATTGTGGGGCCCTAAGAAATCCACCAGATGGCATACTGTAACTGACACTATTTTTTTTTTTCAATCTCTAGCACTTATTTGCCAAGCTTATTTTACTGTATTGTAGGCCTACATTATTATTTCAAATATAACTTTCTAGATAGTTTAAGTGGATAAAAATACCATGACTTGTCTCTAATATTAGTAACCATCCAGAGGAAAATTTAAATCTTTGCATTCTTAGAAGAAAATAGAGAAATGCTTGATGGCTGCAATAAGATGAGAGGAAAGTATAAAATATTACCTTATGTTGGTTTTGTTGCCTTCATCTTTTTTTATATGCTTTTTGTTTCACTACATCTTAAGGCTCTTTGAAGACAGATGCATGCCACTTACTTCTTTTGTAATATGTCATAGTACGTGTTGCTTCTATACAGTATATTCTCAATAAATGTTTTTCAATGATTGCTCTCGGTAGCTTCAAGGTTAAATGAAGTAAGGGGAATGTCACATGTATAAATTCACATAATAGCAACTTTTCTGATATAAAGGAGATGCCTTTGATTTCTAGCTTTCCCAAGTATATAAAAAGGCAAACATACTGGATAGTAAGCCATCAGTGAAAATATATCTAATATAATACATATTTCAAGAAGGATTTAAAAAAATGAATATGCCAATTTTGGAAGTAATCAAAATGATCACAAATATTGAGGAATAACTTTTATTATAATATTTTAGGTTCAAAGTGTAATGCTGTTACCTGTATTTGCAGAATATATTGTGAGGATAAACAGACCTTCTTACAGGATTGTGAGGATGATGGGGAAACAGCAGCTGGTGGGCGTCTTCTTCATCTCATGGAGGTAGGTGTAAGTTAAACTATCAGTCCTGTTCTGTACAAGCCATAAAATTTCTCAATAAAACAGAGCTCCATTTAATAATAGCTAAGTCAGTTGAACTATGTAATATAAGATATGTTTGATTTAATTAGTAGTTGATGTTAAAATATTGATTGAATGAAAATTTTAACCAGTGGATGTGGGACAGAAAGCAAATAATTAATAAGAAGTGCTGTGCTTTCAAGATACAGACAATAGAAGATTGTCTTCAACTTTGGGGACACTCTTTGTTTTTTTGACAATTTCCTTCTCTTTATTTTTCCTATTCTTTCTTTATGGAACTCCTGTAAGTTGGATATTGGAACCTCTGGATAGATCCAGAATTTTTTTTTTTTTTTGAATTAAGTTGTCCATCTCATTGTCTTTATATTCTGAGACATTTTCTTGACTGTTGTCCAAAATTTCTGTTGAATTTAAAATTTTTTTTAGCAACCATATATTTAATTTTTAAGAGTTCTTTCTTGCTTTCTGTTTTTCCTTTTTAAGAATATCCTGTTCTGTTTTATGGCTCCAATATCTTCTAGAATTTCTCCGATTATATTAATTAGAGTTTCTTTTTTAAGATGTTCTCACCCCTAAAAAAATTCTTCCTGGTCCATTTTAGTTTGTTTATCTTGTCCTTTCTCTTTCATGCTGCTGGATTTTCTTCATCTGTCTGGTGATCATTTATTGTTTATTAATTTTAAGATTGGATTGTTTTTTTCCTAAGGTAGTTACTTGGTTTTTTCTGCTCTTGTATGTGAAGGTTTATTTTCTAACAAGGCCTTTCCCTTGAATAGGAACTGTGTTTGTGAGGCAGGCCTGTAAACTGGCCGGCTTCACATTAAGGGCAGCATTTGACAGATGTCAAACTGATGAAGACAGCCAGGCATGGTGGCTTACGCCTGTAATCCTAGCACTTTGGGAAGCCAAGGCGGGGAGATCACTTGAGCCCAGGAGTTCGAAACCAGCCTGGGCAACATGGTGAAACCCTGTCTCTACCAAAAAAACACAAAAATTAGCCGGGCATGGTGGTGCATGCACCTGTAGGTCCCAGCTACTTGGGAGGCTGAGGTGGGAGGATCACTTGAGCCCAGGAGGCGGAGGTTGCAGTGAGCCAAGATTGCCCCACTGCACTCCAGCCTGGGTGACAGAGCGAGACTGATCTAGATCTCAACTGATGAAAACCTTACTAGTAGCCCCAGGGATTGATGCCTCGTGCAGCGCCTGTAGCTTTGTTCAGAAGCAGGGTGTTTGTTGTTGTTGTTATTTGGCCTAGTGGTAAAATGCTGCCTAAATTTATCTGTTCTGGTTGAAGTCACCAGGAACTAGAATCCTACCTGCATGGTCTCCCCTTCACTCTGTCCAGTTGCCCCAAATTTGGGGATTTGAGGACATTTGTGAAACACACAAGTGATGGTTTTCCAGATTCCCTTCTGTTCTTTCATTTCACTGCCTGAATTGTTAATAATCTCACTCAGTGCCTACTCATATGACTCTACCATTAAAGTCACTGGGAAATTTTATGTGCAATTTTATATATGGGTTATTTCTTTCTCCTTTTTTAAAACTCATGTTTGTACATGTCTGTCTATGTATCTAATTATGCTTCCAAAAAATAACAGATTTTGAATGTGAAGAATGTCATGGTGGTAGTATCACGCTGGTATGGAGGGATTCTGCTAGGACCAGATCGCTTTAAACATATCAACAACTGTGCCAGAAACATACTAGTGGAAAAGAACTACACAAATTCACCTGTAAGTGGCTCCTCATACTATATCTAGAGAATTTCTTATCACTGCCTGGGAATTTTTTAAAAAGACAGAAGAGAATGAATCAGAATGTGGGTGGTGAATTGATAAAACCTTTGGACTAAGAATCTGGAGACCTAGACTCTAAACAGTGTGTCTGGCCAGTCACGTGACTTTGGACAGCTCACTTCATCCCTTCGCACCTTGATTTCATAGGTTCATAAAATTTTATAATTAGAAAAACCTTTTAAGACCAACTAGGTTCCACCCCTAAAATTGAGCCCCAGAGTGGTTGTAGCTGATATTATATCAGACTAGATGTTCTTTAAACATCTATACAATTCTGAAATTCTCCGTTAGTGTCAAAGCATCTCCCCCTCCACCGGCATACCTTTAGATGCTTTCTTCCTTTTTTCTTTTTTTTTTTTGAGACGGAGTCTCGCTGTGTTGCCCAGGCTGGAGTATAGTGGCACGATCTCGACTCACTGCAACCTCCGCCTCCTGGGTTGACGCCATTCTCCTGCCTCAGCCTCCCGATTAGCTGGGACTACAGGCTCCCGCCACCACACCTGGCTAATTTTTTTGTGTTTTTAGTAGAGATGGGGTTTCACCATGTTAGCCAGGATGGTCTCGATCTCCCGACCTCGTGATCCGCCCATCTCAGCCTTCCAAAGTGCTGGGATTACAGGCATGAGCCACCGTGCCTGGGCCTCTTCCTTTATACTTTGAGTTTATTTTGTTTCATATTTTAGTTATGTTCATATCTGCCTTATTTAAATTTTACTGCCTTGGGAAAGTGGGACAATAGAAGAAATAATATTGAAATTATTCAAACATAAATCTACTAGATAAATAAGGTTTCCTTGATTATTCTTGATTGTTTAAAATTAGCCTATAAGTGAAAGTACCCTGCAAAACACAGAAATGACACATATGAAAGTGATTATACCCTCACTATAACATATGTACATACATAGATGTATGAATATATGTAGAATGTGTATATATAAATATTTTCTAAGTGATTAGATTTAAGTTTTAGTCTTTATGTAAATGAAGAGATGCTGCACTGATTTGTGTCTTTTTCAGGAGGAGTCATCTAAGTCTTTGGGAAAGAACAAAAAAGTAAGAAAAGACAAGAAGAAGAATGAACATTAATACCTGAAACTATAGGAAAGGTTAATTTGCCTATAATTATATATACATTCCGTAGTCATCAAGGAATATATTGTGCAGAGAGAGTATCCTTGACTGCTCAAGTCAGCCAATTCAGCATGGATACCAGCATTAGCTTTCCTTCTTTGGTTATATCATCTGCCAAAAATAGAGAACTTATGATCTATTCATGTGTGTTTCAGACTTATTTGGGAGAACTAATTTGAACTTAATCACCACTTCATCTAATTTTAGGAAGGTAACAGTTGCCCAGGGCAGTACCTGAATTAACTGTCCATTTCAGTGCATGTCAAGTGCCTTTGTTAGGTGGAGAAGAAGCGTCTCTAGAGGAATATAAATACCTGATTTCTTGTCATCGAGATTCTTGTACTGTTAAATGAATATTGCCTTTTACTGCTCTTTATGGCTTACTGGAATAGGAGCTCATTTATGATTGATCTTGGAGAGTTTCTTCTTGTGATTTTAGTTCGTAAGTATGTCACCTTTCATTTTATAGTGTTCATCATTGAGTAATGGATTAAGTGAAAATTCAGGAGTATCCATCTGCAGTTATGTGCTGAGGTGATAATTCATCCAACATATTTGTTAGCATAAATATTATGCCTCAATTTCTGTTGCAAATTGGTGATTGTGAAATTTCAGAAAGTGATTTTCTAGTCTCTGCTTTTTTTGTTTAATTGTGATGTAAGCAATAACTATGGCGTGTCGGTAGTCTCCTTCCACCCCAGAAATGTGTTGGTGTAACATTCTCATTTCTTATAACAACCTGGAAGTACCTTTCTTGTGATCTTCACTGAGGAATTAGAACTGTGATAGAAGCTAGGCTGTGGTGAATGGGACATTTGTAGAGTGGGATAGAGGTGGCAGAATGACCCTGGTGTAGGGTGGAGTGTGTTGTGTAGTTACATCAATTTGATGCATGCTTCCCATGTGCGCTCCAGACAGCTTTCTCAGTTCCAAGATTTTGTAGAGAGAAGGAGCAAACCTTTTCATTGGAAAAACAGAAACAACCCTCCCACCCATTTTTTTCCCTCTATTCATCAAACCTTTATGTTTTGTTCATCTTCCCGTTACCTCTAGGCATTTAGACAATGAAATTTACCTTTGAGATATGACAATAAGTGATTAACTGCTTGCTTTCAGATGTAATGGCGAACAGTTGTTAAAAGTTATTAACTGATCACAGATTTGCCTGGACTTCCCTTCCCAGGGAGGGAACAGAAGTTAGGAGACAACTTTGGGATGGTGCTAGAGCAGGGAAAGCACAGAGCATTGGACAAACAGGTCTTTTTCTCTTTTCTCTGATGTTTTACCTTTAAAAGATTCAACATCCTTACTGTTGGTATTTTTAGTAAGGTTATAGTAAATAACTTTACACCTGGATGGGTTCTGATATATAAATTCTAAATTATATTTGTTATAACTATATTTTATGTTGTATGTTATCAAGAGTCATCAGAGAATGACCTTTTTGTGTTTGGAACACTTAAACCTCAGGTTCCATGAAAAGTGTGTTTTGTGTTTTAACTGTTAAAATACTTTTAAAAGTTATTTATTTTACATAATTAAAGAAGTTAAAAACTATTAACATTAAATAATTTCACAATTTCAACATGTCAGACCTATGAAGGGAGATAGAAAACAATGAGAAAGTTATTTTGCTCCTTTATACAGAATTGTTAACTATATTTTACTAACTAAAAAACTCTAGTATTCTTTACCTAAAGTCAATTGACTGGTAAGAGGGAGAGATGCAAAATTCTTCAGTTCTGAACTCAGAGCTATTTCACACTCTACTCTTAATGGAAACTTGAATTAATGATAGATAGTATTTTTTCCCTCTATTTAAAATTTTGTCTTGATTAGGAGATTTTCAGTTCTTCGTATAATAATTTTCTACAATGAGATCTATGCTATGGCATATTTTGCTTTATTTAAAATTTTTTTTTTAGAGATGAAATCTTGCTCTGTCTAGATCTGAGGCTGGAGTGCAGTGGCATGATCATGGCTCACTGCGGCCTTGACCTTTCAGCCTTTCAAGTAGCTGGGATTACAGGCATGTGCTACCATACCTGGCTAATTTTTAAAATTTTTTGTAAAGATAGGGTCTTACTATGTTGCCCAGGCTTGTCTTGAACTCCTGGCCTCAAGCGATCTTCCTGCCAAGGTGTTGGAATTATAGGTGTGAGCCACCATGCCTGGCCTGCTTTGACATATTTTATAGTGTATTAATTACAAATAGTCTCCGTATGCCAGAATATAAAAGCAAGTATTAACTACTTTTTAGATGGGAATTGCAGAAACTGCATCAAAAGTATGCTTTGAGGTATATATGATGAAACAGAGCCTTTCTGAAAAGAATTATATCACACTAATTACAACCAAGAAATAATAGCATGAAGCATATACTGTTTGGAGGACAGGAAAATTTTGGGGGAAAATTACATAATCACCTCTGATTCCACTATCCAGAGATAGGCATTATTATTAATATTTGATATGTACATCCTTACATTATTTTTTTCTTATGCATGATTTTATATAGCTATTTTCTTTCCATAAAAATGGTATTAAACTGTATATACTGTTTTGTAGCCTACATATTTCATATAGAAGTATATTGTTAACATTTTCCATGTCAATAAATATTCTTCTATGGCTTACATTTCTTATGGCTGCATTGTATTCTGTCTTCTCAGTATTTCATATTATACTAACTAGTCCTCCACTTATTTCCAATTTTTAAGTTTCTTTCAACTTTTCAGTGCTATAAACAACTGTGAAAACCTACATCATTTGCAGATTTTTGTTATCTTTTATTATTTCTTTAGGAAAAGCTCCTAGATATGGAATTTCTTGGTCAAGGTTTGTACATTCTAATAGCTTTTGATTAGTTGAGTCAGATTGTCCTCCAGGAAAGTGTTGTCAGTGATTGCTCCATTAATACTGTGTTGGAATATACTTAATACTAGCCAAAGATGGGAAAAAATAGGCAGTTTGCTTGATAACTCCCAAGATTCTTTCTAAAAAAATAAACTTTTTGGCCAGGCAGTGTCTGACGCCTGTAATCCCAGCACTTTGGGTGGCTGAGGCAGGCTGATCACTTGAGGTCAGGAGGTTGAGACCAGGCTGACCAACACGGTCAAACCTGTCTCTACTAAAAATACAAAAAAAATTAGCTGGATGTGGTGTTGGACACCTGTAATCCCAGCTACTCCAGGGGGGCTGAGGCAGGAGAATCACTTGAACCCGGGAGGCGGAGGTTGCAGTGAGCCAAGATCATGCCATTTCCAGCCTGGCAACAAGAGCGAAACTCCATCTCAAAAATAATAATAATAATAACCTTTTGCCTTGAAATAATTGTAGCCTCACAAGAAGTTATAAAAATAGTAGGTCCTGTGTACCCATCACTGAGCCTCCCCTAACAGTAACATAACTATAGTAAAATTTCAAATCCAGGAAATATAGTTTGATTACAATTCCTTTGTCAGATAAGTGATTTCCAAATATTTTCTCCCAGTGTGTGGCTTGTCTTTTCATTCTCTTAGTGTATTTTGCAGAGTAAAGTTGTTAATTTTGATGTGATCTAATTATCTTTTTTTTCCTCTTTTTTGGATCATTCTTTTTGATCCAACGTCTAAGGACTTTTCCTAACCTTAGGTCTAGATTTTCTTCTGTTTTTAAAGTTATATCATTTTATGTTTTTCATTTAGATCTATTTTCCATTTCAGTTTTTACATAAGGTGTGAGATTAAAGTCAAAGTTTTTTTGTTTTGTTTTGTTTTTTACTTATGGATGTCCAGTTATGGAAGTGACTAGTTTTTTTTAAATTGAACTTTTTTTTTTGAGACAGGGTCTTGCTCTGTTGCCCAGGCTAGAGTGCGGTGGCCTGATCATGTCTCACTGCAGCTTTGACGTCCCTGGCTCAAGCGATCCTCCCACCTCAACATCCCGAGTAACTGGGACTACAGGTGCACGCTACCACACCAGGCGAATTTTTCTATGTTTTGTAGAGGTGGGGTTTCACTGTGTTGCCCAGGCTGGTCTCTTATCTCCTGAGCTCAAGTGATTTGCCTGTCTTGGCCTTCCAAAGTGCTGGGATTACAGGCGTGAGCCACCATGCCTGGCCAGATTGAACTTTTTACTGATAAATATTCACAAAGTAAACACAACTATGTAGTCAGCACGTAGACTGACAAAGGACAACACCAACACCTCACAATCCCCTTGTGTCTCTACTGGTCGTTATCTGCTCTCCTCCCTGCCAAGTAACCACTTCCCTAATTTCTGATACCAGAGATGAGTTTGGTCTGTTTTGCCTGTTAAGTAAGTGGAATTATATAGTACCCTTGTTTTGACTCCTTTTCTAACATTTTGTTTGTGAAACTCATCTGGGTTGTGTGTAGCAAAAGTTCTTTCATTCGTTTTTTGTTTTTTTAAGAGTTGGAGAGTCACTCTGTCACCCAGGCTGGAGTGCAGTGGCACAATCATAGCTTACTTTAGCCCCAAACTCCTGAGCTCAGGCAATCCTACCTCAGCCTGCCAGAGCACTGGGATTACAAGTGTGACACCAGCCTGTGTGTGGCCTAATTCTTTCATTCTTATCACTGCATGGTATTCCATCAAATGAATGTGACAATTTATTTACCAATTCTATTTATGGATATTTGGGTTTCCAGTTTGAAGCTATTACAATTAGTGCTGCTATCAACATTTCTGTACATGGCTGTTGGTGAACATATGTACACATTTCTATAGGGTTTATACCCAAGAATGAATTTGCTGGGCATTAGGATATGTATATGTGGAGATTTGGTATATTCTGCCCAGGTGTGTGCTGGGCTAGGTGCTGATTTGTAATGTTTGACAAGTTTCCATGTGTAAATACTCCCATTCTCTCCAGTTTCAAGCTGCCAAAGTGAATTCAGTTGGCTTACAAAATAGCTAAAAATTTA
Source organism: Rhinopithecus bieti (assembly GCF_001698545.2). Classification (NCBI taxonomy): domain Eukaryota; kingdom Metazoa; phylum Chordata; class Mammalia; order Primates; family Cercopithecidae; genus Rhinopithecus; species Rhinopithecus bieti. Next base: position 1,809,566 of record NW_016807867.1, read on the forward strand.
ACAGTTGCTTCTGTGAGCTAGTACAAGCCGGCTCCAGGACATCCCTCATTCTGCCAAGCAGTTTTCCAAAATCATTATACCAGTTTACACGTCTGCCAGTAAATGAATGAGAGTTCTAGTTGCCGCACATGTACATTTGGCATTACCATTTTCATTTTCGTCATGCTGTGTGGTGTCTAATGGCATCACTTTGTGGTTTTAATTTGTATTTCCCTGATGACTAATAAAATTGAATATATTTGGTTACATTTTGTACCTGAAGTGACTGAGTAATCTGAAACTAACATTTTTTCTCCCAGCAATAGAAAGATGAGTGTTTGTTACCAAGTTTTGTTCAAATACAGACAGAGAAGGTTACAGTTTTGCATGTCTTAGGACCTAATCTGTAAATTTCAACACTTTATCACCATCCCACTGGTATACTTGTCTGTGGATTTATCAGGGAACTTCAGCTTTCTTTTTGCCCTTAATTTCCTTTTTTTTTTTTTTTTTTTTTGAGATGGAGTCTGTCTCTCTGTTGCCCAGGCTGGAGTGCAGTAGCACAATTTCGGCTAACTGCAACCTCTGCCTCCCAGGTTCAAGCAATTCTTGAGTAGCTGGGACTACAGGCGCCTGCCACCACACCCAGCTAATTTTTGTGTTTTTAGTAGAGATGGGGTTTCATCTTGTTGGTCGGGCTGGTCTCGAACTCTTGACCTCAGGTGATCTACCCACCTTGGCCTCCCAAAGTGCTGGGATTACAGGCGTGAGCCACCATGCCCAGCCTGCCCTTAATTTTCTTATTTGTAAAAATGTGGGTTATAATTCCTCCCTGTCTAGGTTAGTTATGGGGATTAAGTATATGATGTGGTGCTTAGTATATGATAAGGATTTGATAAAGTCATACCTTGTATTTGAGATAAGCTATTTCTGAGGATTTTAACAGTACCTAGAATTCTTTTTTAAGACGGGGTCTCACCCTGTCGCCCAGGCTGGAGTGCAGTGGCACCATCTTGGCTCACTGTAGCCTCTGCCTACTGGATTCAAAAATTCTCCCACCTCAACCTCCCAAGTAGCTGGGATTACAGTGGCATGCCACCATGCCCGGCTAATTTTTGCATTTTTAGTAGAGACGGGGATTCATCATGCTGGCCAGGCTGGTCTCAAACTCCTGACCTCAGGTGATCTACCCTCCTCGGCCTCCCAAAGTGCTGGGATTACAGGCGTGAGCCATCATGCCCAGCCAGTACCTAGAATTCTAAGTTGACATTGGGGTTACCAAGTTCATAGCCTCCTGTAGGGAGACAATATAGTATAATATTTAAGAGCCAGGTCTCTGAAATCTGACTTGGATTTGAATCTTGTGTCTGCTTTTTACTAGCCTTGCAAGCTTGGGCAAGTTACCTCTCTTCTGTACCAAGTTGTGCAAAGCTTATGAAGGAATTAGGTGGCTGTCATTGATGACCCTTGTTTGCAAATGTCATCTTTGCATTTGTCTTTCCTATTGTCCTGCTAGGCAGACAGCAGGACAGAACAAATCATCCTGTAGGACTGGGAAGTTATTGAGGATATAAGACTTAGCACACATATCTAAGCAGGCCATGGGTTGGTACTGAGAGACTACTTAGGGAGAAACAAGACAGGACTCTGGATGTAGTCAAGAAGCATAAACCAGGGATTGACAAATGTTTTCTGTAAACATCCAGATATAAATATTTTTGGCTTTGTGAGCTGTATGGTTTGTCACAGCTACTCAATTTCTTTTATTTTGAGACAGTCTCACTCTGTCACCCAGGCTGGAGTGCAGTGGCACAATGTCTGCTCACTGTGACCTCGCAGAAGAGTGACACAATCAGATTTGTATTTTAGGAAGTTACCTCTGGCTCCTAGGTAGAGAATGGATTGAAAAGTAACAAAAGTGGATAAGAGGCTATTGCAGAAATACAGCAATTCCACTCTTCATTATATAGTCAAGAGAATTGAAAGCATGTCTACATAAAAACTTACGTGTGAATGTTATAGCAACATTATCCTAGTTTAGACTAGGATAATGGCAATGGAGTTGAAAATATGTTGATAGATTTAAAAAATGTTTAGGAGGCAAAATTAGAATCTGGCAATAGATTGGATAACAGGGTGAGCCATTGGTATAGATCTATGTTGTAATAACTCGTTCATAAATGTATCTGTCAAACTTTCTTGCTTTAATTTATGGGGGTTTCTTGGTGCTCCTATTTCATAGCCAATAAACTCATGAAAAGTTATTTATTAGGGAAATCCAAATCAAAACCATGGTGAGATACCACTTCACACCCACTAGCATGGGTATTGTAATCATAACAATAAACAAAATAACCAGTGTTAGCAGGGATGTGAAGAAATTGGAACCCTTGTAACATTGCCTTTTATGTGAGAATAAAACACTGCAGCTGCTTCAGAAAACAGTTTGGCATTCCTCAAAAAGTTAAACATACAATTGCCATTTGACCCAGCAATTCCACTTTTCAGTATATAGTTAAGAAAACATGATCACATAAAAACTTATACATGAATATACTAAAACTGCTGAATTGTACACTTTAAAAGAGTGAATTTCATTGTATTTGAATTATATGTGAAAAGTTAAAACAAACTCAAGATAGCGGGCCGGTGGCTCAAGCCTGTAATCCAGCGCTTTGGGGAGGTCGAGACGGTACGGATCCGAGGTCACAGGAGAATCGAGAAGCCATCCTGCGCTAACACGGCCTGAAACACCCGTCTCTACTAAACTACAAAAACGGCCGTCGCCGCGAGATGGCTCAAGCCTGTATCGCAGCACTGTCTGGGTGCGAGACGCGGAAGATCATCGAGGTCAGGAAGATCGGAGACCATCCTGGCCTAAATGGTGAAACCAACCGTCTCTACTAAAAAAAAAATACAAGAAAAGCTACCTGAGGCGAGGTGGGGGCGCTCTTTAGTCGCCCAGCTAGCTGGGTGAGGCTGCAGGCAGGGAGACATGGCGACGCGTAACCCCCCACCGGAGGCCCGGAAGCTCTGCAGTAGAACTGAGAATCCGGCCACTGCACTCGCCAGCCTGGGCGACGACCAGAGCGACGACATCCGTCTCAAAAAAAAAAAAAAAACTCAGACATATCTTTATGATTGTCACCAATCTTGGACAATGGTCTATAAAACATAGATGTGAATACTTCTTGTGTCAATATGTTCCAGAATAATTTGCAGCAATCGCATCCCATAAAATACCTTGTTAATTAAATTATAAATCAATCCCCAAAACATATTGAAAAGCATACTGAAATTATATATCTGATATTTGAAACATGAATTTCTGAGAAGTTTCCTTGTTGAAATCATCTAAAACAGCTTATATAAACATTTAGTTTTACAATTTCACATGTAATAGAAAAAAATGATTAAATTCACATTCTAATGAAGAATTTATTTTAAAAAATCATGTTGGGAAGTTACTCTGGTTTTATTTCAATATTTTGAAAACAAGAGACAAGTACATGCATTTATAGTTGCATATATTACTGGGGGGCTACTGTTTGTATTTTTTTTGTAGAGACGGGGTTTTGCTATGTTGCCCAGGCTGGTCTTGGACTCCTGGCTCAAGCTATCCACATACCTCTGCCTCCCCAAAGTGCTGGGAACTACAGGTAGGAGCCACCACTGCTGGTCATTATAGGTTTTAACAATTTTTTCAAAATCCTTATGGACATCTGTTTTATATATATATAAATGCAGTGTGTGTGTGTATATATATATGTACATATACTCGTGAATATATGTATATATATACAAATACTGCATTTATACAGCTGGAAGACTTATGTACAGGATAGTACTTGCAGTTTTTAAAAATGTGTGTTTTAAGGGCTGGGCACAGTGGCTCACACCTGTAATCCCAGCACTTTGGGAGGCTGAGGTGGACAGATCACTTGAGGTCAGGAGTTTAAGACCAGCCTGGCCAACATGGTGAAACCCGTCTCTACTAAAAATACAAAAAAATTAGCCAGGTGAGGTGGCAGGCACCCGTAATCCCACCTACTTGGGAGACTGAGGTGGGAGAATCCCTTGAACCCGGGAGGTGGAGGTTGCAGTGGGCCCAGATTGCTCCACTGCAATCCAATCTGGGCAACAGAGTAAGATTCTGTCTCAAAAAAAAACCAACCAAACAAACAAACCAAAACATAATAGGGAGGTCAAGGCAGGTAGATCACTTGAGCCCAGGAGTTTGAGACCAGCCTGGCCAACATGGTGAAATCCTGTCTCTACTAAGAAAGTACAAAAATTAGCTGGGCGTGATGATGCATGCCTGTAATCCCAGCTACTTGGGAGGCTGAGGCATGAGAATTTCTTGAAACCCAGAGGTAGAGGTTGCAGTGAGCCAAGATCACACCACTGAATTCCAGCCTGATGACAGAGCAAGACTCTGTCTCAAAAAAAATTATGTTATAAAATACACACATATATAGACAGCCATGACTTAAAATTGGGTTTTTACGATTTTTTCTGATAGCATGAAAATTATTTCTAATCTTTCTAAGGAAACCTGAGTGAGGGGAACTCATTTGCCACTCTCCTCAACCATCACTCTATGCCTCACTCATTAATAATTTACTAACAAGGGGCACTAGGATTTTTTTTTTTTTTACCTTCCACAATTACAAAGTTTTTTTTCAAAAAACTTTTATGTGTTTTTTTAGTTTTTTGTGTTTTTTAAGTGTTTATGCTTAGTCAACTTTCTTTTTTTTTTTTTTTTTGAGACACAGCCTTGCTCTCTCACCCAGGCTGGAGTGCAATGGCGCAGTCTCAGTCCACTGCAACCTCCGCCTCCCGGGTTCAAGCAATTCTCCTGCCTCAGCCTCCCAAGTAACTGGGACTACATGCGCCCGCCACCACACCCAGCTAATTTTTGTATTTTTACAAAATTACCATGTTGGCCAGGCTGGGCTGGAACTCCTGACTTTGTGATCCGCCTGCCTCGGCCTCCCAAAGTGCTGGGATTACAGGCGTGAGCCACCATGCCAGGCCTGGTCAACTTTCAAGGTTGCTTTTGCTGTTACAAAAGCAGCACAGCAGTTGTTTTATGTAATTTTATAATTTCAGCATCTAAAACCAGAGGCTCTAGAGAGCATTTGCTGTGAAGAGGGAAGGAAAGAAAGGCTGATAAATACATTGCTGACTTTGTCTGTAGTGTCAGATAAGGTGCAAAAGTAACCATGATGACTGCAATCATTGTGGATAAGATTATGAAGGGGTACTGAGTGACGCAGCCCAGAAAGTGATCAGGGATTGGTTCTCTACTGTGTGTGGTAATCACCACTTTTTGTCATTTCATGTGGGAAAAGAAAGCAACCAGAGAGACCTGGAGATCTTGCCTTGTGGCCTTAGGTTATGGGGAATTTTCTTTACGGAAGTTGGCTGCCAGGTAGATAGCATTCAGGAAAAAGAATAATGAGGAATCATTTTGGGTCAGATTTCATTCTCTCTTACTTTGTGTGAAAATAGAACTGGTGTAGCTGCAGAGAATTCTAGATCTCTATTTGAATCTACTTACCTGTATTGAATCTTATGCCTAAGTGTCAAATCTTTTTCTAGTTTTCTAACTTGTGTGGCAGCGCCCCCCACCACCTTCCTTCTCTGTCACACCTAATGTTTCTAACTATTATTTTAAAATACTTATGGTATTATTATTATTATTATTATTTTTTGAGAGAGCGGGTCTCTGTCTATTGCCTAGTCTGGAGTTCAGTGAGTAATCTTCCTGCTTCAGCCTCCTGAGTAGCTGGGACCACAGGTGTGCACTACCATTAGCCTGGCTAATTTTAAAAATTTTTGTAGAGATGGGGGTCTCCTTTTGTTTCCCAGGCTAGTCTTGAACTCCTGGGCTCAAGCAGTCCTGTCGACTCAGACTCCCAAAGTGCTGGGATTATAGGCATGAGTCATCATGCCTGGCCCTCAAATTCTGTAAATAAAAGTAAATACATATAATGAAACCCCATCAACTGTCTATTATCAGTAATCTTCTTAGGGGAGTTCATCATACGACATAATCATGGACTTTAATGTTCAAAAGGTCATGATTAAGCCCTTTTAATCAAGACTATTAAAGAGGCTGATACAGTTTGGCTGTGTCCCCACCCAAATCTCATCTTGAATTCCCGTGTGTTGTGGGAGGAACATGGTGGGAGGTAATCGAATCATGGAGGGAAGTCTTTCCTGTGCTGTTCTCATGATAGTGAATAAGTCTAATGAGATCTGATGATCTCATGACATCTGCTTTAAAAAGATGAGCTCCTCTGCACAAGCTCTCTCTCTCTTTGCCTCCTGCCATCTGTGTAAGACATGACTTGCTCCTCCTTACCTTCCACCATCATTGTGAGACTTCCCCAGCCATGTGGAACTGTAAGTCCAATTAAATCTTTCTTTAGTAAATTGCCCAGTCTCGAGTATGTCTTTATCAGCAATGTGAAAATGGACTAATACAGTAAATTGGTACCAGTAGAGTGGGGCGTTGCTGAAAAGATAACTGAAAATGTGGAAGCGACTTTGGAACTGGGTAACAGTCAGAGGTTGGAACACTTTGGAAGGCTCAGAAGAAGACAGGAAAATGTAAAATTTGGAACTCCCTAGAGACTTACTAAATGGCGTTGGCTATTAGATTAGCACCAGCATTAAAGTTAGGAAATTTGTCTCAGCCAAAGGCTGCTTTACCAGCAGAGGGGTCTGAAGAACCGAGGCCTGACCTCCAGTATCCTCTCCTTGTAAGGGCCACACATATGTATGTCGTCTCTTGGTCCGGGAACCACTGACGTGCATGAAACACCCTGAATCCAGGGAGCATAAAATGGAGCCTCAGTTGGGGTTTCTTGTACCTTTCTGGTCACATAGGCATATTCTTCCTATGTCATCAGCCCTAATGACAGAGCCTCTTGGGGCTCATGAAGACCAAGTGCAAATCATCGGTCTCACTGGTACCAGTCAGCAATGCTAAAAGCTAGAACAAACTGGCCCAAAACTCCTCAGACCCATTTACAAACCGATGTTATTAATCAGTACATTTCATGTCTTGGCCAGGGGTCAGTGTCTGCAGGTACTTCAGCAAAACAACTCAGCCTTCTGGAATGAGCCTTTGCAGCATATTTCACTGCCCCCACCATCAATCTTCAAGGCCTTTTTAAGACGAAGTGACAACTCTTGGTTTGAGAGCAATTACTTGCATTACAGCATCACATAATCACATGGACAATCAAATGCACGTAATTCCAAACATCTATGATACCTAGTAAAGGTTTGGTATGGATTTAGACAACTGAACACTTCAGTAATACTAGCACAGAATGGAACAAACTTACTCATATTTTGGTCTAACTTTATAATTCTTTTGCCTCTCTGATTTATAGCTGTCTGTTCTCTCAGGTATGCGTCTATGAGTGATTGAGAGTCCTAAAAATAATTCATCAAGTCTAAATCTTCTTCAGGCCAATTTTATTCCATAGTGATAGTGTTGTGAGGGGGTTTTAATTCAATGTCACAATACATTTGATCAACCACCTCGGTATTATTGTAAGTTTTATTAGCCTCTACAATATTAAATTTACCTGTGATTTCTATATTTTCGTACTCTAATACATGGCATAATATAAATCAGACATAATGACATATTATTTTGTCTCTCCCAACAAATCTGCCTTTTCTCATGGGAGTGGAGCTTAGAGGCCATGTCTCTGTTATTTTAGGATTCCAAACCTCTTACAAATTCCATTTCTCTGGCCATATGGTTTGATGGATAGCGTTTTCCCAGGAGGAGACCTGTCCCCAACAGGGCCTATTTATTCCCTATTGGAAGTCGTCTAGTCCTATTTAAAATGTGTCCAGTACCCACAAGTTACACTATCACGTGCGGCACTAAAGTTGTTAAGGAGCACCTCAGTATGTTGTATTCTCCAATTACCAGTGTCTTAGATTGGGAAACACATCAGCCTCCTCTAAGTGCGTACCCTGTGCTTCTGCTGTGAGAATCCCAGGCCACTGGGTCTGGGATAGCTCAGACTCCATTTGAATGCAGATACCTTGTAACCCAGCTGTGTGACATGCAAGCCCATTCCCATCACTTGGTCTGGGCATATGGCCTTACTGTGCACTCTAACGCAAGACCCGTTCCGCCAGCGTTGTGTTGCCATTTCCGTCGCCATCTTTGTCTTTCCTCCTGGAGGAGGATGTCTTGCAGTTTCTCCGTTTATACAAGAAGTCTTTTTTCTTCCCCCTCTTCAAAATATCTTTCCTCATTGAAAGGGAATTCTTCTTCATGAATTCCTCTCAGCCTAGCTCTGAATTCTCAGAAGTCTCCCTTATATTAAGCAGGTCAGTGCAGTTTGATCCACCAGACCCACTGTTGATGTTGAGTACTAACTTCTTTCTTATAATTAGGAAATAAACTTGGATCCTACAATGCTGACTCCCTCAAACTAAAGCCATATGAGTGGTACTCACTGCTAAATGGATGTTTTGTTTTTGAGAGGGAGTCTCACTCTGCAACCCAGGCTGGAGCGCAGTGGCATGATCTTGGCTCACTGCAACCTCCACCTCCCGGGTTCAAGTGATTCTCATGGCTCAGCCACATGAGTAGTTGAGATTACAGGCATGTGCCACCAAGCCTGGCTAATTTTTGTATTTTCAGTAGAGATTGGCTTTCACTATGTTGGCCAGGCTGGCCTCGAACCCCAGACCTCAAGTGATCCACCCGCCTCGGCCTCCCAAAGTGCTGGGATTACAGGCGTGAGCCACTGTGCCTGGCCTCTAAATGGACTTTGGTTTGGGTATACCATAATGCTTCCCATACCCATCCACATAGAATTCCTGATTTTTCGTTCTCAGTACTTGAGCCTGCAAATTAGATTGAATTATTTTCCTTTCTCAGCGATCCAAGTATCTCAATTGTTCCTCCATCTCTTTATAGCTTTCCACCCCCAATAACAGGAACAAGAGCTATTTTTGTACATAATGTTTTGACAGATGGGACACGCTGAAGATGAACGTCTTCCATCATATCCCAGTACCTTCTTTAAACTTTCATTATCACAATCAATGGTTGCACAATGTTCGTTTAGACTAGTGGTAATCAGTGTTTTCCAGATTCAACTGGATACATATTCCATAGTTTGCTTTCCCAATTCAGGTTTTCGACCATAGCTCTGTCCTGTGAAATGGAAACGAAAGGACATAGCCATATTTGTATTGTTCCAGATAGTTATAGTCAGAGCTGCTATCTGCTCATCCATTTTGAGGACGAAGACCACTCTCAGAAGTGTGTGTTACATTCATTGAGTTGGTTACTGTACTGCTTACTTCTTGATCCTTCAGAAAGAGGTTTTGGAAAACTGAATACTGCAAGGGGCACTGTGTGGAAGTTAAAAGAGAATATTATTCTTTTGCTCTGAGAGTCTCTCAAGGCACCAAAATTACATTAGATTTTCCCTTTTGTAATATCCACTTATTAACTACCCTTCCCTCAGCAACAATTTCACCTTTCTTCCTTGTATCGTTAATTTAAATCCAAACCTTTCCCCCTAAAGCAGGTCCCACTGGTTGTCACTGGACTAGCCTATATTTTTGGTAGCAAAATGAGATATTCCAGGGTTTCCTTTTGGGGTCATTCCCAATAGTAGGGGATCACACTGGATACATACGAAGAAAGGGTACCGTCCTTCCACGAAGCAACAAAACATTTGCATAGTCAGCCCCATCCTGGCAAAGTGCAGGGAACAGATAATCCATGCCATCAACCTCTTCGGGATTTTTGCATTTAGGTTCAAATTAATATATATATATAACCTTGTTTTGGAATATTATACGATTTTGGGATTCTTTTTTTTTTTTTTTTTTTTTTTTTGAGATGGAGTCTCGCTATGTCACCCAGGCTGGAGTGCAGTAGCGTGATCTCAGCTCACTGCCTCCCGGGTTCAAGTGATTCTCCTGCCTCAGCCTCCCAAGTAGCTGGGATTACAGGTGCACGCCACCATGCCTGGCTAATTTTGTATTTTTAGTAGAGACGGGGTTTCACCATGTTAGCCAGGATGGTCTCAATCTGACCTTGCGATCCGCCTGCCTTGCCCTCACAAAGTGCTGGGATTACAGGCATGAGCCACCATGCCTGACATGGATTTTGGGATTCTTAATGGTAGCCCTGGTTGCAAGGACTACCAGATCCATTGTTGAAAAGGAAAATAGAGGTGAAGTAGGGAAGATCGTATGCAAATACTTGTTTCATTCTTTATCTCTTTCGCCCTAATTCCACCAACAGATATAATTATTTACTTAATGGAACTTCACCTTTAGTTCCCCTCACCTTCAGTTGCAAAACACAAGCTGCAGGCTTATAGACTAGCCATTTGATTCTTTGTTACGCCCACCTTCTTAAACAGGCATTTTAGTTATTCATTTCAATTTCCTATTAACCCATGACTTTGAAAGTGATAAATATAAGTCCATTGAATACAATGTTATTTTGTATGTCATTGCCTATGTGAGCAGTGAACTGAGTGCCATCAGTTCACTTTACTAAGATCCAACTAATCTTCAGTTTATATCTGTTAAAAAGGTAGAAATTGGCTGGGCATTGTGGCTCACACCTGTAATCCCAGCACAACACTTTGAGAGGCTGAGGCGGGCAGATCAATTGAGGCCAGGAGTTTGAGACCAGCCTGGCCAACACGGTGAAACCCTGTCTCTACCAAAAAATACAAAAATTAGCCGGGCGTGGTGACACACACCTGTAATCCCAGCTACTCAGGAGGCTGAGGCAGGAGAATCGCTTGAACCCAGGAGGTGGAGGTTGCAGTGAGCTGAGATTGTGCCACTGCACCCCAGTCTGGGTGACAGAATGAGCCTGTGTCTCAAAAAAGAAAAAAAAAAAAAAAAAAAGAAGTTTTCCAAAATTCTGTTTCTCTCAAGTCTGAGGTAGGGGAATGGGAGGGGTTGGGAGAATCTCAGTTTGCTCCTTGCTTCCTCAGAGTCTTTCTCCTGTGGGAAACTGCGTCTTTCTGGCAGTGAATTTTAAACTGAAAAAGATGTAGCTTCTGAACTCGGGTATTTGCCTTTAAAAAAAATCTGGTTCTGGTCTTGCTTTTGAAGTGGATATCTAATGAATACATATTAGTTGGAATTATCCAGTAAAGGAGCTTCTGGCTCAGGTTTTGATTGGCACATGAGAAAGAATAGTTGTTTTTTCCCCAGTGAAATTATTAAGAAAGCGAAAATGTAATTAATATGGTTTGGCTATGTCCCCACCCAAATCTCATCTTGAACTGTAATCCTCATGTGTCGAGGGAGGGAAGTAATTGGATTATGGGGGCAGCTGTCCCATACCCATACTGTGCACTCACATGCTCTCTCTTGCCTGCTGCCGTGTAAGACATGCCTGCTTCCCCTTCCACCATGACTGTAGTTTCCTGAGGCCTCCCTGCCATGCGAAACTGGGGGTCAGTTAAACCTCTTTTCTTTATAAATTATCCAGTCTTGGGTATGTCTTTATAGCAGTGTGAAAACGGACTAATACAACAATTAATTACTTTTTATCTTGATTTTAATCAATTTACAAGCAAATGGCATTAATAAATTATAATAGAGCAGAATGTAAAGATTTTTAAATAATTTAATCAACCAAATGTGGATCATGTAGAATGAATATATATGAAGAAATATTTTATATAATTTTTGAATGTACAATTACATTTATAAAATAAAAGTGTGCAAAATTAACTTATGTTTTTAAATGTCCAGATAATGCTTACCCATGAGGGCTAAGTAATTGGAAAAGGGTATGGGTGGTGGTTACATGGTTATGCTCAACTTGTAAACATTAATCAATTATCAATTTATGATTTATGCACATACTTAAACAAAAAAGAAACAAAACAAAATGAAACAAAGTGCATTCTCTGCCCTGTAGCAATTTATGTTCTATTAAGAGGGCCAGCAAGAAAATCTCCATTTCTGTTACTCTTCCTTCCTTTTCATAGAGTCATTTTTGCATTTGGCATCATTTTCCTTCTGCTTGAAGAACTTCCTTTAACATTTCTTGTAGAGCAAGTTTGCTGATGGTGAATTATTTCGGCTCTCATATATCTAAAAACCCTTTATTTTGTCTTTGTTTTGAAACTTTTTTTTTTTTTGCTAAATATAGAATTCTAGGTTGAGTTTTTTTTTCCTTTCAACACTAGAGAGATATTGCAGCCACTGTTTTTCTGCTTCTGTTGCTTCTGATGAGAAACATGCTGACACCCATACCTTTCTTTTGTATGTTATGTGTCCTCCTTCAACCCCTGCTGTTCTTAAGCTTTTCTTTTTCACACTGGTTTTGAGCAATTTTATTTGATATGCCTTCTGTAGTTTTCTTTCTGTTTCTTGTGTGTGGGATTCATTGAGCTTCTTGGTTTATAGTTCTCATCACATTTTGAAAGGTTTTAACCACTGATTCTTCAAATTTTTTTCTGTCCTTTCCTTTCTCCTTTCCTTCTGGGACTCCTATTAGACATATATTAGGTCACTTGAAGTTGTCTTCTAGCTTAGTGATACACTGTTAATTAAAAAGAAATCTCTTTTATCTCTGTGTTTCATTGTAGATGGATTATATCATTATATGTTTAAGTTCACTAATCTTACCTTCTGCAATCTCTGCCATGAATCCTTTCCAATGTATGTTTAGTCCAGACATTCTAGTTTTTATTTCTAGATGTTTGATTTAAAATCTTCTATATCTTTACATATCTTTTTGAAAACATGGAATACAGCTATATTCCGTTTTCCTTTTTCCATATTTCATCTGACTATTTTAATGTTCTTGTCTGTTAATTCTAATATCTGTGTCATTTCTGAGTTGACTTCAATTGATTGATGTTTTTCCCCTTGTTATGGATCACATTTGCCTTCTTCTTGGCATGTCAGATAATTTTTAATTGGATTTAAGACATTGTAAGTTTTACATTGTTGGGTAATGGATATTTTTATGTTATATAAATATTCCAACGTCCCATGAATTATGAACTTTTTCCATTTGGCTAATGGGAGCAGGCACTATAACCAGTCCTCTGTGAGCATTGGGTACTATTGCCTGTAATATTTTGAGTGGTTCTTTTCTTGCCTAAAAACGATTCCTCCACATTGTGCTAATCAGTACTCTGGTGAATACTTGAAGGGGGTCCTCTGCAGATCTCTGGAGTTCTGCTCAGTGCGGCTCTGCAGTTCAGACTCCTCTCTGGTACTCCTGTACTCTCAGCTCCATTTCCTCATTCCAGGGAGTCTCCTGGGCTCTGCCTGGGTTTCCCCTCTCTGCTCATGCCCTGGGAACTCTCAAGACAGTAAGCTGGGGCAACTGCAGGCCTCATGCCTTCCCTCAGGGATCACTGTCCTTCCTTGTTAATGACAAGTGCCTTGAAAACCATCGTCTAATTTTTTGGCTGTTTCAGATGGGACCATGAAATTCAGCCCCTATTACTCCATCATGGCCAGATGAGAATATTTAACTGAATCTATGTGAGTTTTAAAAATGGCCAGGTGTGGTGGCTCATGCCTATAATCCCAGCACTTTGGGAGGCCGAGGTGAGTGGATCACTTTAGGTCTTGAGTTCAAGACCAGCCTGGTCAACATGGTGAAACCCCGTCTCTACAAGAAATAGAAAAATTAGCTGGGCATGGTGATGAGTGCCTGTAATCCCAGTTACTTGGGAGGCTGAGGCAGGAGAATCGCCTGAAGCTGGGAGACAGAGGTTGCAATGAGCCGAGATCACACCAGTGTCCTCCAGCCTGGGCAACAGAGCAAGACTCCATTTCCAAACAACAACAACAACAACAAAAATGAACCTTGTGTGAGCCCGATTTATTACCTATATAATGATTACATTTTATAGATTATATAATTTTATTCTAATAATGGGAGATGGATGAATCACAGTAAAATGTTTAAGGTAAAACATGTCACTGTTTTTTGGAAATAGTTTTTCAGTGTCAGTTAAAGGGAAACTGTTACCACAAGCTTACTTTATCAAGAATCAGGAAGTTCTATGAGATCAGTATTAGATTAAAACTGTCGTTTTGAGTAGAAGACTACATATTTTAGGTATCCGATTAGAAAACATACTTGTCAGAATTGTCTGGCTGGATTAATTTGCTAATTTGACCTTCTTCATCATTTGATGTGATGCCAGATACTAATAGCACAATTGATTTATCACTAAGCACTCGTATTACTTTAGCGTTTTTTATGTCCTTACTAGCTTTTGCCATAATGCTAGGAAATGCTGTGGTCATTTTAGCTTTTGTGGTGGACAAAAACCTTAGACATAGAATTAGTTATTTTTTTCTTAACTTGGCGATCTCTGACTTCTTTGTGGGTAAGTTATATGTCTTTATTTAAGATAATCTTTTCCTATTTTATCTCTAAAACCTTAAAATAAACTTTTGTTATTTCAGGGGACTGTATATGGTGGGGAAAATAAACCCAAAAGTTTAAGTATTAAAGTTTGGAGGGGCTATATGGCACTGTAAGGGAATGTTGTACATATGTAAATCAGTGTGGCAGGGGAATTTTCAGCTGAAAACAGTTTATTTTCTTTTTATAGAATAAAGATAAGTCCAGAACAGCTCCAAAATTTTAATGTAAGAGTTACTTGTTTCTGGTGCTATTTTCCTTGTATGTTTAGACTTATAAGTATTCCTCTTCAAGTAAATATGGTTTTCTCGGTATCACAGTGTTGGAGTAATAAGAAATTATGTATATGCTAGTAACCAGTACAATCAGAAAATAGCATTTCAGATTGAATAATATGTTTAATAGTATTAATTTAATGATGTGGCATAGAATTTTGTAAAATATACCCAACCGTAAAGTACCTTGCGTATAATATGATATCACAGCATTATATCATCGTTAAGAGACCATAGAAATCAAACCAACTTTCTTTGAAAACATGCACTTTATAATTTTTCACTGCCTGATGATTATTATTTTTAAACAATGCTTACCATGATAAGTAGATGTACAGAAATGTCAGCTGATGTTATTGTTTTATAGGAGTTTCTAGTATAATTTAATCTGGCATATTCAGATTATTTTTGTTTATAACTACATAAAACTTACATTTAGTTAAAATGAAATAAACACAGAAAATACTTAGTTCATTCCCTGGAATACAGTAGTCACTCAAGAAATGTTAGTTCCTTTTCTTTTAATTTTAATTTTTCTGCAGCTGTGGGTCAATGCCAATCTAGGTCACAAATGTTAGTATAGTATCTAGCCTGTATAATACTGCTAGGTATGCAAGCACTATTAGGTAATCAAGGGATCTATAGAAGATTAGGTTAGTCTCTTCCAGTAAGGTTTTGCTGAGAAGAGTGGACAAGAGACGTTCAGAAATGACTATAGCAGTATAGAGTAACACGAGACCCCACCAAGACCTAACAAGTGCTATGGTCACTTGGAGGAGGCATAAAGCACATTTAGTTAGCGAATAAAGGCATTTAACATGAACTTTGAAGGATGGATAGAATTTCCATAGTCAGAGATAGGGCAAAGGATTCTTTGCTCCAAGAATGAGCAAAGGCATGCTGATAGAAAATCATTGCACTTATCTTCCTAAGGGTGAGCTTCGAGCTGGCTGGTGTGCAGATGGGTGCAGGGGAGCCGTAGAGATGAAGCTGAAATCTAGAAAGTGAGGGCCTTTAAATACCAGCATGAGTGTGGAGTGGAGTTTATTTGGCAGGCCTTGTGGAGATTTAAGGATTTTAAAACAGGTGAGTGGTTGAACAGATCAAAGCTTTACTTTAGAGGCATCGGAAGAGCCATAGGAAGTGGGGCAACTGGAGTGTGGGGTGACATGGTTTCAGAGACCATCCTGCAGCAATCTAGGCAGAAATCATGTAGTTAGGACCCGAGCTAGGATGGCTGGGGACAGCAGGCAGAGCGGCTAAGGCGGGGTGGGGGCGGGGGAAGGAGGCATTGGACAGGAAAAGAGAAAGCTGAGTTAAAGATGGGGTTTCTGAGACTAAGAACAGTATGGAGCTCTTCAAAGATACAGAAGTATTTGGGCAGGGTGGCTATGGTTCTGATGTTGCATTGAAAGTTCTGGAGAAAAATTCTAGTTTGGGAGATTGATTTAGGAGTCATGGCATAGAAATGACAGATAAAGGCAGCTAACCCATAAAGAAGTATTGAAAAAATGCACTATCTCCCCATTTGTTTCCTCAATTCTGTCCCTTCAGGTAACCAACATTTGCTGCTTGATGTAGATCCTTCCACATCATTCTCTGTGCTCCCATAAACATGTACAAATATACGAGTTTATTTATGTGAACATAGAGAAGGCTCCACTGTAAATACATGTATCCTTCACTTCTTCCTTCTTCACAGGATCCTGTGACTTTTAGATGACAATCAGCACTTAAAATAGATGAAGTGTTTTTACTAACCCAAAGGGAGTGAGGTCCTGACTGCCCCAGTTTTAGGGTGGGACGGGTGAGACAGCTGAGAAAGCCTGGGGCCTGAAGCTTTTGAATAAAGATGGTTCTAGGTAAAAATGTCTCCATGTCTGGCCCAAGGCCGGCATCATGGCAGTCCCACCCTCAAGGGTTTGAGCTCGTCTTTGGAAAATAGCTCTGCAGATGGAGTTATTCAGCAGTCCTGGTGGTCCCCTCCATCAGCAGGTGGGTGAAGAAATAATTCTGATCATTTCTTTTGCTACTGATTAAAGGAGTTGGGTGCAGGTCAGAGTCTCCATTCATCTGCCTGCCAGCCTCCTCCCTCGCATCTCCCCTGCCCCCTTCCAGCTTCATGCAGAGGTCTGCATATTTAACGCAGGGCTCACCATGACACAGTCCCTGGGAGCATTTTGTAATAGGATTCAAGTTTGCTGCCAAGCTGTTCTTTCTCCTTTGCCATGCTGGGAAGAAAACCTTTTGTCTCTGAGCCTGGAAGAAGGCATGGAGGCGGTGAGCGTGCAGGGCAGAACGCTTGAGAGGTTTTCTGCAGCTGTAAGCCATTGATTCTTAACATTTGGGATCATGAGATCCAGAGCTCCAGAGCCATGTGACAATGGCAGGGCAGATTAGACCCTCACATGTGCTTGGAACTGTGGCTTTGCTGGCTGAATGCCCTCTTCCCCCAGGTTTCAGAATTGGCCCTCTGCGGATAATCTGAATTTGTGGCACCTGAGTTGCTAGCATCTCAGGCTGAATTTACGGTTGAAAGCAAAGATTTATTGAGGAAAAATTCTAGTACTAGCTATACTGGATGTTATATAAATATACATCATCTGTACACTATTCTGGGAAACACATACTATCTATATCTACATCAATATCTATAAAAGTGTTGCCATGTGACCAGTCTTTCCATTTATGGGCACTTTCTTCTCATCCCCATGTTGTGCTGGCATTTGTGGCCTGCATGACCATGTGTCAGACGGCTGGACAGGATCTTCAGCAGATAAGGGTGGTTGCTGCTATCAGAGCCTGAACCAAGTGTTCAGGATGGCAAAGTTTATCTTGATACCTGTATGCCCGAGTTCAGGACTCTTTCCTGGCCTTCTGTATTCATCTGCTCAGGCTGCCGAAACAAAATACCCTAGACTGGGTGGCTTAAACAACTGACATTTATTTTCTCATCCTTCTGGAGCCGGGGACATTCCAGATCAAGATTCTGGCCAATTTTGGTTTCTGATGAGGGCTCTCTTTCTGGCTTGCAGACAGCTGCCATCTACCTGCGTCCTCATGAGGTATTTCTCTGAGTGTGCACAGAGAGAGAGTGGACTCTCTGTTGTCTCTTCTTATAAGGACACTATTGGATCAGGGCCCCACTCCTATGAACTCTTTTACTCTTAATTTTGTCCTTAAAGGTCTTAGTTCCAAATATAGCCACATTGGGGGTTAGGGCTCCAACATGTGAATTTGGGGAGGGCACATACACATTCAGGCCATAACACCCTCTGTGCACTCACCGTCATCCACACATTCCTCTGGTGTCCCAAAGGATTTACTTGGGGATTTTAGCTCCTCCCATCTTTTGATTGCCTTTTCTAATGGAAGATGTAGCTTCTTAGCTGGTTTAGACAGAAGGGATGATGTCAAATGGGTGGCAATTTTAAAGCAAACTGGGCTTCTCCATCCTCATCTATTTGTTCATCCAACAATGATTTCTTTTGAAGCAGGCACTTTCTGAGGTGCTGGGGATAAAGCAGTAAAAATACAGGTGAAAATCCCTGCCCTCATGGTGCTTCTATTTCTGTTGGGAGCAGGGGCGTGGAGACAGACAATAAACAAGAAAAATAACTGAGTCAAATTATATAGTATTTTAGAGGGTGATCATTGCTACTGAAAAATAAACAAAAACGCAGAGAGGAGGGAAAGGGAGTGTGCTGGGAGTGGGGCTGCAATTTTAAACCTTGGAGCTAGAGTTTACTTAGAAAGACACATTTGAAGGCTGGGCGCAGTGGCTCACAGTTGTAATCCCAGCACTTTGGGAGGCCGAGGCGGGCAGATCAGTTGAGGACAGGAGTTCGAGACCAGCCTGGTAAATATGGTGAAACTCCATCTCTACTAAAAACACAAAAATTAGCCAGGCATGGTGGCACACGGCTGTAATCCCAGTTACTCAGGAGGCTGAGGCAGGATAATCACTTGAACCCAGGAGGTGGAGGTTGCAGTGAGTTGAGATCATGCTATTGCATTCTGGCTTTGGCAACAAAGCCAGACTGTGTCAACAAACAAACAAAACAAAAAGGAAAGACATTTGAGCAAACAGAAGGCGCCCTTGGGGAAGAGCATTTCACGCCAAGGAACAGCAGGTGCGCAGGATCTGAGGCAGAAGGGTGGGTGGTGCATTGGAGACCAGAGGGGCTGGGGTGGAGTGACTGAGGGGTGAGAAGTAGGAGTGGGACTGGGAGGTGGGCCATAGATTTGTTTTCTTTTACTTTTGTCTTAATCTTTTCAAGAAACTGGCTCTTGTTTACTTATGAGCTCCATTTCACCCAAAAACACAATTCTAGAATCGAAGGTGTAGAAACACTTCGGAGTAGGTATATTCGAGAAATAGTTCAGATTCAGTTTCTTTGCAACTCGTTCAGAATGAGCCACAGACATCTCTGTTGCTCAATAAGACAGAGGAACTGAGCATGACACAAGTACGGAAGCGTTACCTAGAACGCTGGGTGACAGCACGGCGGGAGTTACGAAAACCAAAGAAATATCCTAGAGCCTGTCTTCAGCTAATCACTGCTTCCAGCAGCTCCTAGGCTTTCGAACACACCCTTCCTCTTTTGTGTAAATGAGAAAGCGTGTGACAAAGAGTATTTACCTCCCACCCCCTGCCCTGAACTCTTAGTCGGTGACTAGAACACATTACCAGTATCTTTCTTCTTTCTCATTCTGTGGAAGAAATGAGTTCCAGTGTTGAAAATACTCATGCTGGGAACATTGGAAGCCACAACCGTGGGCTCAAATATAATAAATGTCTCTGTTTGGGGGATACTTTGATTTACCTCAAGTGGACCTGGTGACCTACATTATTTTATGTATTTATTTATTTTGAGGCAGGTTCTCACTCTATCGCCCAGACTGGAGTGCAGTGGTGTGATCATGGCTCATTCCAGCCTTGACCTCCCTGGCTCAAGTGATCCTCCTGCCTCAACCTCCTGGTTAGCTGGAACTACAGGCATGCGCCACCATGTCCAGCTAATTTTTGTATTTTTTTTTTTTTGTTTTTGTAGAAATAGGATTTTACCATGTTGCCCAGGCTGGTTCCAACTCCTGAACTCAAGTGATCTACCTGCCTCAGCCTCCCAAGGTGCTGGGATTATAGGCATGAGCCACCACACTCAGCCAGTGACCTATTTTATACCATAGACATACACACACATACCCTGGAGATGAAAGGCACCCTAAGGAAGTTTGCTTATCATTAAAAATATAATTGAAACATGAAACAAACAGGTTATTTGAACTACATATAAGAACTGACCACGCAACTCTTCATCTCTACAGTGTCTTGTCTTTCATCTTTGTATGTAACCTAGGGACAGAATACTAGGGTTTAGCACTACCGTCCACTGGTTCTGAAACCATGCTGTTATAGCCTCATGTGGTCTTGTTTTTGGAGAATGCAGGCTTTCCTTCTTCCTTCCCTTTTCCTTTATCTTTACTATTCTTAATAATAGACTAATTTGGTTCTCATAAAAAAATGGGAATTCCTGGAAGTATCTGATACATTTGAAGTGACTCAACAAAGTAAGATTTCATCTGAGCTTCCACTTAATAGATCATATTCTTAGCAACTAATCACACCTGTCTGAAATGCAAATGCAATTAAAAACCCCTAAAAGCTAAAGGAAAGGGAACCTCATTTCATCACTTTTCAGTTAAGCAGTTTCTGTGCTGGGCTGAATCACTGTGATAGAGCTTATGTATTTGTTCACACAGCAAAGAGTTGTAGGTAAAGTCAAAGGTTCTGATATCACAATCCCTGGTTTCATATGCAATCTTCTCCACTTGCTAGTTGAGTGGAACTTGGTCTAATTTTCTCTTTTCTGAGCTTCAGTTTCTTTAACTGTTAACTCAGCGTAGTCCCTTCCTCACAAACTTTCTATGAAGATGAAATGAGGTAACATTTGCAATGCACACAGCACAGGGTCTACCATATGGTAATTGTATAAAACATATTAGCTGTTATTAATTTAAGTGAAATGTACAAGTCATTGGCCAACTCTGGAGGTTGCAGGAAATACAAACATTGATTTGCGATATGGCCCTCATCCTCAGGAGAGACAGACAAAAAAGATGACTATGATATAAAAGTAGAATGTAGTTAATGCATGAGAGAGGGAAAGATGAGCAAAGAACCGAGAAAGTGCAGAGGACAGAGGGGTCACTTCTACTGAGGAAGCTCCAAGAAAGAGGACATGGAGGAGGTCACTTTTTGGCCTCAGTGAAAAATAAGAAGGAAGTGAATTGACTTTTACTTATTTTTTATTTTATTTTTTTGAGACAGAGTCTTGCTCTGTCACCCAGGATGGAGTGCAGTGGCACAATCTCAGTTGACTACAAACTCCACCTCCCGAGTTCAAGCGATTCTACTGCCTCAGCCTCCAGAATGGCTGGGATTACAGGCACCCGCCACCACGTCCAGCTAATTTTTGTATTTTTAGTAGAGATGAGGTTTCACCATTTTGGGCAGGCTGGTCTTGAACTCCTGACCTCAGGTGATCCACCCACCTCAGCCTTCCAAAGGGCTGGGACTACAGGTGTGGGCCACCGTGCCTGGCTTGAATTGACTTTTTAGTAGAAGACAGGTAGACATTTTGGGAAGAAAGAATGATGTTGGCAGAGAAAAAAGAGATGTGAAAATGTGCCATATATTTGGGAGAAGGGTGCTCCATCCTGTTTGGGTTAGAGCATGAAAAAAGTAAAGATGATTTATGCTGCCTATGGCTAGAAATACAAGATCTGTACTTTGGAAAGTAGAAAGGAGCCATTGAAAGTACAGTCACCCCTTGGTGTCGGTGGGAGTTTGTTCCAGGACTCCCCTTAGATAGCAGAATCCAAGAAAGCTGAAGTCCCTGATATAAAATGCTGTAGTATTTCCATATAACCTATGCACATCCCCCCATATGCTTTATTATTTATTATTATTTTTCATAATAGAGATGGGGTTTCACTATGTTGCCCAGGCCAGTTTCAAACTCCTGGCCTCAAGCAATCTGCCCACCTTGGTCTCTCAAAGTGCTGGGATTACGGGCTTGAGCTACCCCTCCCAGCCCTTCCCGTATACTTTAAATCATCAGTAGATTATGTATAATACCAAAGACAATGTGAGTGCTATGTAAATAGTTGTTATACCTTATTGTTTAGAGAATAATGACCAGAAGTCATTACCATTAATCAAAGTCTATACGTGTCCGGTACAGATGCAGTTTTTTTCCAAATATTTTCTGTCTGTGGTTGGTTGAATCCACAGATGTAGAATTCATGGATAAGGAGGCCCTGCTGTGCAACGTTCATGACCCCTCTTACAAAAATGGCATTTAAGGAGTGTGTAGAAAATCAGTCCTGAGCTGCTTGATGAAGTACCATGAATTTTTAAATTACAGCCAAAGCATTTGTAGTGAATTCAGATATGTCATGGTGTTGTGTAGCCATTAAAACATGCCCATTTGTGTTCGTTGATGTGCGTTATTTTTTTACACTTATTTTTTTACACTTTTTTTTTTTACACTTATTTTCCTTGTGCAGGTGTGATCTCCATTCCTCTGTACATCCCTCACACGCTGTTCGAATGGGATTTTGGAAAGGAAATCTGTGTATTTTGGCTCATTACTGACTATCTTTTATGTACAGCATCTGTATATAACATTGTCCTCATCAGCTATGATCGATACCTGTCAGTCTCAAACGCTGTAAGTCAAAACATTAATTTATCCCCCTTAGAAGACTGTGTGAATGTACATATGGGTCCCCAAGCAAAAATTCTTTTAAGCCTAAGTTTTAATTTAATCGAGAGGCCTCAGAGGAGCCCTATCCTTTTGTTGTCTGGCATAGAGTTCTTGCTGGTTGTTAGTTGTGTGATTTGGATAATTCACTCACCTATGTGCCATTAAAATGGGACGGAATCAAAGAAAACCCAAGGCAAGTTGTCTCCACTGGTATATTGAGTCTATAGTAGACTGGATAGACATGACATTCATGACAGGTTTATGGGTTCTACTCCACAGACATATTGAGACCTGAATCTGTTCCTCGGAAGAGAACTTGGAGGGCAGTGGAAAGAATCCCATACTTTGAAATGTGATGAGAAAATCAATTCTGAATGGCCAGAGGAAAAGACAGTATATAGGGAAGATACAGTTTACACAGTGGGACCAGCCAGAAGGATCAAGTCCTCCTGCCGTTTTAGAACCTGTGCCAGGAAAGCTGGAACTTACTCAAGATTTGGAATAGCCTCATCTGCGAGTTAGTGGAAATTCTTTTTTTTTTTTTTTTCAATTTTATCGAATTGTACAAAGTACAAATATTTTGACACCTGATCCAAGACACAGTCATGTACATTACAATGTTTCAGTCAATATATAGCATACAAAAGAAAGTGGTCCTATTAAGAGCTGAAAATTCCAGCCGGGCGCGGTGGCTCAAGCCTGTAATCCCAGCACTTTGGGAGGCCGAGGCGGGCGGATCACGAGGTCAGGAGATAGAGACCATCCTGGCTAACACGGTGAAATCCCGTCTCTACTAAAAAATACAAAAAACTAGCCGGGCCACGTGGCGGGCGCCTGTAGCCCCAGCTACTCGGGAGGCTGAGGCAGGAGAATGGCGGGAACCCGGGAGGCGGAGCTTGCAGCGAGTCCAGATCCGAGATCCGCCACTGCACTCCAGCCTGGGCGACAGAGCGAGACTCCGTCTCAAAAAAAAAAAAAAAAAAAAAAAAAAAAAAAAAAAAAAATTTTTTTTTTCAAAAAAAAAAAAAAAAAAATAAAAAAAAAAAAAAAGCTGAAAATTCCTTATTACCTAAATAATAACATAGAAACTTAGAAATAACATATAGAATAACACAGAAACTATCAAAATAATACCGAAATAATAACATAGAAATAATAGAAACTTATTGTTTCTAATATTGAAAAGTCAACATTTTTCTCCCACATATTTTACTCATAAGCATGGCAAAATGTTACAGGTCTCATTGTCACCACTGCAATATGCATACTGTGATGGAAGCATAACCTGTCTCAATTTAGCCACATTAACTATTTTTGGACACCATGATCAACAGTGCCCATTCTCATCTAGAATGAGGCATGGAAATTCTTAAGTTATACTAAATTTTTCAGCAGTGGATCAAAAGACAAAATAAAGTTGAAGTAAAGATAAGGGGGCCACAGAAATATGGGGCAGTGATCTGAAACCTTTGAGGCCTAGATGGGAAACTTCCTTCACTCCCATCTCAGGGACCCAGCTCTTTGGGGGACTACCATGTGACAGGCATTTTGCTAAGTCCTGGGATACAGAAGTGAATATGCAGAGTTTCTATTTTATTTTTCTTTCCAACTTTTGTTTTCGCTTCAGGGGGTACGTGTGCAGGTTTGTTATGTGAGGATGAGTAAGCTGAGTGTCACGGGGGTGTTGGTGTAGAGATTTTTTTGTCACCAGGGTAATGAGCATAGTATCTGATCGGTAGTTTTTTAATCTCTCCCTCCTCCCACTGACCACCCTCAGGTAGGCCCTGGTATCTGTTGTTTCTTTTTTTATATGAGTCTCTGTTTTTGATGAGCATAGTCATCTACGTGGAGGCAGATCCAGGAACAAGTCGGTTCAGTACAATGGACTAAGTGCTGTCCTGGGGTGTTGAGAGGACAGTGACAGCTCTAGCTTGGGACAATTGTGCAGCTGGAGGTTGACAGGATTGGAAGGTGTATTAGATCAGGCAAAGATAAACTGCTGTGACAAAGAGTCTCCAAAATGTGGAGGCTTAAGCAAGATAAAAGTTTATTTTCCTCTCACATAACAGTCCATGAAAGAGTGGATTCTCTGCTCCAGGAACTCACCCAGGAATGCTGCTGGCAGGTGGCTGTGCACCCTTTAGGGCAGGGACTGGCAAACCTTCGTGATCAAGAGCCAGATAGCAAATAATTTTGGCTTTGTAGAACCTACTGTTTCTGTTGCAACTGCTCAAATACACCATTGTAGCCCCCGAACAGCCATAGATGATATATACAAAAATGTACTTGGCTCTGTTCCAATAAAACTTTATTTGCCTAAACAGGTAGTGGGCCACATTTCTTCCTTCCTTCCTTCCTTCCTTCCTTCCTTCCTTCCTTCCTTCCTT
>NW_016807867.1:1835091-1838470 GCF_001698545.2 Rhinopithecus bieti
TCAGTTAAGGCAGGAACAGGCCATTTTCACTTCTTTTGTGATTCTTCAGTTACTTCAGGCCATCTGGATGAATACATGCAGGCTTGGGCTCAGAGGCCTGACACCCACCTCTACTAAAAATACAAAAAAATTAGCCAGGTGTGGTGGCGCTTGCCTGTAATCCCAGCTACTTGGGAGGCTGAGGAAGGATAATTGCTTGAACTTGGGAGGCGGAGGTTGCAGTGAGCTGAGATTGTGCCATTGCACTCCAGCCTGGGCGTCGCAGCAAGACTCCATCTCAAAAAAAAAAAAAAAAAAAAAGGGAATAAAACAAAATAAAAAATTAGAAAACATCAGAGTATCTTGTACATAATAAAAGTAAATACTGTTTTGTGAATACTTTCATCTGTGTGCTTGGTTATGATATACAATATTGTTTTACTTTAGATCACAGTCAAGTATTTGAAAAATAATGCCCTAATTCAGAATCTTTTCCATTTATACTTTCAAATTTTCCTTTCTTTCTGGGTTAACGTTTCTTTTTAATCTCCTCTGGATGTTCCTAGGGCTTCCTTCTCTGGATGTCCCAGCTTTTGAATTTGCTCTCAGGTTTGTGGGCAGAAAAGGGACATCTTCCCCAGTTGGGAAAAGTGTTTAGGGGTTACAGACAGATGAGGGATGATGCCCAGAGGGAATGTAGACTTTCTTTTTGTTTTTTGTTTTTATTTTTTTATTTTTATTTCTTTGAGACAGAGTCTGGCTCTGTCGCCCAGGCTGGAGTGCAGTGGCACGATCTCGGCTCAATGCAAACTCTGCCTCCTGGGTTCAAGCCATTCTTGGGCCTCAGCCTTCTGGGTAGCTGGGATTACAGGCACATGCCACCATGCTTGCCTAATTTTTGTATTTTTAGTAGAGATCTGGTTTTGCCATGTTAGCCAGGGTGATTTCGAACTCCTGACCTCAAGTGATCCGCTCCCGTCTGCCTCTCAAAGTTCTAAGATTACAGGCATGAATCACCATGCCTGGCCTGTTTTTTGTTTTTAAATCCTAGTCTTGCCTCCAGTAATTCCCCTGTCAATTCTGGCTGTAAACTTGGTGAGGGATGTGTTGGCTAGATCCTGGGTCCCCAGTGCACAGCACAGAGTAGAATATATAGGGTTCCACAAATGAATGTATGGATGCTGGCAGGGGTGCTCAGGTAGACCTTGTACCTCTATTGGCGAATAGTTCAAATGCAGCCATGTGAAAACAGAAGGAAGCCTTCAAAGACCACTGGGATCCCGTAGAAGAAGCTGAACTCTTACTGTAGCTGAACGTACAGGAGACAGTGTGATAGGGGAAAGGGATGGGCGGCCTGAGGAATGGAAATCTGACAATAATTTGGAAAAGAAAAGCCCGATGCAGGTGGAGCACATGATTACAGTTCTCAGAGAGGTTTTCTGGAGGGGCAGATTCCGTGTGGTTGAAGTCAGAGTTGGGTGGGGAAGGAGAACAGCAGGGCTTCATGGTAGCTGGAGGGAATGGGAATTAAAATGTACAAAAATGGTTTGGTGCGGTGGCTCACACCTGTAATCCCAGGGCTTTGGAAGGCTGAGGCTGGCAGATCACTTGAGGTCAGGAGTTCAAGACCAGCCTGGCCAACATGGCAAAACAAAGTCTCTACTAAAAATACAAAAATTAGCCGGGCATGGTGGCAGGCCCCTGTAATCCCAGCTACTCAGGAGCCTGAGGCAGGAGAATCATTTGAACCCAGGAGGTGGAGGCTGCAGTGAGCCAAGGTTGCACCACTGTACTCCAGTCTGGGCAACAGAGTGAGACTCTGTCTTGGGAAAAAAAAGTACACAGAATTAAGATAGTAAAAGGACGGTATTTCTTTACCTGCAAATGAAGAAAGAAACTTGACAGTAAAATCAAGACCACAGGAAATCTCATTGCTGGGAGACTCACTGGGGCACTGTGTTTGTTTGCTAGGGCTACCATAACAGGACCGCAAACTGGGTTGCTGAAAACAACAGGAATTTATTCTGTCATGGTTCTGGAGACTAGACATTTGAAATCAAGGTGCCGACAGGGCCATCCTTTCTCAGAAGGCTCCAGGACATCTTGTTCTATGCCTTTCTTTTAGCTTCTTGTGTTGCCAGCAACCCCTGGCATTCCTTGGCTTGTAGATGCGTCCCTCCAGTCTTTACCTCTATTGTAACGTGGTGTTGTCTCCCTGGGTCTGTGTCTGTGTCTCTGTTTTCTTATGAGGACATATTGGGTAGGGTGACCCCTAATTCAGTATGACCTCATCTTAACTGGATTACGTCTGCAAACACCATATTTCCAAATATGGTCACGTTCGCAGGTACCGAGGGGTTTAGGACTTCACCATAGCTTTTTGCGGGACATAATTTAACCCACAACAGGCACTTAGAGTGGTCCTGAAATCCATCTCATTACTAACACTAACAAGTTCTAGTAGGCTGCTTGGCCTCGCCAAAAAAACCTGATTGACAGAAGGTGTGGATATTTTATACAGGCAGGAAAAAAGTAGGGTAAGAGACAGTGTCCTGAATAATGGGCATATTCTGTAGTGGGCAAGAGCTAGGCCACTGCGGGATTTCAGAGACACCACTCCAGCAGCCTGGGTCCGGGTTCAAGCAATGCTTGAACTGTCTATCTTTCAAAAATGCTCCCCAGAGATGCAGGGATCAGCATCCTCTTCACAGCTCCTTGGCTGTCCATTATCTCAATTGACCTTATGCATAATGGAAGAGAGATCACTTTCCAACATATTGTGTTATATCATTACCAAGGCTGAGCAGGGCAATTAAAAAACTAAATGCAGCTTTAGGACCATCTGGGTATTGTTACCATCTTCATAATCATTAGATTTAGTGCAAGAGATGTATTAATTAGTGGCACAGGAAGCAGAAGGCAAAAAAAAAAAAAGTTCATCGCATATGAGAGTTTGTGGCCAGCACCATATGCATTTTAGCTTAGCCTCAGAAATACCAGCAATTTGAGAGAAACAACAACAACAACAACACAACAAATCCACCTCCCTACAGTAAAAAACAAAAAAAACTTAGTGTTTTTATTTTTAAATTATTAACTAGCTTTTTTTTTTTTTTTTTTTTACCTCCAGCCAATAGAGGTCTTCTCAGCATGTACGATCCATTAAGGAAAGAGTGCTGGGCAATGTTGCACCCCTTTAAAACCTGAGAAACCACTGTAGAACGAGTCTTAAAATTTTCAGAAAAAATATGACACAAGAAGTAGAAAAAAAGGAAGCATGTTCCAATTTCATGGATAGATCCATTTTTTTTTTTGCCTGTGAGTGAGGAAATCAGAGAACATGGAACATGAGAGCTGAAAGGATCCTTGGAACCTTACTGATTTTTTTTTTTTTTTTTTT
>NW_016807867.1:1839642-1934206 GCF_001698545.2 Rhinopithecus bieti
GGTGTAAACCCGGGAGGCGGAGCTTGCAGTGAGCAGAGATCAGGCCACTGCACTCCAGCCTGGGCAACAGAGCGAAACTCCGTCTCAAAAAAAAATAAAATAAAAAAATAAAAAAATAAAATAAAATAAAAACTAAAAAAAAAAGTCTTTTTGTCTGTGCTTAATCTTCTTGGTAGTGATGAGAGTCCTTTCTCTTTCTGATTCTACCTTGAAGTCTCAGCAAAAACCACAGAGCAGGTTCTTTCTGTATATTGGAATCAGACAAGGCAAGGGCTTTCAAACTTTTTTGACTGTGACTACAGTGAGAAATGCATTTGGTGCTGTAATTCAGAGAAACTGCATTTCTCTTGAAATATATGTATCTCTATTCCCAAAGACATATTGCTTTATTTGATGAAACATCATTAAAGAACACCTACCCTCACTATATGTGATGCATTCTGACATCAACTATTCTGTTTCATTAAAAAGATCTGGTCATGCTCAGCCTGCAGATTGACCAATACTGTGGTAAGGTGCGCCCAACTTCAGTTGTTTGACATTCAGATTAGTGTCAATTAGGAAAACCTGCTTTCTTATTTGACACATTGGCTTTGACATTTGCTGTAGTATCAGGGATTTAACCTTGAAGGTTACAGTTTTCTCCCCCTGAAACCCATTAAGAAAGTCTGCATCTTGGCCCAGGCTCTTCTGAAGTCAAACCCTCTGTCCTGGTCCACATCATGATACCCAGGTTAGTTAATGTCTCCATCCTTTGCACATCCCTGAAATGTCTAAGGACCTGTGAGATACTTTATGCATTCCATATACATTCATTATATTGAAAATAATTTGTTTGGTCTCTTCTAGGTGTCTTATAGAACTCAGCATACTGGGATCTCGAAGATTGTCACTCTGATGGTGGCCGTTTGGGTGCTGGCCTTCTTAGTGAATGGGCCAATGATTCTAGTTTCAGAGTCTTGGAAGGATGAAGGTAGTGAATGTGAACCTGGATTTTTTTCGGAATGGTACATCCTTGCCATCACATCATTCTTGGAGTTCCTGATCCCAGTTATCTTAGTCGCTTATTTCAACATGAATATTTATTGGAGCCTGTGGAAGCGTGATCGTCTCAGTAGGTGCCAAAGCCATCCTGGACCAACTGCTGTCTGTTCCAACATCTGTGGACAGTCATTCAGACGTGGACTGTCTTCAAGGGGATCTCTTTCTGCATCGACAGAAATGCCTGTGTCGCTTCATTCAGAGAGACAGAGGAGAAAGAGCAGTCTCATGTCTTCCTTAAGAACCAAGATGAATAGCAATAGAATTGCTTCCAAAATGGGTTCCTTCTCCCAATCAGATTCTGTAGCTCTTCACCAAAGGGAACATGCTGAACTGCTTAGAGCCAGGAGATTAGCCAAGTCACTGGCCATTCTCTTAGGAGTTTTTGCTGTTTGCTGGGCTCCGTATTCTCTGTTCACAATTGTTCTTTCATTTTACTCCTCAGAGACAGGTCCTAAATCAGTTTGGTACAGAATTGCATTTTGGCTTCAGTGGTTCAATTCCTTTGTCAATCCTCTTTTGTATCCATTGTGTCACAAGCGCTTTCAAAAGGCTTTCTCGAAAATATTTTTTATAAAAAAGCAACCTCTACCATCACCACACAGTCGGTCAGTATCTTCTTAAAGACAATTTTCTCACTTCTGTAAATTTTAGTCTCAATCTCACCTAAATGGATTGGGTCTGCCCTTTATCTTGCCCTTTTCATTCTACCAACAGATCTGCACTTTGAAGTCAATGGAAAATTACTCCAGTGAATAATAGCAGTATAATTATGACTTGATAATATTTTTGTAAACTTGTAGTCATAATAGTACTATATTCTTCTTAGTCTTCACCTCTTCCTTGTCTTTTAGATCTTTATATCATGCTGATTACAAAAATCCAGTTTTGTTTTCTATGTTCCATGTATAATACAATCTTAAGTGAATTTCTCTTTTTTATTTTATAGTAACAGAAACTTATCCAGTTTGAAAATCATTCCCTAAAGCATGCAATAGGAAAAAGAACCTCCTGGCTGGTAATGCCCAACTCTGTTCTGATCAGTGGGTGGGTGAGGTAGGGTTTGAGTTGGCAAGAGCAGGGAACGGGGATGTGCCCAGGTGAGCTCCTGTGTGTGTCCAGATTTTATGTTCCTAATCCCAGTAAGGAAGAAAGCGTAGTGTGGGAGAGAAAAGAGTTGATGACGGCAGCTCTCAAAGGTCCTCAGTGAAGTTATTTTGGAGGCCCTTGTGGTCACAGGATCAGAAGGCAAGGGATAGGCAATTGTCACCAATGGTTGAAAGTATGACTTGTCCCATTTCTTCCTGTTCTGTTCTTCCAGCTTCCACATCAGCTTCCTTTTGTGAGAAAATATGGAAGAGGAAGGCTAAGAGATGGTGAAGGGACTACATGATTTAACTAGATAGACCTCGTATACAGTCACTGAACTAGTAGATGTCAATAATTATTATTTTTTAAAATTTTTATTTGTTGGCTGGGCATGGTGGCTCATGCCTATAATCCCAGCACTTTGGGAGGCCAAGACAGGCAGATCATGAGGTCAGGAGATCTAGACCATCCTGGCCAACATGGTGAAACCCCATCTCTACTAAACTACAAAAAAATTGGCTGGGTGTGGCGCTGCATGCCTGTAGTCCCAGCTACATGGGAGGCTGAGGCAGGGGAATCGCTTGAATCCGGGAGGCAGAGGTTGCCAGCCTGGCAACAGAGCAAGACTTTGTCTAAAAAAACAACAACAACAACAAAAAAAACTATTTGTTTAAAACAGCATACAGCATCTTGCTCTGTCTCCCAGGCTGGAGTGTAGCAATGCAATCATAGCTCACTGCGGCCTTGAACTTCTCGGCTTAAGCAATCCTCCTGCCTCGGCCTCCCAAGTATGTAGGACTACAGGTACTCGCCACCACACCTGGATAATTAAAAAATTATTTTTGTAGAGATGAAGTCTCACTGTGTTGCCCAGGTTGGATGTCAAAAATTATTTAAAAAAAAATTTTTTTTTAAAGTTTTTTTGAGACAGACTCTTGCTCTGTCACCCAGGCTGGAGTGCAGTAGCGTGATCAGGGATCACTGCAATCTCTGCCTCCCAGGTTCAAGCAATTCTTGTGCCTAAGCCACCTGAGTAGCTGGCATTACAGGTGCATGCCACCATGCCTGGCTAATTTTGGTATTTTTAGTAGAGATGAGGTTTTGCCATGTTGGCCAAGCTGGAATTTTTTTTTATTTTGATAAGACAGGGTCTCGCCATGTTGGTCAGACTGGTCTCAAACTCCTGGGCTGAAATAAGCCTCCCGCCTTGGCCTCCCAAAGTGCCTGGATTATAGGCACAAGCCACCACAATAATTATCGCCTGGGTGTAAATTATTATTTTAAAATATTGTTGTATTTATTTAATGTTTTTAATGCATTTGCCCAATAGTTTACATTGCACTGCTCAGAGATATTCCTTTATTATGTAGTTAGTATAGGTTATACTTTATAGACGACTCACATTTTATTAGTTTGGTGACGTTTTGTCCTTTTTAAAAATTTTCTTTTGAGATGGGGTCTTGCTCTATTGCCCATGCGGGAGTGCAGTGGCATGCTCTCAGCTCACTGCAGCCTTGACTGCCTGGGCTTCAGCAATCCTCCTACTTCAGCCTCCAGAGTAGCTAGGACCACAGGCACTTGCCACCACACCCCACTAAAAAATTTTGAAATTGTTCTCTTTCTTGTAGTGTTCTCTGCCTGTCATTGTCACAAAATTTCATTTTTCTCATAGTTAATTTCATCTCTCCAATAAGATTTTAATGGTGTTTCTTTCATAACTTTGCAGTTCTTACACCGTTTAGTCATTTTCATGTTTCTTAGAAACTTTAAACTTTGATTAACTTCAAACATTAAAATACAAAAGTCTTTTAAGTACATGAGTGCTTAGAAATGTACATGTTTGTATACACTTATGCCTTATTAAAGTTCAATATGAGAAATACATGTTTAACATTCAATAATAATTTGAAAAATTTGAGAAATAAACTCTCATAAATGTACACATTTTTATAAACTTGCTACTTGTGTGCTGTTGATTTTAGCATTTATATAAATTACTAGTTGTGGATTTCATGTGATCATTGGGGGCTTGAACGTTCATGGAATGGAGTGGTCCTATGAAAGACATTTCCCAGTTGAACTCAGGAAGTGCCATGCCCAACAATTCACAATGTACTTTCTTTTTTTTTTTTTTTTTTTTTTGAGACCGGAGTCCTTGCTCTGCACCCGGCTGGAGTGCAGTGGCCGGATCTCAAGCTCACTGCAACTCCCGCCTCCCGGTTTAACGGCCGAGGCGCTGCCTCC
This sequence comes from Rhinopithecus bieti, assembly GCF_001698545.2. Lineage (NCBI taxonomy): Eukaryota > Metazoa > Chordata > Mammalia > Primates > Cercopithecidae > Rhinopithecus > Rhinopithecus bieti. The sequence goes on from NW_016807867.1 coordinate 1,844,017, forward strand.
AGCCTCTCCGAGTAGCTGGGGACTACAGGTGCCCGCCCTCGTCCACCCGGCTTAGTTTTTTGTATTTTTAAGTAGGAAGAACGGGGTTTCACCGTAATAGCCAGGATGGTCCTCGATCTCCTGACCTCGTGATCCGCCCGTCTCGGCCTCCCAAAGTGCTGGGATTACAGGCTTGAGCCACCTCGCCCGGCCTTCACATGTACTTTCTAAAGTATTTATAAAATAGAATATATGTGGTATTTCATTCCATCTAAGATGCTGTCAAGACAAGACATATTGTTATTTTATTTACTATATTAGTCTGTTTTCACACTGCTGATAAAGGCATACTCAAGACTGGAAAGAAAAAGAGGTTTAATGGACTTACAGTTCCACATGGCTGGGGAGGACTCACAATCATGGTGGAAGGCAAGGAGGAGCAAGTCACTTCTTACATGGATGGTGGCAGGCAAGGAGAGAGAGCTTGTGCAGGGAAACTCCCATTTTTAAAACCATCAGATCTTGTGAGACTCTTTCACTATCACCAGAACAGCACAGAAAAGACCCACTGCCATAATCCAATCACCTCCCACCTGGTTCCTCCCACAACACATGGGAATTATGGGAGTTACAATTCAAGATGAGATTTGGGTGGGGACACAGCCAAACCATATCGTTTACCATTATGAAAGAGAAAATGCTGCAAATTGTCTGATATAATTCTTTAAAAAATCACATTGACAGTAAGCTTCATTCTGATTTTAGAGTTGAGATGTGGACAATCTGCGTCTTAGAAGTGATGAAGTATGATGTGTGTGTGATAAGTGAACTGAATGTGGCTAATCCTCTATGAAACAAGAGTTTGAAAAATAAATCCTATAATGGTACATGCATATATTCATGAAACAAGTGTTTATTGAAGGTCTATCATGTATTGGCTATTTACTGTAAAGATGCCTGTGAGCCATGCCAATAAGGTTTAGATTCTCCAGGAACAGGAATTTTTCTTTGGGGTTCTCTTAGTACACCACCAGGCACTCCATAGATGCTCAGTAGATGCTTACTGAAAAGGCATACTTGAGGCATTTTCATTCAAACAAAAGGTGAATCCTAGCTTTAAAATTCAAGAATTTAAAATTTGCACTAGAGGAACTTTAGAATATTTTTTCCATTATAATAAAAGTAATGTGTACTTATTGTAAGAAGAAGAGACAATACTAAAACAATTCCCATATATAGAGAATAGCCATAATTATTAGTTTGGTGAATGTATTAGTCTGTTCTAGCATTGCTATAAAGAACTACCTGAGACTGGGCAATTTATAAAGAAAAGAGGTTTAATTGATTCACAAGTTGGCCGGCTGTACAGGAAGCATGTCTGGGAGGCCTCAGGAAGCTTATAATCATGGCAGAAGGTGGAGAGGAAGCAGGCGTGTCTTACATGGCTAGAGCAGGAGGAAGAGAGGGAAGGGGGAGGTGACACACATTTTTAAACAACCAGGTCTGTTGAGAACTCACTATCATGAGACCAGCAAGGGGAATCTGCCCCATCATCCAATCACCACCAGGCCTCTCCTCCAACATGGGGGATTAAAATTTGACATGAGATTTGGGCGGGGACACAAATCCAAATCATATCAGTGTGGATGTTTCTAAAGAAAAAAAAAAGAGGTAATCTCGTTTTTTGAAAATATATATTTGCATATGTAAATTTCTAAAGATATCTTCAGGCAAATGCTTTCATAAAATGAAGCCTTCTGTTCTAGAATGAGTAATTACTGCTCTTTCCCCCAAACATGGCTGGCTTATAAAATCTGATTTTTAAACATTTATTTGCTCATCTTAAATCCAGATCCAAATCCACTGGCATAACTGGCAGAACATTTCTAAGAATATTGGCTCCTAAGTATTGGCTTCAGTTGGTGTGTATAGAAATGGACTCCTGAAGAGTGAAGAAGGGCTTTGGGATATAAATGCTGATTAGGAAAGACCCTGTAGGTCAAACTTTTTTTTGTTTTGTTTTGTTTTTTGTTTTTTAGACGGAGTCTTGCTCTGTCTCTCAGGCTGGAGTGCAATGGTGTGATCTTGGCTCACTGCAACCTCTGCCTCCCGGGTTCAAGCAATTCTCCTGCCTCAGCCTCCCGAGTAACTGGGATTACAGGTGCCCACCACCATGCCCAGCTACATTTTGTATTTTTGGTAGAGATAGGGTTTCGCCATGTTGGTCAGGCTGGTCTTGAACTCCTGACCTCAGTTGATCTTCCAGCCTCAGCCTCCCAAAGTGCTGGGATTATAGGCATGTGCCACTGCGCCTGGTTGGCCAAGTGTTTTTATGAATCATGAAGCTTTTGACATAAGTAGCTGAAGTATCCTAATAGCGATTTTTGTTTTTTTTGAGATGGAGTCTCACTCTGTTGCCTAGGTTGGAGTGCAGTGGTGCAATCTAGTCTCACTGCAGACTCTGCCTTCTGGGTTCAAGTGATTCTCCTGCCTCAGTCTCCTGAGTAGCTGGGTAGCTGGGATTATAGGTGCCTGCCAACATGCCCCAGCTAATTTTTGTATTTTAGTAGAGACAGGGCTTCACCATGTTGGCCAGGCTGGTCTTGAACTCCTGACCTCAGGTGATCTGCCCACCTCGGCCTCCCAAAGTGCTGGAATTACGAGCATGAGCCACCACATCTGGCCCTAACTGGGATTTCACAGAACTATTTTTGTGGCTTTTTAGTAACAATTTTCCTGTAATACAGATCTTGGTATTTGAAGAAACCGTTTTCACAATATGAGTTCAGAAAAGAAATTCTAGCATACAAAGTACATTTTATTCTAATAACTGCTATCAGTCAAAGTTGAATGAAGAAAAGAGAAACCACGTTAATTATTTCAAGCAGAAGAAATTTAATGCGGGGAATTGGTTAACCCAGAGATTAATACTTTGAGAAAACAGATAACATCTTTAGGCATTGAGAGAATATAAGGGGAGAAGTGATGTTATCAAAACCTAGGATCTTGGAGAAGTATTGGGAGGACTGACACTTGGATTTCTGATTGATTCGTGATGCTTTGTGGTTAGGGCTTGGGCATCCCAAAGGGTGGGGCCAGCTGGTGCTCAGATTGCCACATGGGGTTGAGGGGACAGCCGTGACAGCTGCTGCTGGTCACTTGGATGGGGTACATTGAAGTAGGAGGCTTGCTGTGCACTGCTGCTGGAGGAATGCCAGCTCACACTAGAAGCGCTAAGTGAGTTTCTTCTCAGGATCTCCCATCTTCCCATTTCTTGCCAGTGTTTTCCATTGGTGGAAGCTAACTGAGAGCCAGCTGACGAGAGAGTCTGAGAAGTAGGTGTGACTCCTAGCTCCAGCCTTATGGTGTGGTGTCTAAAAAAATGGGCTTGAAGCTTGTAGGCAACAGAGAAATCACTGGCAAATGCATCGTGTGTTTAAGCATAATAAAGTAGAACTTTGGCCATTAGGGATTTCACACCTACAGTTTCAACTGTACCATCAGCAGCCTACCACTCCATAACATATTGTAATTTGTAGTTTTCTTTTTCTTTTCTTTTCTTTTTGTTTGAGACAGAGTTTCACTCTGTCACCCAGGCTGGAGTGCAGTGGCACAATCTCAGCTCACTGCAGCCTCTGCCTCTTGGGTTCAAACCGCTCTCCTGCCTCACCCTCCCAAGTAGCTGGGACTACAGGCGTGTGCCACCATGCCCAGGTAATGTTTGTATTTTTAGTAGAGATGGGGGTTTCCCTATGTTGGCCAGTCGGGTCTTGAACTTCTGGCCTCAAGCGATTCACCCGCTTCTGCCTCCCAAGGTGCTGGGATTACGGGTGTGAGCCACTGCCCTGGGTTAGTAATTTGTATTTTTCTTAAGGCACTAATTCAAATCACGTTCCATTAGGTGGGTGTGCTGAGTGGCTTGGCTGCTAAACCCAGCACCCTTGTTCCAGTGAAGTTTCCTCTGTTCTTGTTAGCAATGCTTACGAAGTGTCTAACATTTTTGTGTGTTGGTGATGGAGGTGAGGGAGGAATGAGGAACTCCAAGAAGGTGTGGAGCAGTGGCTCAGCTCTAAAATCGGTAAGTTCACTCTACATTTCATAACAGAGCTTCCAAGAGAGTGGTTCATGGATGCGTCTGGTCAATATGATGAATTTAATTTGTTGTCATGAATTATAAATGAGAAAATTTCTTCTTAAAATTGGGATTTTAACTTTTTTTTTTTTTTGCCTCAAAAAATTGAAAGATTCAGTAATATTGGGCCCACATTCCCTCAAGAAAACAATTTGCTGAATCTGGTAGTGGACAGAGACACCTGTCAGCCCCCAGAGTTCCACTTTCCCTCATTTAGGCCTTTTAATCTGCCTGTCTCTTCCCTTTTGACATCTAGATTGCAACCCTACTCTACAAGTAAAAAGAAAGTGATTCATGAAATTATTTTAGTGAGTACCCTGGAAAGTACAAACATTGCCTTTTCTGTTGGAAATTTTATGTTCTCGGGGGTCCATCAGTTAGGATTCCCTTGGATACAAATGATAGAAACACAATTTGAACCACCTGGGCAAAAGTGAGCTAATTGGCTTTTACAACCAAAGTACATAAAGACAGTGGTGAGAGCTGACCCCAGGGATGGCCAAAGCCAGAGACTCCAACAACTTCATTTTCTCAGACTGGCTTCTGCACAGGGCTGGAACGATGGATGTCTGTGTTTCTCTTAAGTGGATAGAAAAAGGATCTCTCCTAGTAACATTGAGGGAAAAAATGCTGGAAAAAATCAATAGAATGCCCAGCTGGTATCTTGTGCATGTCTCTGAACCAGTCTCTAGAGGGGAGGGTGGATGCCAGGACTGCCCACCTGTGTCAGTTCCTCTTCCTGGCAGGGAAGTAGGATCTACTCTTTTCAAACCAGGTGAGCAGAAGAGGGAGGAACAATTTCCTCAAATGAAGGCGTATTCGGTTACCAGAAGACGAAGGTAGACAGTCTGGGCAATATAGCAGAACCCCATCGCTACAAACAAATTAGCTGGGCGTGGTGGTGTGTGCCTGTGATCCCAGCTACTTGGGAGGTTGAGATGAGAGGATTGCTTGAGTCTGGGAGGTCATAGGCTGCAGTCAGTCATGATCGCACCACTGCGCTCCAGCCTGGGTGACAGAGCGAGAAAGAAGAAACAAAAGAGGAGGTAGAGATAATAAACGTCCACTCTGAGGGGTATTCAAAAATTGGAGCTGTCATGATCTGATTGTCTTCCTCGTACATTGTGCAGACCTTCCACGATGGCCACAGCCTTTGCACTGACTGTATTCCCACCCTTTGCACTCTGACTTCGTAGCTCCTTCCATCAAGAGTGACTTGCTTTGGCCAGCAGACTGCTGTCAACAGGCAGTGAAAGTGACACCTTGCCAGTTCCAAGCCTAGCCTCAAGAAGCCTGTGCCCATCTGTTCTATCTCTTGGCAGTTTTCCCAGCTTCCAGGTGAACATGCCCCAGGTTAGACTCCTGGAGGATGAGAGAGCACGTGGAGGAGAATCAAGGTGTTTCAGCTGAGGCCATGTTAGACCAGCCAGCCTCACTCAAGCTAACTCAGCAGCTTATTGAAGATGCGTGGGCAATCCCAGGCAAAATGAGGCCAGTTGAAGGAAGCCTAGCGTGGCCTAGACAAGAAGAACCACCCAGTTGACCCAGAGACTCCTGAGCAATGATAAGACTACATTCTGGGAGTGTTTGCTATTCAGCAATAGCTAACTGACATGTCAAGCACTTACCCTGCTGTGTATTAAACAGCCTCTAAAAGTTGAATAGAAAAGAGAAGCAGATATTTACATTGCTTATTCTTCTGTGTGTTCAGACAGAAGCTACTGAACATTATCATGCAAGAAAACAGACTTTTTTTAAGGTCATGGCTACTTCTCAATAGGAACATATTTATTGAGAAATGATTTAGTGGTAAAGATTCTGAAATATCATAAACTACACAACATAACAATGGTAGGATAGAGGTACCCAAGAGAGTAAAATTGTCCCATGAGAATGGAAGAAGAAGGGCATCGCAGGGAAAAACAAGCTGTTCTTAGCTATGAGCATCTTTCCCTGAATTACCTCATTCAGTCTCTTCAAGTTTCCACCTTAAGTCATATACTGCCATACGAAGGGCTATGCACTTTGTGTTAAATAGCGTCTTTTTAAAAATGCATTTCTCCTTGCTTATACTCATAGACATTTCTTCACATGTTTCTACTTCTGCGAGGGAATAAAAGAAAAGAGAGGACCTTAAAGAGAACCAGCCCATTTGGTTAAAGATTAGTAGCTCTGTGAAAGGATTAGTAGAAGGAGTCGACTTTATCTTTCACTTCAAATTTCCAAACCGCCTGTTCTCTGCTGTCTTACTAAAGGTCACAGTTGATCATAAAAGAAAACAACCTGCAAAAAAGTTTAGGGTAATTGTGAACATTTTTCTGATATTCATCCTTACTGAAAATTTCCAACAGGCAAGATAAAGATGTAAAAAAAAAAAAAGATATGCTTTTTCCTCCATAGGAAGACACTTATCAGTTTCTTCTTAGATAACTGGAAACAAATGTTTTTAAAATTATTACTCTGTCTTTCCTGTTTTCTTGCCTCCAATGTAGGCCATCTGGGTCATGGCCCAGTTAGGTGGGTAGTTGCATGTTCTACGTTTCCTGGCCTCTCATTTCTGGAATCAAGTTGGTGTGAGTACAATTCTTATTTTGTTTTTATTTTTGTTTTCCATCTAGTATCACATGGATGATCCGAAGTTCTGAAGGTCATATTCTTTTTTTTTTTTTTTTTTTGAGACGGAGTCTTGCTCTGTTGCCCGGGCTGGAGTGCAGTGGCTGGCTCTCAGCTCACTGCAAGCTCCACCTCCCGGGTTTACGCCATTCTCCTGCCTCAGAGTAGCTGGGACTACAGGCGCCCGCCACCTCGTCCGGCTAGTTTTTTGTATTTTTTAGTAGAGACGGGGTTTCACCGTGTTAGCCAGGATGGTCTCGATCTCCCGACCTCGTGATCCGCCCGCCTCAGCCTCCCAAAGTGCTGGGATTACAGGCTTGAGCCACCGTGCCCGGCCCTGAAGGTCATATTCTTCTAGTCCATTCTCGAGACTGAGGAAAATCCCTGCTGCTTTGAGACAATAGCCCCTAGCCAGGTTCATAGCATGGAGTGGGTACTGCGGGATGGGGTAGGCAGAGCCCTTGCCTTAAAGGAGTTAGAGATTGCCTGGCACGGAGTCAACAGGAAGGCGAGCATGAATGTGCACCACAGTGAAGTGACATAGCTTGATTAATTGTTGCTTTTATAGTACTATTTGTAGGGATGCAAGAGAGAGCAGTGCCCCTACAGCTGCACCACGGCAGAGCAGCCCTGCTTGGCCCTGTATCTTTTCAGACAATCCAGTCTTTCCACAACAAGGCCGTGAAGCTGATGTCGTGGACATTGTATAGACAAGGCTTTGACTGGAGAAGGCCGAAACAGGATTTGCATGGATAATGGTAATGCAGAAATTTAGGTACGGTACTTACTCCACCAGCACGGGATGAATGGCCTCATTCCTTAGAAACAAATGGATGAAGAGAGCAGTTGACTTGCCTGGGGCGGCACAATCAGCGGGTGCTGAAGCCAGAACTTGAGTTCAGGGATCTGAAACTCCAGTCCAGGTGCTGAAGCTTCGTCCCACACTGTCTCTCGACTCTCAGGAGACTCTGTTCACACCATTCTCACATAGGGAAGTTAATAAGACAGAGCTTGTAGAAAGAGGTGACTGGTAAGTGGACCAAACAAAAAACCGAATCCAATCCAATCAAAACAAAACAAATTGCCTGGGCACGGTGGCTCACGCCTGTAATCCCAGCACTTTGGGAGGCCAAGGTGGGCGGATCACTTGAGGTCACAAGTTGGAGACCAGCCTGGGCAACATGGTGAACAAAAATTAGCCGTGCGTGGTAGTGAGCACCTGTAGTCCCAGCTACTCAGGAGGCTGAAGTGGGAGGATCATCTGAGCCCAGGAGGTCGAGGCTACAGTGAACAGAAATCGCTCCACTGCACTTCAGCCTGGACCACAGAGATAGATTCTGTCTCAAAAAAGAAAACAACAACAACAAACAAACACACACACACACACACACAAACCCCAAACAAAACAAAACCAAAAAGCAAATCTAAATCAACAAAACCCTTAAGGGTCTTTCGCTCATCCACTTCAGCAGTCTCTATGTGGTCCACCAGATGGCAGTAGCTCCACATAGTTTTTCTCTGTTCTAGTTCTGTCCGTGCAGCCACTGAGTACACGGGTAGGGTGGTTTTGTGTTACAGTGTAAAGCAATCTGATCACAGTTCCCCCTCACTTCTCAATATTTTGTATTAACTTAAACTCAGAAAATCAGTTAAGGCTACATAAACGCTCTAAAAAATGATAAAACAATGACTTCTCCTTCTCCCTTGCTAGAAGGTAAGGCTGTCCCAGGTGCTCACATAAGGGCATATGTATGCACACACACACTCTGCTACATCCACCCCCATACCTGCCCTCTCCGTGCGTGACACACTTCTGCTCACCCACACAGGCCCACACCAACCCACACATATCCACCCCCAATATCCACTCCACACACCACACAACCCACCCCATCCACCTCCCATCCACATTACACACACACACACACACACACACACACAAACACACACACACCTTGCTGCCCCGCGACATTACAAACCACAATCACTTCCTCAAGAAGCCCTTAAAATCCCCTGAGACTATAAGGTAAGTAGAGAAGGTAAGAGAGACTATAAGGTAAGTAGAGAAGTTTTTCTGTACCTATGTCATTAGTGTCATTCCTGAAGCTTTCCTAACAATATTAAAAGCTACTGGCTTTTTCTTTCTTCCTTTTTTCTGATGAAGTCTTGCTCTGTCACCTAGGCTAGAGTGCAGTGGCGTGATCTCTGCTCACTGCAACCTCCGCCTCCCGGGTTCAAGCGATTCTCCTGCCTCAACCTCCCGAGTAGGTGGGATTACAGCCCGCCCCCACGCCCAGCTAATTTTTTGTATTTTTAGTAGAGACGGGGTTTCACCATACTGGCCAGGCTGATCTCGAACTCCTGACCTCAGGCGATCCACCCCACCTTGGCCTCCCAAAGTGCTGGGATTACAGGCGTGAGCCACTCTGCCCCACCTAAAAGCTTTTGGCTTTTTAAAAATAGCCACACTCCAGGACCTCCAAAACCTTAAAAAAATCTTCCCCAAAATCCACTGAAAAAGAGTACTTATCTTATCCATTCACAAACCTATGTCCACCTTTCCTAAACAATTCTTCTGTTGGCATTTCTCTTATCCCTACTCTTACAACTCCAGTTCCCACTGAGCTCTCAGTGTAGCTGTCTATTTCCTAGTAAAAACCACAAGTCAAAGTATCCAATAAATTCAAGATCTCTAACTTCAAATACCTTCCTAGAAGCAGAATTTTCAACTTCCAGTCTTTTCTTCCTTTATGGAAGCACCCTCTACTGGCTGTAGTTGGTATTGTAGCTCAGTTCTAGTTAATGCCCAACCCCCAAAGAAGCAACAGAGCTTCTTTTGTAATTATATGATCAGGGTATAAAGAGTGATATTATTTTTATTACAAAAATAGTTTCCAATCTCATATTACACCATGTTCCATTAATCTAATTACGTGTTTTATTCATTTATTTTGAGACAGGGCCTTGCTCTGTCGCCCAGGCTGGAATGCAGTGGCACAATCTTGGCTCATTGCAGCCTCCACCTCTTGTGCTCAGCCTCCCAAGTGACTGAAGCTACAGGCACGTACCACCATGCCTGACCAATTTGTGTGTGTGTGTGTGTGTGTGTGTGTGTGTGTGTGTGTGTGTGTTTGTAGAGACGGGGCTTCACCATGTTGCCCAGTCTGGTCTCCAACACCTGAGCCCAAGTGATCCACCCACCTTGACCTCCCAAAGTGTTGGGATTACAGGCATGAGCCACTGTGCCCAGCCTCTAATTACACATTTTAAGTTGTTGTATTTAGCCATGGAGTGATTTCCTTCCTGGTCACTGAGGCAGCACGTGAATGTTGGGGTGACGTTTACTGTTTCTATAAGTTGTACCAAAACATCTACTTAACATTTTACATTTGTGCCATTCCTTCACATAAAGACATATGGTACCCCCTCCCTACCAAATATTTATCTTACCCCACATATTTTATATTATTTAAATTGGGGCATCTCTTACACCCAAATTTATGCTTTTATGAAACTCTGTCTTTGATAATATAATAGATGCTAATGGGGGAAATAATGTACGTTCTGGTGAAAATTGTTCTAAGGTCAAATTTTCAGGATTGATCTATTTCATAATGTAGGCATTGTTTATAAGTCACAAAATAAGCCTATTTCTCTTTTTTTAGACAGAGTCTATCTCTGTCACCCAGGCTGGAGTGCAGTGGTTCGACCTTGGCTTACTGCAACCTCTACCTCCCAGGTTCAAGTGATTATCCTGCCTCAGCCTCCTGAGTAGCTGGGATTACAGGCATGTGTCACCACGCCCAGCTAATTTTTGTATTTTTAGTAAAGACTGAGTTTTGCCATGTTGGCCAGGCTGGTCTTGAATTCCTGACCTCAGGTGATCCACCCACATGATCCTCCCACCGTAGCTGGGATTACAGGCGTGAATCACTGTGCCCGACTTGGCTTTTTAGATTTGTTAAAAATTGCGACTGATTAGGGACAGTCCCAGATAGTGTTACCCCAGTGAATACCTTCATTCCATCTCTATCAATATCTGTTTCACATATTAAAATCTTATGAGATTTTGTTCTGTAACCTGGGAAAGAGAAAAATTTATTTTGGAGAAGAAAATCTGGGAAGAAAAGTGGGGAAAAAGAGTTGGGAAGAAAGAGGAAGAAAAAGCAAGCAGTGTTTAATATAATGATCTCCCTGGCTTAGATTTGAACTCCCCTGGAGAGAGGAATGATGACTCGAAGTTATAAAATTATTTTACAAACGCACAAGTTGATAAAACCTTTCAAAAGACACTTTGTGATTCTCTTGGCATAACAGAGCTGCCTTAGTGACCAGATGTCACAAAGTGATACAGAACCAGAGAAAGTCATTTTCGTCCACGATGCAAGGAACCCAGCATTTTGACAACCCAGCTGGAAAGTGGAGCTCCCATGGAAGAAACGTGTCTTCTGGAGGCTGCGTAACCACTGTATTCTCCAGATGGGCACTGGCAGTGCCGGGGCTTCCCACCCAGAAGGTCCATGTGGTGGACAAGGACAAGCGACAACCAGAGCCACGACTCGAAAGAGGGAGGCTGCTTCAGGCTGACTTCCCTTGACAGACGGGTTTATGGACGCGTGCAAGAACCTCTCTTTGGGAACCGTCAGAAATGACAGGAGAGATACAAGAAAATCAACGTCTGGAAATCCGACAAAATGGGCTTAATTCATCGTGATTGTGTTTGTTTTTAAAAAAATAAATCTCTATCTATATGTGTACACATACATATTTAAATACATATATATTTAAATACATATTTAATATTGGTTTCATCTGATTAATATATCTGTATTTAAATATATATATCTGTATTTAAATACATATATGTATTTATTTAAATACACATATTTAAATACATATATCTGGATTTTATATATACATATATGTATTTAAATACACATATTATATATGTATATTTATTTAAATACATATGTGTATATATAAAATACATATATACACATATGTATTTAAATACATACATTTTATATATACATATATGTATTTAAATACATACATATTTAGATACATATATGTATTTTAAATACCTCATTAGGTATTTAAAGTGCATACAAATATAAAATAAATATAGGTATTTGAAATCTATATAAAAATATAAAAAACATATATGTATCTTAAATACCTAATGAGGTCTGGGATAGTTGGGCAATGTCTACTAGCTTAACTAACAGCGTCAGTGATAACCCTTATTATACATGGTAAGAAGTGAGTGTGTATAACATGGATAATTAGTACGTCCAGAGGAAATGGAGAGGGCATAGAACCCATTCGAGCTTCTATATTCCAATTACTTCCGGGATTGCGTGGATAAATAACATGGCTGTAAACAGGGGAGAGGGGCTGAGAATATTTTAAAACCCATGTATGTAGCTTGACTGATTGGTTCGAGAAGTTACTAGGGCATTGATCAGGGTTAGCGGGGCGCTTGGCTGATTCCTTTTGCAAAGCACACGTTAGTTTTCACACTCGCATGTGAAACGTCTAAAGCCATATCAGAATTGAGACAGGAAATGAAAGGTGATAGAACCACAGCCCCCCACTCCAGCTCCGCTCTGCACAGCTGCTCTGCTTCTTCACACAGGCCGACTTCAATGGAAGCTCGATGCGTGCAGAACTGCCCAGGGACCTGGCCTCTTCACCTCTCATCACATTTTGAGGTGGGCAACACTAGCTTTTGAATCAGGAAGCAATTTGAAAATCAGTCATGTTTGGATCCCTCAGGCCTGGTTTCATCTGATTAATAAGCTCTGCTTTCAAAGCTCCCCCTGGACAGTCTCCCTCCCCATACCGACTCTCCAAGTGTCTGCAAGCCGACTCCTCGGCTCCCTTTTGAGCAGGTCCAGCAGTAGGAATCGGGCAGCCTTACCCAGAAGGACTAGCCCAGCATCGGCTGACCTTGCCAGGAGGAATTTCTCTCTCCAGCTTAAATTTCCTTCCTGCCTACCTTTAGGCCTTTACTGCTGGCCACGCTCCCCTTTGACCACCCAGAATAAATCTCCCCTGCATCCCTGGCAGCTGCTGATTTGGCTTTTTTCTTATTATTATTTTTTTAATTGAAAGTAAACCTTCAAAGTGGCCCAGCCACCTGAGAAGCTGGGCTGAGCGTGGCAGCTGGGCAGTGAACCTGAAACAGCGGCGCGGCGTTTCACCAGGTCCCCTCCCGCTCGGGGCAGAAATCATGCGGCTTTGTGGGCTGCCAGGGCCGCTTAGCTTTCAATTTAGCTTTTGCATTAGAAAAAGGGAATATGGACATGGGTCAAATGATTGTGGAGTGATTTTGAAAGTAGCTATATGTAACAGGCGAGAGATGGGGGCAGGGGGAGGGTTGATTTGCAGGCAGAATGCAAGTTTATTTATAAGAGAAATCTAGGGGTGTCTTTGTGCTTTCCTGTTAGACTATTGGAAGCACTCTGAAGAAGGAAATAAATTTTAAAAAGCATATTCAAATTTAACAATAAGTCTTTAACACCGGTAAGCGACAATGTACAGGATGGCACAGAGAGGGTCAAGATTGCTAGAGTTTTCTTTTAGGGTCTTCTCTTTAGTTACCTTGTCATTTTAAGCTGGTCACTTCAACTCTCTATATCTTCCCCCAACACATTTTATTTTTGTTTTGGAAAGTTTCAAATATTCAGAAAAGTTGAAAAAATAATATAACAACTTCATATCCACCACCTAGTTTCAACAATGGTTAACATTTTTTTTTCCATATTTGCTCTGTTTTTATCTCTATGTGTACACACACACAGACATACATACACACACACACAGACACATTTGCTGAAACATTAGAAAGTAAGTTACAGGCAGCATGACAATGTACCCTTAATTAAATACCCCAGCATGCATTTCCTAATATGAACATTCTCCTTAATAACCCCAACACAATGATCACACCTAAGATAATGAAAAAGAATTCCCTAATAGCATCTGATATCCAGGCCATATTAAAACTTCTCCAAGTGATTCAAAACTGTCTTTGGTAAGGGTTTTTTGTTTTGAACCAGGAGCCAATTAAGTTTCACCCATTACATTTGGTCGTTGTCTTTTTAATCTCTTGCTCTCTGATCTCTCATTGAGGTAGAACTTACATACAAGTGTATAACCTCAAATCTGTACCTTGATGAATTTTTACATACTTATGTAAAAATTGTGACCCCTATATGACCACCAACCAGGTTGATATGTGGAATATTTTCATTGCCCCAGAAGGTTGCCCCAAGCTGTTTCTCTTGGGGCAACCTCTGAATGCCACTGAATTGTACCCTTTAAAATGACTAAGATGGTAAATTTTGTTATGCATATTTTACCACAGTCAATATGACCTCTTCCCCATCTCCTAGAAGGGGCAAGGATATGAAACAACTGAACCTCCCAGATCCTTTGGCTGAAAGTGCAAATTGGTTGAACCACTTAGGAAAATTGTTGGCAGTATTTAAAACCCTTCAACAGATACTGATTCTATGAACCAGTAATTCCTCTCCTCACTCTACACCGCAGAGTTGCACATGCCATCAAAGACCCTTGCAAGAATGCTTACAACAGCTTTATTCACAATGTCCCCAAGCTGGAAAAGTCACAGATATCCATCAACAATAAAATAGATAACTGAATTGTGGCATATGTATATACAAAGGAATGCTACACAGTAACAGAAGGAAAGAGATATTGCATCTTGCAATAACATAGATGAATCTCAGACATGTTGAGGGAAAGAAGCTTGATACAAGAGCACAGACTGTATGAATCCTTGTAGGTGAAGGCCAAAAAGAGGCATAAACTATCATCGACTGTGACTGAAGTCTTTAGACTCCTTTAATTAATAATCACCGTGTTTTTTTCCCCCCCACAATATTTTCTCTTTGGAGAAAGTAGATGAGTTGTTTTGTAGAATATGCCACATTCTGGATTTGTCTGATTATTTTCTCATTGAACTTGACCCTTCACAACTGGGGACCCATGAGATAATTGAGGGGTATTGTCCTAAGGCACTTATTTTAGGTCGTAAATTAACTTCTCTCCCACGCAACTAGAATGGTACTAGTTATGTTCTGTTCTTAGGAGAACTGACAATCATCACTCAACTCATTTTCTGTGGATCCATGGCTCAGCTGAGGAACTAGTTGAGAAAAGCTTACTGAAAGATATTAAGGCTCAATTAGAGTCAAGTCATTTTGGGCAAGATTATTTTACAGTTGGTACCGTTTACTTCCTACTGTATCATGCCGGGAGGCATTTAACATCAGGTTGTTAGACCATTAGTGATGTGGTTGTGGAGTTTGATCGTTTGGTTAAGGTGGTGACCACCTCCACCACTTCACTGTAAAGAATGTTCTCCTTAGTCTCCATGGTTTAACAACCTTATTTGTCAACATGCAGCACTCATAGGCCAGTATCTCCCACTTGATGGAATGGTTTATTCCCAGCAAATTTAACCGCAAAGTAAAATTCTTCAAAGAAAATTGTTATTTCACCTACAAGAGCTTCACTCTAAAGTGAGAGCTTCATATCACAAAAACACAACTGCAATAACACATTTACAATCTTTAAGATTTTTAGGTAACATCAAATGAATTCACTTCTTACTTGAGATAATCTGATAAACAACATTTATGACATTAAGACTGCTTAGATTTAGTGATTTTGCATTTATATACATTTGGTGGTGATAAATATTATGATAAAAATAGTGTTTAAATCCTTGGCAGAAACTAAATTAAAAATTTCATGTATATATGTAGATCTTGGAGCTGGAAGAGATGTATTTCAAAGCATTCTGTAGTAGAAAAAATAACTCAACTCACTCTTGTACTCTAAATTAAAGGAGGGAAAGTGGTTTAAGCGTGATTATCAACAGATATCATGGGAAGAAAATCATTTAAAGTGACTTAGATGGGCTTTAGTGCATAATAATCACACCAATCCAGAAATTTCATGGAGAAAACCAAGGTTCACATCTCTGAGTAATCATAGCCAACCTACTCCAAGTCTTGACATGCTTGAGGCAGATTAAAGATGGACACAGATTGGTTGACAATCTTTCTTTCCAGATATTGGGTCCATGTCTCCTTTCCTGGGAGATTGGTAGGCCCTGTAACTGCTTTGACTGAGAGCATACAGTACAGGCGAAGATGTGCGCTTTCTTGCACCCAAGTCTTTAAAGACTGGGAGCTACCTCTTCCTATCTTTTGAAACACCCACTTCTGGAACCTAGCCATTGTGCTGTATAGAAAGTCCCAGCAGCCCTGGGGAGGGGTCCATGTGGAGAAGAACTCAGACCCCTAACTCACATCCCTGACTGAGATCCCAGCTGATAGCTGGCACCAACTTGCCAGCCATGTGAGGGAACCATTCTTGGAAGTGGATCCTCTAGTCCTCGTTGGGCCACCTCAAATGATGCTTTGTGGAGCAGAGGTGGCCATCTCTGCCAAGCCCTGAACATAATTGCAGATCGTGGAGTAAAATAAATAAGTGTTCTTTTTCTTTCCTTTTCTTTTTTTTTTTTTTTGAGACTGGGTCTCGCTCTGTTGTCCAGGCTGGAGGGAAGTGGCACGATCTCAGTTCACTGCAACTCTGCTTTCAAGGCTCAAGCGATTCTTGTAGTTCAGCCTCCCAGGTAGCTGGAATTATAAGCATGCACCACCATGGCTGGCTAATTTTTGTCTTTTTAGTAGAGATGGGGTCTCACCATATTGGCAAGGCTGGTCTTGAACTCCTGATCTAAAGTGATCTGCCCACCTTGGCCTCCCAAAGTGCTGGGATTACAGGTGGGAGCCACCATGACTGGCCAAAATGAGTATTATATCTTTACTACCTAAGTAATTTCTTAGGTAGTAAAGATAATGCAACAATCCTTATCTGTTATATGGTGATAAACCTACTTATCTTGTATACACAGAGAGGGTAAAATACAACAGCATATATAAAAGTGGTTTTCAAACTATAAAGCAATTCTATGCCAAAGTAAGGTGTAAGTCTCTGCAAAAATCAATAGACTAGAAGGATTCTGTAAATATTACTGATCTGAAATCGGCATATTGCTCTAATTTCCGTGGACCCCACCTCCTGAAGTTGGAAACAGAACCAGTCTCCCTTTTTTTTTTTCCTGTGGTAAAATATGCATCACAAAATTTACCATCTTAGTCATTTTAAATGGTACAATTCAGTGGCATTCAGTACATTCACACTTTTGTGCAACCATCACCACCATCTACCTCCAGCCATCCAGTTCCTTTTCATAACAGGAAATACATCTTTGTAACAAGTATGATTTTCCATTCTAAACTTGAAGTGAAGCTAAATCATCTCAGCATCGTGCACGAGAATGATAATTTAAAGAATGAGACCAGGTACGCTAAAGACAGGTTTTCTGAGAGACTCTAAGGAATGGCAGCCCACTATCTGCAATGGAGTCTGAGAACACTCTTCTCCTTCTCAGAGCTGGTCCCGGTCCCTGAGAGCTTCAATTACTCATGTCAGCATGGAGATGGGGGAATATTTAGAGAGAAATGAGCTCTTATTAAAAAGGGCCAAGAGAGCAAGTTTTCAAAGCTAGAACACTCTAGCAAAACCATTTCATATATAAGCAGGCCCTCTGGAGTTAGCACACATATCTGCACCTGGACCCCACCTGGACATAATTAGTTTCCCTGAGCTCAGAGCAGAGCAAACACTAAAGAAAATGATGTCAAAAAATGGAGCAATCTGTCATGATCTGTGCTGCACAATTAAAGCAGTGTGCGTTCTGTAAGAATTATGTAACACAGATGACACAGTATTTAGATAGCCAGAACTGGAAAACCATCTGGTTATGTTCTGCTTTGTAACGATGATGTCTGTTTCTTGAATTGTGCTGTATGCCTTGGGATGGGTATCACAGAAAGAAAAGATGAAATGCTCTTGGTTAATCTGTAGGAAGATCTTTTATCTACTTGAAAATGAACACACTCTATGGTCAAATCTTTTAAAGTCCAAAAAAGTGGAATCCTCAGTGCGTAAGAATCAAAATGTAAAGCAGTCAAGGACTGAATAGACCCGCAAGTCACAGCTGCACGGTGGTTAGTGTGCCATGAAACAAATGGGAAATGTATTCTGCAGACAAATGTGAGCCATTTCTCTCTCTCTCCTCCTGGGCCCTAAATCCCTGAGCTAGCACCCCATCTCCTCTGCAGTGCGTTCATCTTATCAGACTCTACACCACAGTCCTCTTGCTACGAGCACACAGGTTGAAACTAGGTCAGTGTTCTCCTCACTAGATGATTTTAATATTAAGTCAGTGCTTATTGACCCACAATGGAGTGCCTAGAAATCCTAATTTCTTGGAATCACACAACAATCACTAGAAATAATTTGTGAAGGAATCCAGAAAGATAGGTTCATGAGGCTGGGTGTGGTTGCTCACGTCTGTATTCTCAGCACTTTGAGAGGCTGAGGCAGGTGGATCACCTGATGTTGGGAGTTCAAGACCAGCCTGGCCAACATGGTGAAACCTTGTCTCTACTAAAAATATACAAATTAGCCAG
This sequence comes from Rhinopithecus bieti, assembly GCF_001698545.2. Lineage (NCBI taxonomy): Eukaryota > Metazoa > Chordata > Mammalia > Primates > Cercopithecidae > Rhinopithecus > Rhinopithecus bieti. The sequence continues at coordinate 1,862,320 of NW_016807867.1, forward strand.
GTGTGGTGATGGGCGCCTGTAATTCTACCTACCTAGGAGGCTGAGGGAGGAGAATCGCTTGAACATGGGAGGTGGAGGTTGCAGTGAGCTGAGATAGCGCCACTGCACTCCAGCCTGGGCGACAGAGTGAGACTCTACCTCAAATAAACAAAACAAAACAAAACAAAGGAAAGATAGGTTCGCAGTCAACGGTAAAGGTAAACTGATTATTAAAGTTCACTAAGGTGAGGCAGAGGGATTGGGGTGTGTGAGGCTGAGCTGCATTCATTGGGAAGCTCTCCTTCCCTTTCAGGGAGGGTACCTCACGCCCACCTCCACCACAGCACTGTTAACTGCCTGCCCCTGGGGACTGCCTTCCTGAGGGCTCAGGTTCAGTTTCTGGGAGCATTGAATGGAACTATTACTTCCCAGCCTCCAGCTAAGTGCTTCCACAGTCCTTATTCACAACTGTGGGAGAGAACTTGACCTCCAGTTCAGAGATAGTGGGATAGGTCGAAGAGAGAACACAAAGTTGATACAAGGCCAAACGATGGGACAGGACTTCAGGTGCTGGGACTTCCTGAGGGTGCTCTCCCTGGGAATCCCCCAGGAGTGAGGGCACCCAGAGAAGGACGGGAAGGAGCTGAGCAAATGAGGTCTCAGGTGGAGTCTACCTTGGCCGGCTGAGGGTGGAGGGCTGCGGAGAGGGTCTCTGGAACCCAAATCGGACTAAAAAGTTGTGCAACTTGGGCAAAGGAGTCAGGCTTTTGTACCCCAGAATTAGCCATTATTAAAAGGGGATGGGGCACTCCCAGGGGGCCACATCACCTCTCAGGCTTACAGGTCAAGAAGCTGTGAGTTAGCGAAGACCGCAGGTGAGAGCCCTTACCAAGGGGCTGTGGGTGGGGCACCTAGCGAGTCCACCAAGGCCTTGCTGCCAGGGAGTGGGGACACCTGATGTGAGCCCAGATGTACTGATGTCACTATGCCCTCCCTGACCCTCCGTCCTCCCCAAGTCTCATTGTCCTGCTATCTTTACCAATCCTGCCTCTCCCAGCCCATGTCCCAGTAACTAACCCATCAATCCATGTTTGCTTAACAACTGAGAGGGGAGACAAATAAATCTGTGCTAAATAAAGGGGCACATTTTGTGGGAATTTAGGAGAAAGAGAAATTACTTCTAACTAGGAATCGGGGGTGTGTGACACAGAAACCAGGGATGGCCTCACAAAAGAGTTGCTTTTGAAAGTTGAGCAGGTGAGGAATGGGCAAAAGAGAATGTCAGGCTGGGAAAAGGCACATGGGCAGGAGAGACGGTGGCATATTTGGGAAATGATCAATAAACCTCGAGGCTTAGTTTCAGATATTTGGTAGCACACTCTGGGAGATGGGCCTGCAGGCATTGCCTGGGTCAGATCATGGAAACTTTCAACGTATTAAGGGATTAAAAGGTCATTCTTTTTTTTTTTGAAACAGAGTCTCACTCTGTCCCCCAGGCTAGAATGCAGTGGTATCATCTCAGCTCACTGCAAGTTCCACCTCTTGGGGTTCAAACAACTCTCCTGCCTCAACCGTCTGAGCAGCTGGGATTACAGGCACCTGCCACCATGCTCGGGTAACTTTTGTATTTTTGGTGGACATGGGGTTTCACCATGTTGGCCAGGCTGGTCTTGAGCTCCTGACCTTAATCTGCCTGCCTCGGCCTCCCAAAGTGCTGAGATTACAAGTGTGAGCCACTGCACCTGGTCTAAAAGGTCATTCTTTTTAAAAAATACACTTTTATTCTTAAGCTTTTCTATATTTTCAAATTCTCTGCAAATTGAAAGAAAGAGAAATGTACATTTACGTTATAATTGAGTGAAGGTAGATGGTTGACTCTCATAGGTGTTGGTTCAGAACAGTTCAGAAGGCTTCTTCTGTACCAGAAGTGAGGCTCAAGCAGGAGTTTATTCTGAGTCAGTGGAAAGCATGCAGACCTTCCAGAAGGGAATGATGTAATTGGAAAGCATTTTTAGATATTGTGTGGCGGTCGTTTGAACAAAAAACTGGAGAGATGGGGGATGGACGCCTGGGAGTACATTTTTTCAAGCAAGACATCACAGAGGGTGAGGCCCAGTGACACAGATGACAGATATTCAAAGATGGAGTAAAAGAGGTTTGGTGACGGGATATAAGCAATGAAACAGGAAGAATCGAATTTGGGTCTGACATTTCCTGGATGCAAGATCAGGAGGATGTTGGCACCATGGCTTAGTGGGGAAACTAGGACCAATTCTGGAGGTATATTAGCATGATGAGTTTAGTTTTAGATGGGTTGTGTATGACATAGGGCTAGCAATTCAAAGTGAAGATGTCTAAAGAAAGATGGAAGTGACTCAACTCTGAAGTTCTGAACATGATTAGCCATAAGTGAGGCATGAGGAACACCTAGGAACAGAGGAACAGACAGATTGACTGCAGAGAAGACACAGAGCCAAGCAGGCTGTGGCCTGCAGCCCAAACCCTGTGGAATCCCTACATTCAAGGACCAGGTTGAAGAGAAGCCATTGACAGGAACTGAGATGAAGTAGTGTTCTGGAAGTCAAGTGAGGAGGAGGATTGAGGAAGAGGTTGGTTAAAATTCTGTAAGTGAAGTATGGAGTGTGACTAGCATTGCCAGGTAAATTATAGAAAGCCCGGTTCAATTTAAATTTCAGATAAACAATGAAATTTTTTTTTAGTGTAAGTGGCATGCAATATTTGGGACATACTTACGCTGAGGATACCCTAATATTGCATGGGACATACTTATGAATAAAATATTGACAAACACAATAAAATAATGAATAAAAATTGTTTATCTTAAAGTCAAATTTAACTGGGCATCCTGCATTTTTGTTTGTTGAATCTGACGATCCTAACTATGACTTGAATTGAAGGATGTCTTTAGTGAACTTGGTAGAGTGTTTCAGTGAGCTCGGTTCACCCAGCCCCCTTTGTACTTATGAACAAGATGACAGGAGCCTTATAACAGGGTCCTGACTTATCACTAGTCAACTCCAGGTGCTGTCACCAGTATGCCTGTCTACATTTCTTTCTCTATTTTGCTGCATCTTTCCCCCTAATGCCATCATAGCCATTCTGGGTTCATGGCTTCACTGGTCTTCCTTCTTGGTTTCTAGACCCCATTCAGCCCTGCACAGTCCTCTTTTGCTCCATGTTCCCTGTTCCAGGGGGATTGCCCAGTGGAAACACCAGACTGCAAAGCTTTAAGAAGTCTGTATGAGATGAGCAACTGGAAAAGGTTCTTCGTGAAGAACTTGTGTGGTGAAGAGCTGGAATAGCGGCTTGAGGGACAGAAGCTAGTTGAGAAAACTCAGGATGTTTGTGGCTTTAGAGGGAAGAGATAAGGGAGAAAGGATGACGAAGCTGGTGGGGGCCTAGCACCTGAGAAGAGTGGAGGCAATGAGGAGAAAGGAGTTTTGAAGGAGAGGGGGTACCTCCTCCAGACAGCAGGAGAGGAGGCAGGGAGAGAAGGAAGATAAAGACACATTTTGATGGGGAAGAGAGAGTTATTTTTTTTGAGACAGAGTCTTGCTCTGTCACCCAGGCTGGAATACAGTGACTTGATCTCGGCTCACTGCAACCTCTGCCTCCCGGGTTCAAGCGATTCTCCTGCCTCAGCCTCCTGAGTAGCTGGGATTACAGTTGTGCACCACCACTCCCAGGTAATTTTGTATTTTTAGTAGAGACAGGGTTTCATCATGTTGGCCAGTCTGGTCTCGAACTCCTGACCCCAAGAGATCCGCCCTCCTCAGCCTCTCAAAGTGCTAGGATTGCAGGCATGAGCCACTGTGCTCGACCAGGAAGAGAAAGATTTGAGGAGCCCACGTGAATTGCTTTTCTCAGTGATAGGGAAATCAACATTATTGGCTCTGATAATGGGTTGGTGTGGGGTTGGGAGTTTGTAAAGGTGCACGTATTTTGATTTTTCCTAGCCCCATTTCAGAGCTAGTGCTTAAGAATCTGCTCTGGTATTCATCTTCAACTTTGGGAAACTTCCTTATACATATAAAATACATTAACTGTAAGGTACTCATACTTTATTGCCACCTGTGGGTGACTCCCCAGTGCACTTGACGTTGTCCCTTAACAGGAACCAATGAGCATACTTGCAAGTGGGAAGGATCTGTTTGACCTTAGGGTCCCCAGTGCCCTCTGAACATTTCAGGGCATAATATGAGGACCACTGAAAAATGTCTGTTATTAAAGTGGACCTACATTAAGTTCCTTGAAATGTGGTGGTGTCAATTTATTTTCAAATCCAAAATGGGGCCGGGCGCAGTGGCTCACGCCTGTAATCCCAGAACTTTGGGAGGCCGAAGTGGTCGGATTACCTGAGGTCAGGGGTTCGAGACCGGCCTGGCCAATATGGTAAAACCCCGTGTCTACAAAAAAATACAAAAGTTAGCTGGGCGAAGTGGCTCATGTCCGAAGTCCCAGCTACTCAGGGGGCCGAGGTGGGAGGATCACTTGAGCCGAAGGGCAGAGGTTGCAGTGACACCAACATCGTGCCAGTGTACTCCAGCCTTTTCTTTTTTTTTTTTAAAGGTTAAAATATAATATTTCATGTTATATATATTTTACTACAATTTTTAAAAATACTGTAATATACCAAACCCATTGAATTGTACACTTTAAATGGGGGAATTGCATGGTTTGTGAATTATATCTCAAAGTTGCTTATACCTTAGGGACACTTTTCCTTAACTCTGTATTCAGGCCATAGGCACCATGAAAAACCAGTTGAACTGGAAAAATAATCAAGTGTGAATTATTGGGGGGAGGGAGATAAATACAGCTGAAGAGATTCAGACAATTAACTCAGAACCTCAACATGCTTAAGAGGCTGAAGGCCATGAGCTATGGCAGAGGGAGACTGCAGAGTTCAGAACTGCACGAGCCCAGGAGCTATGGCAGAGGGAGACTGCAGAGTTCAGAATTGCATGAGCCCAGGAGCTGTGCACAGGGTTATTGTACTGGAAGGCTGTTTATGCTAGCCTAAAGCTCTTCAGAGACAAGTCACCATGTGTAACAAATTAAATAGGTTTTGATTTGAGGCTAAGGATGGCCACATTTTGGGTATCAACCTGACCTTTCGCTGGCCTGGAGAACAGCAATGTGAATCTGAGTTGAATCAGATGGGCCATTCCATCCTGCTCTTCTGAGTGAGGGTGTGTTTGGAATGGTGGGTGATTGATTTTTTTTGAAATGTGCATTTGGAGTTCCAGGAGTGGTCATCCAGAGTGCCCACAATGTCACTGGAGAAGACAAAACCATTCATCCATTCAGCAGCCGCACAAAGCAGCCTACACCAAGAAAACAACAATACATCCCCCCAAACAGATCCAACAGCTGCTCATCAATCTGGTGCAAGCTGCAGGTTGCCTGACTAAATTACTGTCGAATAGGCAGACGAGCACAATTTGTCAGTCAGCATTGAGTTTAAATGAGCAGAGATGCACATAAAGCCAGCAATGCAATTGTAATTAAGAATTATAGGCATCAAGTTTCAATGAGTGCTTTCTTAAGGTAGCAGTGACCTAGCTCTAAGGAGCACATGGGAAATCCAGAGCAGAACTGATCTCAGGGAATGGTCTACCTTCTACAATTGAAGCAATTCTTCGTGTATGAAAGCGACGTGTAAATGATGGAGAATCTACGAGAGCTCAGGCTCTAGTTTTCCTATTTGCTTTAAAAAAAATGTATGCATCTGGGCATGGTGGTCCACACCTGCAATCCCAGCACTTCGGGAGGCCGAGGCAGGCGGCCCACTTGAGGTTAGGAGTTCGAGACCAGCCTGGCCAATATGGGAAAACTCTGTCTCTACTAAAAATACAAAAATTAGCTGGGTGTGGTGGTGCATGCCTGTAGTCCCAGCTACTTGGGAGGCTAAGGTGGGAGGATCACTTGAACCCAGGAGGCAGAGGCTGCAGTGAGCCGAGATTACGCCACTGCACTCCAGCCTGGGCAACAGAGTGAGACTCTGTCTCAAAATTATATCAGATATATTAAAGAGTGAATAATAATAACAATAATAATAATAAAGTGAAGTGATGCTTCTGAACACACCACCTAGATTAAGAAAAAGAACTTATTATTATTTTTTTTGTTTGTTTGTTTTGAGTCGGAGTCTCGCTGTTGCCCAGACTGGAGTACAGTGGTGTGATCTCGGCTCACTGCAAGCTCCGCCTCCTGAATTCACACCATTCTCCTGCCTCAGCCTCCCGAGTAGCTGGGACTACAGGTGCCCACCACCATGCTGGGCTAACTTTTTGTATTTTTTTTTTTTTGGTAGAGACCGGGTTTCACTGTGTTAGCCAGGATGGTCTTGATCTCCTGACCTCGTGATCTGCCCGCCTCGGCCTCCCAAAGGGCTAGGATTACAGGTGTGAGCCACTGCGTCTGGCCGTGTTGATTTGTTTTAATGGTGGTTGCAATACCTGTGAGAAGTGACATCCACCTGGATGCTGACTTGAATGGAATTTCGTAACTGTTGGGTACTGACCATGAGTTGGTGTGGGGGCATACAAGGTTGAACAAGACATAGGCTTGCCTCATAGTGTCTGCAGCCTGGAAGGGGGAAGAAAGTGACAACACAAATAGTTCTGCGTCTCATGAATTCGTGGGAAGAGGAGAGGTGTCACAAGACAGGTGTGCAGTGCTGCAGAGGTTTGGAGAGGTTGGATCAGGTTGGGGTGTGGAGGGCGGGGAGGGAAGGAGTTCAGAGAACATTTCCTGAAGAAGGTAGTATCTGAGCTGCCATTAAAGGTGAGCAGAAGCTGCATAAGCTGAGAAAGGGTGGGAAAGAGGGCGTTTCCAGTGGAGGGGCTTAGAGCAAGCAAAGACAACAAACCCTCAGGCCTGTAAAAGAAACAATAAATTAATTTGTCTAGAACGTAAGAGCAGTGGAATATGAGATTCAACGACTGTCCTAGCTCTTTTTGAAAATTTTGCTTTCAACATAGTTACTTAATAGCTGCAATCTAGAAACAACCCAAATATTCATTAACAGAAGACAGGATAAACAAATTGTGGCATATCCAGACAATAGAATGCTACTGAACAATTAAAAAAATTATAGACACAACATCAACAAACCTAAAAATAAGTATGTGTCATGAATGAAACCAGAAAAAAGAATAAATACTTCATGATTTCATTTATAAGAAAATTCTAGATAAGGCACAAACTAAGCTACAGTTAATCAGTAGTTTCCAGGGGATTCATCAGTAGTGCAGAGAGAAGAGGATTATAAGAGACGAGGTAATGTGTTGGGTGATGGATATGTTCATTATCACAGCTATAGAGATGGTTTGAAATACATTACATGAAAAATATATCAAACTGTATATTTGCAACGTGAGTTTTATTGCATGTCAATTATACCACAATAAAGAGTTTATAAAAGCGTTTTACTTAAAAATACATATCCACTTCTTTTAGAAAACCAGAAGTTTTGGCAACCGTATGTTGATTCTGCCATCTCTGGCCTGATTCCTTGGGAGGGGTTAACATTTTGCGGTGGTGGCAAAAGTCAGCAGGCAATGAAGGCTATTTCCATCTGAGTCACCAGAAAGAGTGGCTAGGTCATAAGCCACATTGCTGGACTCTATCTACGTCCCTGTAATCTCCACTCTTTCACCTGCGCAACAATGGTTTAGAGGTGAATAGACCATAAAGACTATAGAAATCCAATAATCTTTAATGCATTTGCTCTGTCAGTGACATTTGCTATAGGAGAGAGAGAGATTTGGAAGTTATAATTTGTATACCCTGATTCTGCACAGCCTTAGTCTCTGAAAATGTGTGAATGCATATTTGGAAGGGACACATTCTGCCCAGTTTACTGCAATATCCTCACTCCCTATTAATTACACCCAGTGATTAGGCCCACAATGCCTTTTAAACTTTCCCAGCAGGCCTTGTACAACAATCCAAATCAGGCTTCTCATTGTGAATTGCTTGGTGCTGGAAGAAGCCAGAGCTGACCAGGTAGCCTTTTCCAACCTTGCTGCATGGAAATGGCATCTGTTGAGTGCGAACTCTGTGGCTCTTCAACAAGATGACCCTACCCTTGTTTTTTCAGAAAGGTCTCTCTCCACTGTGCCCCTTCTGGGGCTGATGAAGGTTTGCACTGAAATTAAAGCTTCTCCCTCACGGCCCACACATGTGCAGTTTCTGTGTAGGGTGTGTTCCACAGTGCTCAGCTGGCTGTAGCATGTCTTTTGGGACCCAGCCACCCGCATCACAATGGAGGGCCTTCTGAGTGGAAGCACCGGCCTTGGGAGACCTGACTTGCTTAAAAGGTACCTCCTTATCCTCTACTCCATGCCCACACTCCTCTGCAAATGGTTTTCACTAGTCCTTGGATGTTGGTGACATTAGATGTCTCCAGTCTCCGGAAAACCGAACTGCAACAGAGGAACTGGTGTTAGAGATGTTTCAGGTTATGTGTACCTCACATAACACATTAAATGCAGGCCAGCGGTGAAGAGCAATGCCCAGATGGGGGTCATGCCTCTACCATCAGGCACCCAGGACTCCTGGAGCTGCTCCACTTGGGCAACTCCATGGGATCTGAAAGATGCAAGTCTTGGGGGAAAGACAGTGCTGGAGAATGGCCATCCTCCACCGAGGGCAACCCTGTGAGGCCACAGTTACAAAGTTCTCATGCATCACATGGCAGTACAGGAGTGTCTAAGGCTCATCAAGGAGCCTCCACTCCTCCTCCTCCTCCTTCACCCCCACAATCTGTTCTCCACTCTGAATTCTGGGAGATTCTGTTATGTTAATATATGGGTCAGATCACTTCCCAAATCCAAAGTCCCACAACTCAGAATCGAGACCCAAATGCTTGCCCTGCAGTTCTGGACCTGAGTCCTGCCCCACTACTGGATAATTTATAAAGGAAAGCGGTTTAATTGACTCACAGTTCAGCATGGCTGGGGAGGCCTCAGAAAACTTACAATCATGGCAGAAGGGGAAGCAAGCATGTCCTTCTTCACATGGTGGCAGCAAGGAGAAGTGCAGAGCAAAAGGGGGAAAAGTACTTTATAAAACTATCAGGTCTCGTGAGAACTAACTCACTATAACGAGAACAGGATGGGGGAACCACCCCCATGATGCAATTATCTCCACCTGGCCCCACTCATGACATGTGGGGATTATGGAAACTACAATTCAAGATGAGAGTTGGGTGAGGATGCAGCCAAGCCATATCACTCTCCCTTGTATAGGGGTGGAGAGATCATGTGGCTGGGGTTCTGGACGGGTGTGGGTCTGGGGCACAATCCCCTCACTTGTGAGTCCATCTGCATTGCCACTGGTTGGACTTTATGAAATGAGTGGGACCCAGAGGTGAAAACAGGGTGGATCCCTCGGGCTCATTCCACTGACTACTCCCACCCTTCCTGGGCAAGTGACCTCCACTGAGTGTTGTTCCCTGAGCCTCTGTCGTCCCTGTGTAAAATGAGCAAAAGGATTAGAGATCCTGTTTCTGGATACTGTGGAAACAGAGGATGGGTGCAGAGGCCCTGGAGGGCATGGGCCTGGCTGGGATCATGGCTCCTACTAAGGCGCAGAGGGGGTCCTGTTCTCTTCCTGATTCTACTGAGCTCATTTTATGTATTTATGCATTTATTTTTATTTTTTGAGACAGGGTCTCATCCAGGCTGGAGTGCAGTGGCATGATCATGGCTCACTGCAACCTTGACCTCCCAGACTCAAGTTACCCTCCTGCCTCAGCCTCCCAAGTAGCTGGGACAAAAGGTATGCATCACATCTGGCAAATTTTTTAGTTTTTTGTAGAGATGTGGGGGCAGTCTCAGTTGTTCCCTCATCTCTACAAAAAATAGAAAAATTAACCACGCGTAGTCTCAGCCTGTGTTGCTCAGGCTGGTCTTGAACTCCTGAGCTCAGAGCTCAAACAATCCTCCCAACTCAGCCTCCCAAAGTGCTGGGATAACAGGCATGAGCCACCGGGCCTGGCCTTGAGCTCACTTCTTTTAAGATTCCCATTTCACTGGAAAACGTTCCATCCACAAAGGGCTAACTTTCCTTATTACCTAAAGACTCAGGTCGAACACACCCAGACTCAATCTTATATAGGAGGGTGTGAGAGGGAAAATAGTTGGTTTTGGCCATTCACTATCCATTCTGTCTTCCTAACAGTACCCCACATTTATTTGGGCAAATACCTCTTCACCAATATGAGCCTATGCAATATACTAAGGGGTTGACTCCAGTTGTTAGCTTCTAGTCATAGTTGATTGGTTCATTAAAGGCAAGTTATCTGGTTAGGCCCCATGAGAGCAAGACCCAGGGCTTTGGAGACTGTTAAGGAAGCTGAATAATTATCCCCAGCTGGTTATAAAGCTGAGGGAAGGTAAAGGTTAGAGCTGCTGCAGCCACCTTGTGATCATGGGAAGACCCTGGCTCAGAATGAAGTCAACACATTGAGGCAGGGGTCAAAATTCAAAGTATTTAATAAGGATATGCCACAGGCACTAATCAGTCAGGATGTACACAAGCTGGTATACAGTCCTGGGACTCTGTCTGTAGGAACTCATAGCTTTTGAAAAAAAAATGTTTTATTTGTGATATATTATCTCAAATAAAAATACTATCATGTAATGATATACCTATCAGTTTTATCTTTATATAACCTTGCCACATTGCTCCTAAAATATTTACAATAATTGCTTAATATTATCTAAAACCAAGATTATCTCCAGTTTTCCCCATTTGTTTCAAAAAATTTAAAAAAATAGTTTGTTTGCTTGAATCAATATTTAAACAAAGTTATGGTATTTTATTGCTAATAAAAAGGACTCCTTATTCTGGAAACTGCTAGAAACAACAGTTTCTAACATGCATGAAGTTATGGGTTCAAATCTTTGCTCCTCCATTAGCTGTGATCTCAGACAATCCACTTACCCTTTTAATTTGCCTCAGTAATACCTAACAGTAATGCCTGTTGGGAAGATTTTGTGAAATGGTGTATGCATAGACCAAAATCATCACAGCCTGTGTGAGTAAATAATGTTACTTTATATGATGGTTAATTTTTGTGTAAACTTGACTGGGCCATAGGATGCCTAGATATTTGGACAGACACTATTCTGGGTGTCTTTTTTTTTTTTTTTTTCAGGCAGAGTCTCACTCTGTTGCCCAGGTTGGAGTGCAGTGGTGCCATCTCAGCTCACTGCAACCTCTGCTTCCCAGGTTCAAGCGATTCTCATGCCTCAGCCTCCCAAGTAGCTGGGATTACAGGTGTGCACCATCACACCCAACTAATTTTTGTATTTTTGGTAGAGACAGGGTTTCACTATGTTGGCCAGGCTGGTCTCAAACTCCCAACTTTATGTGATCTGCCCACCTTAGCCTCCCAAAGTGCTAGGATTACAGGTAAGAGCCACCACACCCAGCCCTGGTTTGTTTGTTTGTTTTTTTGAGATGGAGTCTTGCTCTGTCTCCTAGGCTGGAGTGCAGTGGCGCTATTTTGACTCACTGCACCCTCTGCCTCCCACGTTCAAGTGATTCTCCTACCTCAGCCTCCCAAGTAGCTGGGGTTACAGGTGTGCGCAACTACGCCCAGCTGATTTTTGTATTTTTAGTAGAGATGGGGTTTTACCATGTTGGCCAGGATGGTCTCAAACTCCTGACCTCAGGTGATCTACCTGCCTCAGCCTCCCAAAGTGCTGGGATTACAGGCGTGAGCCACCACGCCTGGCCTGGGTACGTGTGTAAGGGTGTTTTGGATGAGATTGACGTTTAAGTCAGTAGACTGAGTAAAGCAGTTTATCCTTCCTGATGTGGGTGGGCCTCATCCAATCAGTCAAAGGCCTGAATAGACCAAAAATGTTGATCCTTTCCCAAGAAAGAGAAGACTCACCCCACCTGATGGCCTTTGAATTGGAAATCAGCTTTTTCCTGCCTTAAGACATGAACTGAAACACTGACTCTTCCTAGATCTTAAGTGCACCAGCCTTTGGACTAGAACTACACCACTGGCTCTCCTGGGTCTTCAATGTGCCTGCTCACCCTGATGATCATGGGACCTGCTAGCATCCACAGTTGGGTGAGTCAATTCCTTGTGATACATCTCTTTATTGAAGTTTATATATATGTGTGTGTGTGTGTGTGTGTGTGTGTGTGTGTATTTGGTTAGGTTTCTCTGGAGAACCCCTCAAACTTTGTAAGAAATGCCCACGTTTCTTTGGCCAGTTGTCCCCATCTGTCTAATTCTAGGACATCAGCCCTCCACCCTTTCCTTCATCTTCTACCACTATTTCTGAGCTTCCTAAGGGAGTTATCTCACACATGTGCTTGTGAAGTCTTCTCTAAGCCCTCCACTCGTTGCTGTCTGCTTTCTGGCAAATTAAGACCTGACTGCAGGTGTTCCTGCTCTATTCCTGTTACCCAGAAGTCACAAAATCCCAATGTTCTTGAAGACTTATTTACATCTTGTATCTCACAAAGTCCCTCAAGAAAACAGCACCTTTCATTTCTGCCTACAGCTTTGGGCTTGAACCTGGTCTTATCGGCTAGGCTCAATGCTGAGCCTCTATGGCATGTTTATTTTGCATCCTTTCCATCTCTGCTTTGCTGAAGGTTCCATTCCTCCAGACAAAAAGATCATTGGGGCTGCTTGGTGGTCTGCCAGACCCTTAATTCCCATTTCAGCTCAATTGTGACCCTGACTCAAATCTCTTACATATTTGGAGCTCAATGTATATATTAGTTCTCTTTTTCTTAGGTTTAGAAGTGAGGTGAATAGAAGAGGCAGTATCAAGAAAAGAATATAGTCATTCTTGCTCCTCTTAGGAGTATGTTCAAGAACTAGATCTGGTTACCCAGCCCAAGGAATATTTTCTTTTCTGAATGTTCTGAGCATATTTTTGGATAGAATCCTCTAACTCTATGAATGTAATGTAACTGTTTTATGCCATTCTATTTTCAAAGTGAATAGTTAGTGATATTTAAAATATAAATGAAGGCTTGACCATATGAAACTGTTTTTGTAGGTAAAAAGTGGTCAAATCTTGTCAATCTCATGTGGCTCAATCTAACACAGAATCATTTGTAAGTGGGCCATTTAATTCTGTCATTTCTGTGAAGAAAATGAACAGGGTGGATTGAAAGCCAAATTTGTGTCTAGATGCTAATTTAGGCCCTTGAGTCTTCCCTTCCCCTACTCCATAGCTCTCCCAACTTCCTGTTTTCCTCGTGCCATAACGCTGCTTTCTGAAAACCACACACAGTCATCTAATCTAAGCTCGCTCTACCCACAGGGGTCTGAGTTCTGACAACCCACTTTACCTCTCCTTAATAGCTCAACCTTGGTCTTGGGAGGATAGCAATCTGATTGGCTCTCCTGGCTTTCTTGCACTGAGGATGTGAATGACTGATATCTTTGTTTAACATTTAGTGGTATTAGTGCTATTCACAAATAATTGGATTCTCCTCTTCTCCTGGACATACAGTTGGTCATTTCTCCATTCTTTTTATTTTTTTTGCTTTCCTTTCGAAGCTAGATGTAGTCATGTGCATTGCTTTAGTCAATGAAATGCGAATGAAAATGATGCATGCCACTCCTGGGGGGAAGCTTTAAGTGTGTGATTTGTGATACTTCCTTTCACCAATAGGGGTGGTTGTGAAAGTGCATGCCAAGATGATGCCTATGTGGGCCTGGATTACTGAGTGACTAATCTGAGCAGAATCCCATGCCAACTCATCACTCCTGTCTCAGCCAATGGGGCTCAATAGATGGGAGGGGATAGTCTAATCCATACAGGGATTCAGAAACCCAAGATCCTTCTACTGAGTGATTTCCTTAGGGTAGAGTTTGGGAAACTACAGCTCATGGGCCAAATCCAGCCTGTTTTATTGGAACACAGCCACACTCATTCATTTACATATTACCAATGGCTGCTTTCCTGCTCCAGCAGCACAGTTGAGCAGTCATGGTGGAGATGGTATAGCTCCCAAACCCTAAAATATTTACTATCCAGCCCTTTATAGGAAATGTTTGCTGGATTTTGCCCAGGACCTTGGAGTTTCCCCTGGGTGCTCTGAATCCAGCTGGCAAGTGAAGGAAGAGAGGGAGAACAAGAAGGATTGCATGAAAGGTTTTGGAGCCCAGTCCTGAAAGTGGCATTTGACAAAGATACTCTCCTTTGACCCAAACTTGAGTCAGTCTCCTCTGAGTCCTCTACCCGACTAGGCTCAACCTTGGGCTTCCCTCTCTGTCCTTGTGGGATCTAGTTTAAACAATAATCCTGCCAAGTCAGCTTAACAAAAGTCCCCCACCCTTGGTATCTGACCACCCTCAATATCTTATCATCCTGGCCTGCCTTCAACAAGAATTCTGTTGAGTTGCTCTAACAAGAATTTTCCTTACCTCTGATGTTATCTCTTAGTAACTTTGCATCCTACTGGCTCCCATCCTACTTCTTGGCTGTAAATTCCCACTTGCCCATCCTGTATTCAGAGTGGAGCCCAATCTCTCTCTCCCACTGCAATGGTCCCTATACCTGTCTCGATGGTTCCTACCTTGAATAGAATCTGCCTTGCCATCTTGAACAAGTATCATGATTAATTTTTTTCTTTAATAAGTATATCACTTTTATCCACGTTCCAGTGGCCAGAACTCAGTCACCAGTCACATGTCATCACAAGGGAGGCTGAGATATATAGTCTAGTTGTGTATCTAGGAGGAAAAGGCAGAAGGTTTGGCGAACAATCCCTGCCACATCTGCCTACATGTGTGCTTCAGCTGCAGTGTATCTTCCAGTCAGCCCTGGTTGGGGCAATAACTGTTGAAAATTAGGAGCATCTCCTCTGCTGTCCCTCTAAGCCCCCTTGCTCTGATCAGCTGTGGTTCTTCAGTGCTCTGCTCACACAGTGATTATCCACACACATTAGTCTGCAGGGAGTAGTAGTGTTGGGTAGGGTCTAGCTGAACCATAGACTTCACTCTGTTCTGGGGCATGCACCATTATTAGAGCAAGTTCTGCATCAGAGTGCAAGAAATTCTGGCCTGGAACTGGCAATATTTTGATCTCATACTCGGAATGCAGAACATGATGGTATCAATCTCTGAAAATCAAATGAAATCTTGTGGGAGTAGGATAGGCCCAATGAATAAAATTATATAAAACAATTTCATACTTGACATTTACTGAGAGAGGCTTAACTTTTCCTACATATTTTAGTCTGTTCAGCTGGTATTATTTATTCATATCTCTTTCCCCATTTGGTTCACAATTTATCTTTTGGGAGCTCAGAATTAAACTGTAAAAATGTATGTGTGCTAGACACTGTTTTATGTTCCATCAATGGAGAAGTCATCAAAATCTCTAACAGAATAAGATTCAACCTATTACAGGGGTGATTTAGCTGAAATAAAATGTAATGCTTAACTCAGAGAAGCTGGAAAAAAATGAGATTTAGGAATATGGAATTGAATAATCAGTTGGTGAAATGACAGTGGTTTCTGTCAGTCTCCCAGTTGAGAGAATATTAGGACATCAAGATTATGAATGACCAGACCCAAATGAGGATACACGATGGCTCAGCAGGACAAGACTGGCTTCTGATTCCAACGACAACAGATTGTTCCCTAACACTGACAGAATTAAAGAAAGAAATCCATTGTCCTGTGTCAATTCCTTTGGTTGCATGATCATATGTTATGGTGGGGAAAGAATTCATGTACACCGAATTAAAAAAACAAAAACCTTAAAGAACATGGTAGTTTTCTGACAAAGACCACTGTGACTAAACATTTACTCAGATATTTCATAAGATGCAGGGAAGTTCATGCACAAATACATGGATGAGAATCCTATGAGAGACACTGGGGAGGGAAGTTTAAAAAGGAAAGTCCATAGAGTGAATGAGAAAAGCTACGGTGAGAGTGTTAGGTTCCTAGTGCTGCTATAACGAAGTAGCACAAATGGAGTAGCTTAAAACTATGGAAGTTTATTATGTTGCAGTTCCAGAGGATAGAGGCCTGAAATGATGATGTCAGCAGGGCTGTGTTCTCTCTAGATGATCTAGGGGAAGAGACCATAGGTGGTTGCTGGCAATCCTTGGCATTCTTTGCTTGCAGACACATCACTCCAATCTCTGCCTCAGTTGTCACGTGTGTGTGTGTGTGTGTGTGTGTGTGCGCACATGCATCTATTCTCTTCTTAGAAGGACCGTGGTCATCTTGGATTAGGGTCCACCGAAATCCAGTATCATTACATCCACAAAAACTCTATTTCCACACAGGGTCACTTTCACAGGTACTGGGGGTTAGGGACTCAACATATCTTTTTGGAGGACACAGTTCAACCTGCAACAGTCAGTCTCTGAAGTCTTCTATGATGGTATCCTGAGGTTGGCAGAATGGCCCGTAGGGAGGGAGGAGCTGCCCAGCACCACTACACAACATGCAAAACAAGGTCAAAGATGGATCTTCAGTAGAAATGATAATGCCAATAACAACGAACTTATCAAATGCTTAGGATGTGCCAGTTTTTCTAAGAACTTTACAAGTGTTATCTTACTTAATTCTCAGGCTGATGCTATGATGTAGGTACTTTAGCCCCATCTTACAGATAAAGAAGTTGAGGTGATGCGGGATTTTTCTCGACTCCTTCACGGGACTCACGGCAGAAGTGTCCCTTCTATTTGGCCCCGCCGCGCTCAACCCTTTGTGGGAGGGAGCATGTGAACAAGCGATGCGGGATCCAGCCAGCCACCCCAGGGGCCAACACAGGAACGAGCTCCATGCGGGCCCGCAGCCAGACCAGGAATGTCGCCTGGAGGGCAATGCGGCAGCACCCAGGTGAGGGTGACTGCTACCCCAAAGCCCCACAGGGGGTGTTACAGTGCTCCTTTAGTTCCGCTGTCTATGGACAGTGGTTTGTTAGCAGCTCGGTTGGCCCCTTGCCTTGTCATGTAGGGCGGCTGCCTTCCCACCTCCTCCACTCCACCGCAAGCACAAAGCTGTGACAGCTTTTCCGATTACCTGCACTGGGTGGGTCTGGAGCTCTTGTCCAATGTCCATGAAGAATGGGGTCACATGGAGGGTTGAAGGGTGGTAAAAGTGGAGAATTTTATTGAGTGATGAAAATGGTTCTCAGTGGAGAGGGGAGCTGGAGAGGGAACAGAAAGGACAGGTAATTTTCCCCAAAGTCAGGTCATCTCTCCTTTACCAACTGAGTCTGGGATCTTTATAGGTACAGGATGGGGAGTGCCTGCTGATTGGTTTCTGAGTATGCAAAAAAGGTTCAAGTGAAAACACCACTCAAAGCTGGGTACAACAGTGTAGAAAACCAATCAGGAAAGGGTAGATATATGTAAAATAGGTGAAGGGTGGGGACCAATCAGAGGAAAGCATGCCAAACAGGAGGACAAGTTCTCAATCCAGTCTGAGAATTTAACTTGTAGCTTGGCCTTCAGGCTTTAAACTGTCTTCAGCTTGGAGGTGGGGTATCACTGGGACCCAACCCTATCTGCCTGGGTATTTGGCTGCCTCCTGTTGCTATCAGAGGCATAGACAGCCAAAGGCGGGATTGAGAAAAAGCTCACAAAAATAACAGGAAGGGGAGCTTAGGCATGGTGGAATACCTCAGGTGAAGCCTGATCGGATCCAGCTGCTTACCTAGAGCGACTTGGGGTATTAGAAAAGCTGCCTTGATGGAAGCTTTCCTCTCTTTTGAAATCACCTACATACTTGAGACTGCCTGAAATTCACAACAGAAACTTATTCCTTGAGACAAAGACTTAGATCCAAGCCAATTTGAAAGGGATATTGAACATTCATACATAAACTATGTGAATATATACTTGGGAGTACTTAAAGGGTTGGCATATTGAGCAGACCATAGAGAATAACAATTTATTTAGTGTTACCACCCACTGAAATTGTCTTGAATGAGGAATCTCTTGGATAATTACAGGTAAAAATATGTTTATATATAAAGGTAAATATTGTGTGATTATAAATCCAGAGATAGTAGAAGGTCATGATTAAGATTGTAGATCTGGGGCCAGGCTGCTCATGTTGAACTTCTAGCTCTGCCCTCAGCCTGGGACCTGGGATGGGATACTGAAACTTCTTCATGCCTTGGTTTCCTCATCTATATAAAATAGGGGTGATAATAACAGAACTTACCTTGTAGAGTTGTTGTGAGGATAAATGTGTTAATACAGACTTTAAAACAGGGTCTGGAACACAATAAGTGAGAATGAACACTAGGCAAGGAAGTTGAGGGGTCATTATGTTGTCATTTTTAAAAATGTTTATTTTTTGAGGCAGAGTCTCACTCTGTCGCCCAGGCTGGAGTGCAGTGGTGCAGTCTCAACTCGTTGCAACCTCTGCCTCCCAGGTTCAAACAATTCTCATGCCTCAGCCTCCAGAGTAGCTGGGATTACAGGCATGCACCACCACGCCTGGCTAGTTTTTGTATTTTTAGTAGAGACAGGGTTTTACCATGTTGGCCAGGCTGGTGTCGAACTCCTTGCCTCAAGTGGTCTGCCTGCCTCGGCCTCCCAAAGTGCTGAGATTACAGGCGTGAGCCACTGTGACTGGCCTGAGGTCGCCATTTTGTGTGTAGGTTCTGCCGTTAGAGATGCCTTCACTTTATCTGAAACTTGATGTCAACATGGTGCCCAAAGGTACCTGCCAGCCCCTTAAAAGGACAAATCCGTCACTCTGATTCACTTCTCTTCATCTTTGATCGATATATTATTGAATTAAAAATATTTTTAATTGTGGTGAAATACGCATAACATAAACTTTACCGTCTTAACTGTTTTAAGTTTAGTAATGTTAAATACATTCAGATTGCTCTGGCACCAATCTTGAGAACTTTTTTCATCTTATGAAACTGAAACTTTGTATCCACTCATCAACTTCCCATTCTTCTTTCCCCCCAAACCCTGGCAATCCCATTTTACTTTCTGTTTCTATGAATTTGCCTAGTCTAGGTACCTCATGTAAGTGAAATCATACAGCATGTCTTTTTGTTACTGGATTATTTCTCTTAGCATAATGTCCTCTAGGTTCATCTATATTGTCGCAAATGGCAGGATTTTCTTCCTTCTTCTTTTTTTTCTTTTAGAGTTTAGTGGCGCCATCTCGGCTCACTGCAACCTCCGCCTCCTGGGTTCAAGCGATTCTCCTGCCTCAGCCTCCCGACTAGCTGGGACTGTAGGTGCATGCCACCACGCCTGGCTAATTTTTTGAATTTTTAGTACAGACAGGGTTTCACCCTGTTAGCCAGGATGGTCTCGATTGCCTGACCTTGTGATCCGTCCACCTCTTCCTTCTTTTTTCGGAAGCTGAGTAATATTTCATTGTATGTATACAACACGCTTTGTTCATCCTTCTATGGACACTTGTGTCTGTGTTCACCTCCTTGGTTGTGTGAATAGTCCTTTCATGACCACGAGTGTGCAAATATGTCTTTGAGATCCTGCTTTCAATTCTTCTGGATCACGCATCGCAGAATTTTATGCTGCCTAAGAAACAGAGTTCAAAGTGTTTTTCTGCTCTGTGCCACCAGGCTAGCAGACTGTCTTTAGGGTTTTCCTTCCCTGGCACAGACGAGTAGGATATGCATGAGTGTCCCTAATGTAGGGTTCATTTCTTCTGGTTGTTTGGTTGATGTCAGGGCTTCATGAGGATGCAAACCATTGATAAAAAAGTTTTAGCTCTGTCTCTCCCAGACAAGTTCGCATTTAAAGACTGATTAGTTGTGCATGCAACAGGAATGGGGGGAAAAGCCTGATAAGTGGGTGGGAGCATAGGTATCCTCCTCACTGCTTTTCCACCATGTAGTGGAGAGCCTGCCATTGCTGCAGTGTTGAGGAGTGTCACCGTCCTGCCTGGCATTGAGTAGTAAGTGGCAGGGCAAGAGCCCCAGCAGCTGAGTGAAATTGGTGCCCCTATGATGAGTTGGGATACAAGTAAAGAACGTATGGAAGGATTTCCATTGCCTTCACACCAGAAACCAACCCTCCCCTCCCAGAAGCATCTTCCAATGAGCAAAACAATCTCCTATCCAAGGTGGGTTCCAGTCACCCAGTCATTCTGGTGATGGTCTGATCTGTTCTGTTGCTGGTGGCTCCACAGCTCTGGAATGTGTGGGGATGGGCTGCTGCTGTTCCATGCTGCCATTGCCACCAGGACCCAACATTTCTTTCTGAAGTCCCCAACATTTCTTCCTGAAGTCCGAGATGCAGGATTTTCACTCCACCACTTGTGAACAGCCCACACCCAGCGCCCTCCCGTACCCACTGGCTTAGTTCCTCCTCCAGGGCAGTGTACTCCTGCTGCCACAGTACCTCCTGCCGGGGAAAATTACAAACTTCTCCAAGAGGCTTCTATTCTTTCTCTACCTTCTTTAAGGGAAGGAGTAAGGGGTGAGCCCTCACTTTAGTGTTTAAGGCCCTAAATTATCAGTTGTTTCTCAAAATATTCCTTAATTGAGAAGAAGGAAGAGAGCCTCAAGTTGAAAGTGTATTTCCATTGGAAAGGTTTTAATTTTCATCTCTCCTGAGGTGTCTGGGAAGCAAGGAGGACCAAAGTTTTCCATGCAGAAGCCAAGGACAAGGATCTAGCTTTTTGCTTTACTGGTGTGTGTGCGCATACAGGGCTGGGAAGAGGCAGGGAGTATTCAGTCAATCTCATCTGTCTTTGATGTCGTATGACCCACTGGCCCACTCCACCCCCCGGTTTGTTTTTCTTTACTCTTTTAATTTTGACTTGCAGAAAAGTGGTAACAATAGTAGAAGAAATTCCTATGCACTTTTAAATGTAGATTTATCAATTATCTACATTTTTTCCTATTTGCTTTATATCATTCCTCTTCTCTCTTTCACTCTCTGTATGAAAATGAAATTTCTGAACTGTTGAGAGTGAGTTAGAGACACCATGTCCCTTTACCCTGGAACACTTGAGATGGACATTGGCTTACTTAGGAACAAAACAATGATCAAAGTGAGGAAATTGAACTTTGATACGATGTTATTGTCTAATCCACTATTGGTATTCAAGTTTCATCTGTTGTTTCAGTCAGTAAGGTATCTCAAAATTCTAGCTATTTTTTTTCTTGGTCTAAGATCTAATGCAGCATCACATGTTGCAGATAATTGTTGTGTTTCTTAGGTTGCCTTTAATCAGGAAAAAGTCCCTATCCTTTCTTTGTCTTCCTTTGCCTTGATATTTTTTGAAGGTGACAGGCAAGTTAGTTCGTAGAATGTTCTTCAGTATGGTTTTGTCTGATTATATCCACGTTATGCATTTTTGGCAGAAGTACCAGATAAGTAATATGCTTTTCTGCGCATCATATCAGGCTGTCTCATTTCAAATAATGAGCCCAATAATTTGGTAGATGATGTCTCATTAGTAGTGATGACTTTGATAACTTGGGTAAGGTTTTCCCACTCTAAACCTATGTTTTTTCCCCTTTATATATATTATAAATTGTTAGTTTTCTTTATAGAGTTGGGGTCTTGCTTGCTCTCTTGCCCATGCTGGACTGCAGTGGCCTGATTATAACTCACTGCAGCCTTGAACTTCTGAACTCAAGTGATCCTCAAACCTTAGCCTCCCAAGTAGCTGGAATGACAGGTGTGAGTCACAGCACCTGACTCTTCCCTTTATAATTAATTAGACATTTGTTGGTAGATATTTTGAGACCTTATAAATGTGCTATTTTTCTTTAAACTATGACCACTAGTTTTTGCATCATTGATGCTTTTATAAGTCCATCATTCCTTCTGTATTTATTAGTTGGCCTTCTACTATTTAAAAGAAGAGCCTTTTCTCTCTCATCAGTATGACATTTTTAGAGTTTTATCTTATTTAGAGTTTTATCTTATTTTATCTTATTTATCTTATTTATCCTCCTCCAGGGCAGTGTACTCCTGCTGCCACAGTACCTCCTGCCGGGGAAAATTACAAACTTCTCCAAGAGGCTTCTATTCTTTCTCTACCTTCTTCTCAATTTCCATTATTCTCAATTTCTCAATTTCATCCATTATTATCATTATTGATTTTGATGCTCAAATTGTCCCAGATCTGGCTAGGGCGAGTCCCTTCGAGTTGGTATCTGTGTTCTTTTGACACATCCTCATCATTGACCACCTCTTTACTTTCTGGCACAAGAAAATATTCCAGGCACATCTTTTACTTTCTCTGCCTGGGTCTGGTTATCAGATTTTCTTCAAGGAGCCCTCTTTCCTTTTAGTGGAGAATGCTGTTCAGAATCAAGATCTGGGCTCCAATCTTGTGTTTGAGTTTAGCCATGAAATCAATCTATTTCTGATCAACGTGAATGTTTGAATTCTTTCTCTTCTTAAAGGAGTCCAGCTATGGTCCTGGTCTTTCAGGAGTTATACATAAATCTTCTGGAGGCCTGTTGGTCATGGGGTTTCTCTGACCTTCTGCTGCCCCCAATTCATTCCCTCTTCTCTAGGAAAGACAGCCATCCTGGGGCATCAACACAAAGTCTATAAAGTCCGCAAGGCTTCCCACTGGTGTGGGCTTCAAAGGCTGCAGGATATCCCAGTGGCAGAGTAAAGGAAGAATTAATGCAAACAAAACCTCAAGCCATATGACAGAATCTCAAACTGTTGGGCAAAAACGGATGCAGAGAAGCTGCTAGAGAAGGTGTTATTAGGATAGTTTCTCTCCCTGTTTTGAAGTCACAGTCTTGAATTGAAAAGCAAACTCTATTGTGCAAAATACCTAATATTTCTTAAGGATTGACTATATCCCAGACTGTGAGCTGTGCACGTGACACAAAGGATCTCATTTAATCCATGCAGCAACATTCCACAGGGGATCTCCTGTATCCCCAGGGATGCCCAGAGAAATGAAGTAAAAAATGATGGAATTGGGATATGTATCCCAGTAGACTGACTCCTGAAACTGTTATACTGCTGGACTCGTAGTCCCACACAGAGGACATGATGAGGAAAAGGTGGGCACCAATCTTTCCAGCACTGAGAGGGAGATGAAATGAAATCACTTCTGGTAGGATCCTGTTAGAAGACAGAAAACCATTGTGTGTGAAATGTATGATGAAGCCCTAGAAAGATGTTTTTCTGAGTCAGTCATTAGTAAATAAGGGATCCAAGGTTTGTGAGCAAGAGCATCCAGATTTTAATTGTTATTAACCATTTTTGATACTATAGTAAAAATACATCCCCATCTTGGGAAAACTGAAAACTATGAAAAAGTGCAGAGGAAAAGAGATGTTCTGTAATCCCAC
Organism: Rhinopithecus bieti; assembly: GCF_001698545.2. Lineage (NCBI taxonomy): Eukaryota > Metazoa > Chordata > Mammalia > Primates > Cercopithecidae > Rhinopithecus > Rhinopithecus bieti. The sequence continues at coordinate 1,885,617 of NW_016807867.1, forward strand.
TGCACTGAGATAACTATTAACATTTTAACTTGCTTCCTATGTGTTTTTTGCATAGTTGAGATCATAGCATATAAAATTATCTGTGTTGATTTTTTTCACTAAATTTTATCACATAACCACATCCCCAGGTTGTTGAAAGCTCTTCATAAACATGGTTTTAATAGCTGCATAGTATTTCATTTTTCGTGCATGTAATATTATTTCTTTATTCCTTTAATATTGGGTATTTATGTTGTTGCCACTTCCTCATTATTAAAACAAAAGAAAACAACTAAAACCATTGTGGTGAATGTATATGTACTTTCTGTATTTTGGTTTATTTTCTTTTTCTTAAAATTGAGTCTTGGGAGGGCCCGAGACGCGGCGGATCCGAGGTCAGGAGATCGAGACATCCTGGCTAACCCGGTGAAACCGTGCTCTACTCAAAATACAAAAAACTAGCGGGCGAGGTGGCGGGCGCCTGTAGCTACGCAGCTACTGGAGGCTGAGCAGGAGACATGGGCGTACCCCGGGAGGCGGAGCTTGCGTGGAGCTGCGCTCCGGCACTGCACTCGCAGCTGGGCGACAGAGCGAGACTCGTCTCAAAAAAAAAAAAAAAAAAAAAAAAATTGAGTCTTAGAAACAAATCTCTCTGCTTGAAATATGGATATTCTATTTTTGTTATTTAAAATAATTTAGTAATTTGAATAATTCTAATTACTATTATTTTTATGGGAAAAGTTTTAAATGTTTAGTGAAAAAGACTTAAAGCAATGCATTATTTACATATGGATAAGAGGACATGGCAGGATCTCCAGAGCTTTTCCTGGCATGTTTGGTGGAGAGCTATGTAAAGATAGTCCACATAAACCCCACTAAATAAAAGCTGCTCCTAAATATTTCCAAACAGGAACCCAAAATAGATGAACAGTCTCCAACTCATCTTTAGAGTACTGGGACTGCTTCTCCGGATCAGATCAGTGACGTTCATTGACATTGCTTCTATCTGAGTGGAATAGTACTGTTCAATGTCTCTCAGGATGTGGATGTCGGTCATTCTTGACAAAGTTAATGGCCGCACCCTTCCAGCTATATCGACCTGATCTCCCAATTCTCTGCGAGTACAATTCTGTTTTTGGGCAGGTCATAGTTAATGATGAGGGACACCTGAGGGACATCTGACCTCCCGGCCCAGACATCTGTAGAAATGAGCCCTGTGCTGGCGCTGGATGGGGACTCCTTCATGACAGACTGTGGCCCTTTCTGAGGTGTGTCTCTGTGCATCGAGGACATGGTGAGAGCGACGTCTCTCGTTTTCTCCACCAGTCAGTCAATTTTCCTTTTGGTGTTACAGAAGATGACCACCTGAATGACAGTTAGCATTTTGTAGAGATCACACAGGATGTTGAATTTCCACTCTTCCCTTCCCACTACCACAAAAAGCTGTTTGATGCCTTCCAGAGTCAATCCACCAAGATGTGGACTGAGTCCATCATGTACTTATTAGTCATCTCTAGGATTTCGTGAGGCAGTGTGGCACTGATGAGAACCACTTGTGTGGCTGGAGGCAAGTACCTGAACATGTCGTAAATCTGATCTTTGAAACTTAAGTTTACTTGTTTATTATAAAGGATATTGCAAAGGATACAGATGAAGAGATACATAGGGCAAGGTAGTGGGGAAGGTGCTGGGAGCTTCCAAACCTTCCTGACTGGGCCACTCTCCAGGAACCTCCACGTGTTAAGCTCTCAGGAAGCTCCCTAATTATTTTCAATAAGTAATACAAACATGTATAAAACACAAATTCAAAAGATACATAAGGTTATACAGTGAAACCAAGACTTCCCACTCTACCTTCCAGCCACCAAGAGTCCAGTTTCAGTTTCTTACTTTTCCTTTCAGAGAAATCCTTTGCATTACGAGCACACGTATCTGGCAGATCATTCTGTGTCACAACATAAAGACATGCTTTATTATTTATTATTTTTATGTCACCCAGGCTGGATGGAGTGCAGTAACTATTCAAAGGCATGATCATAGTACACTACAGCCCCCAACTCCTGGGTGCAAGTGATGCTCCTGACTCAGCCTCCTGAGTAGCTGGGACTAGCAGTTTTCTTTTTAATGGCTGTGTACTGTTTGAGTGTACATGTCCTATGGATGGACACTTAGTTGTTCCTAATTTTTTCCTGCAATAAACAATGCTGTACTCAGTCATGCTATGTGAATCTTACTTCCACAGGATAAGATCTTAGGAGTGGAATTGATGAGTTAAAAGATACAAACATCTAACATTTTGATATATATTACAAAATTTATCTCCATAGAGATTATATCAGTTTGTATTTCTATCAGTGATATGAGAAGAGAGAGCCTGTTTTTTCATACTCCCATCTACAAAGTACATTGTCAAATGTATTGAAGTTTGCCAGTTTAGAAGGCTAAAGTGTTACTTCATTATAATTTTAATTACTGTTATTTTGAGTGAAGCGGAGCATTTTTTTGGAAGTCACTAATTATTTCCTTTCCTGAGCAGGCTGTGTTCTTTTGCGTTGTTTATTTTTTTCCTTATTAATTTGTACGACATTCTTTACATAGTGAGGAAATTTTAGCTCTTTGGTTGTGATATCATCTGCAAGTGTGTGTTTTGGCCTAGATTATCTTTTCCTTTTCAATGGTTATGTTATTTGTTTGTTGTCTTGTTTCTGCCATTCAGAAAGATATATATAATTTTATATATATATTATACATTATATATTATTTATATATAATTTTGAGACGGAGTCCTCACTGCTGTCACCCAGACTGGAGTGCAGTTGCCCGGTCTCAGCTCACTACAAGCTCCGCTCCCCAGGTTCACAGACCACCCCGCCGTCCAAACCCAATTAATATCCTCAAAACTCAGCCTCCTGAAAAGTGGCCCTGGGACTATAAAAAAAAAGGCGCCCCGCACCAAAGACACAAAAAGAATATTTTAGATATATTTTAGTAAGGACGAGGAATTAAACACAATGTAAAACCAAAGGCTGTCTTGATCTCCTGAACCTCGTGATCCCACAAACAACAAAATAAACAGAAAATCACCAGTTGCTGAAACTTGAGTAAAAAAAAACCAAAAAATAAATAAATTGTATGGTTCCATCTTTCACAATTTTTATTTTTCAGGGTTCTGAGTTGTCACATCACGAACGGCTTTCCCACTTGAGGGTTTAATATTTTTCTATTTTCCTTTGGTTATTTTTATGGGTTTATATTTTACACTTAGATTTTTTGCTCAATCTAATTTGTTTTTTGTGTAAAGCGTGAGATAGGGAACAACTGATTATTTTTTTCCACCGTAGCTAACTTAATTATTTATTGTGTAAACACCTTTCCCTGTTATTTTAAAATGCCAGTCATTAACATGATATTAAACCGGTGGCTCGCGCCCTGTAATCCAGCACTTTGGAAGGCCTGAGGCAGGCAGAATCACTTGAGGTCAGGAGTTTGAGACCAACCTGGTCAACATGGTGAAACTCTGCCTCATACTAAAAATACAAAAATTAGCCAGGTGGGTGGGGCCACCATGTCTGTAATTGCCAGCTACTTGAGAGGCTGAGGCATGAAGAATTGCTTGAACCTGGGAGGCAGAATTACAGTGAGCTGAGACTGTGCCACTGCACCCTAGCCTAGGTGAACAGAGTGAAACTCCAATCTAAAAAACAAAACAAAACAAAAAACAAACAACAAAAACCCATAATATTAAATTTATATTGGTGTATTTGGTCTATTTTCATTTTTATGTTTTGTTCTATTGGTATTTTTAGAAGGTGGTGTACTTTAAATATTCTAGCTGTTAACATATGTCATACCCAGCATTGCTCTTTTTCATTATTACCTTTTTCTTGCTTTCCTTTCAGATAAATTCTTTACTTTTTCGAACAGTTTGACCACTGTTTTTTTTTTTTTTCCATAGGAAGATTAGAATGGATTTGCCTGTTGTTTTTTCTTAATTATATGTGATTTCAACTAGAGATTTTTTTTTTTTTTTTGGACAGTCTCATTCTGTCGCCAGGCTGGAGTGTACGTGGTGCCATCTCGGCTCATTGCAACCTCCACCTCCAGGTTCAGAATTCTCCTGCCTCAGCCTCCCAAGGAGCAGAGATTCAGGGTGCCCACCACCATTGCCTGGCTAATTTTTCTTGGTATTTTTAGAGAGATGGGGTTTTCACCATATGGCCAGGCTGGTTTCGAAACTCCTGATTCAAGTGATTCACTGCCTCAGCTCTACAAAATCTGGGATTAAGGTGTGAGCCACCATGCTCGCTACTAGAGTTGTGTTAGATTCTCTGATTATATTTGGGGAGAGATGCACATCTTGATAATTAATTGATTTCCTTGTTTCAGAAATGGTTGTCTTTCCCATTTATTTACTAAGTTCATTCCTAGATATATTATCTAGGATTTAATTTAAAAATTTACTTCAATGTAGATTTCATACTTCTGGCTAAGTTCATTCCTAGATTTATTATCTCCCCACAGCCTTTTTTTTGTTTTTTTTTTTTTTTTTTTTTTGGCTATTTCAAATCAAGTCTTTTTCTCCCATTTTACAATACAACCAGTAGTTGCCTGAACAGTAAATATATGGGCCTTTACTTTATTGTAACAATTTTGTTTCTGGTCACATCTTACACTCCATTCTTAGTTTCAGCATAGCTTTGTGTTACTAAACAGTTGACCTTGATTTTCTTGAGAGAGTATTAAAATATTTTAAATGAATGCTAATTTACCCTCTTTTCTTTTCTCTCTCCCTCTCCTCTCTTTTTTTTTTTTTTTTTTTTTTTTTTTTTTTTTTTTTTTTTTTTTTGGAGATAGGGTCTCATTGTGTCACCCAGGCTGGAGTGCAGTGGCATGATCTCTGCTCACTGCAGCCTTTGCCTCCCAGGCTCAAGTGTTCCTCCCACCTCAGCCTCTTGAGTAGCTGGAACTACAGGGGTGCACCATCTTGCCTGGCTAATTTTTTCGTATTTTTTATAGAGATGGGGTTTTGCCATGTTGCCCATGGTGGTCTCCAACTCCTGAGCTCAAGCAATCTGCCCAACTTAGCCTCCCAAAGTGCTGGGATTACACATGTAAGCCACCGTGCCCAGCCTCTTTTCTTTTTTCTTGTTTTGTTATATTGGCTGATATCCCCATTATAATGTTATATAGTAGTTGATAAAGTGGGCATCTTTGTTTGTTTCTCATCTTTTGAGAATACGTATAGTTTTTTCTCAGTAAGCATGATGGGAGATTGAGACAGATGTATTTTATCATGCTAAGGAAGTTTACCCATCTTTTCCTATTTTGTTAAGATAAAAAAATTAAAAGTAGATATTGAAATTTTCAAAAGCCTTTTTTGTTTTTGAGATGGAGTCTCACTCTGTTGCCCAGGCTGCAGTATAGTGGTGTGATCTCGGCTCACTGCAACCTCTGCCTCCTGGGTTCAAGCGATTCTCCTTCCTCAACTACCTGAGTAGCTGGGATTACAGGTGCCCACCACCATGCCCAGCTAATTTTTTGTATTTTTAGTAGAGATGGGGTTTCACCATGTTGGCCAGGCTTGTCTTGAACTCCTGACCTTGTGATCCTCCCACATCAGCCTCCCAAAGTGCTATGATTACAGGAGTGAGCCACCACACCCAGCCTGAAATGCCTTTACAACATTTATGGAGACAATTGTATAGATTTTTGCTCTTGATCCATTAATATCAATGGGTTTCTTAGTATTTCTTGAATAATCCCAATTGTATGGATATTTCAAAGACTCTAATCCTTATTGTGACTGCCTCGTAGTATAGATTGTACGTGTTTGCTACCCCATCATAGTTGTATCAGAACACCTAGCAAATGTAGCATGGGGATGGTAATCAATGGTCTTCTGCAGTAAAAAGTTATTATTGAAGAGATGAAGAAGATAAAAATTTTTTTAAAAAATAAAAAAACCCAGAAAGGGCTGAGAGGTGGGCAGATCTTCCATCTTAGTCCATTTCTGTGGGAAAACCATGTGGGTAAAAGCACCTTGCATCTTTGCATGATTCAGTTATAGCAACAGGAAAGTAACAAACCCTCCCACGTGGAACCACTGTGCCTTCTGGCTTATGAAACACTCTTTCTGGGTACCTGTGAGAAGAATCAGGTATGTTATTCAGGAAGACTAAGAAGCAAAATTCAACTAACATGGACACAAAAGGAAATGAATTGGCTCATGTAACTTGGAAATCTAAGAGGGTGGATCTGACTTTGGGTAGAGCTGCATCTATGAGTTCAAACACTATTATCAAGATTGTTCTTTGTTTTTTGGCTGTTGGCTACCTTTGTTAACTTCATGCTTAGAAAGTCATTCTTCACATCCCAACCAAATGGCCACCAGCTGTGCCAGGATCACGCTTACCTCATTCTTCATTCTTCTTGAACTAAGAAGAGACCTTACATCTTTTCCCTCCTACTATCAAAATAATTTGTTTTTCTTTTGAGTCAGAGTAGAGCCAGGCTGGTCTCGAACTCCTAAGCTCAAGCAATCCGTCCACCTCGGCCTCTCAAAGTGCTGGGATTATAGGCGTGAGCCACTGCACCTGGCCTAAAATCATTCTTAAAAAAAAAACAAACTATGGCTCTGCTATGCCACAGGTCCACCTGCTTTTTAATTGCTTTGCTCAGGAAATGGAGACATCCTGATTTTGACTTTTCTGCCTGGGTCATGTGTTTGCCTCTGCAGTGAGAAAGCAAAGTAGACAACAAGCAGTGGATGAGGTGATAGAACGAGGAAATTCAAGGAGCTTCCTGGCATTAGATCAAATCTTCACCATGGGTCTTGATAGAAATAAATATTTCCTCTACAAGTTATGCAAAGAGACACCATGATACTTTTTTTTTTTTTTTTTTTTTTTGGAGACAGAGTCTCATTCTGCACCTAGGCTGGAGTGCAGTGGCGAGATCTCAGCTCACTGCAACCTTCACTTCCTGGGTTCAAGCGATTCTCCTGCCTCAGCCTCCTGAGTAACTGGGATTACAGGCACGCCCCAACATGCCTGGCTAATTTTTGTATTTTTAGTAGGGACCAGGTTTGGCCATGCTGGCCAGACTGGTGTCGAATTCCTGACCTCAAGTGATCGGCCTGCCTTGGCCTCCCAAAGTGTTGAAATTACAGGTGTGAGCCACCACACCCAGCCAACACTATGATACTTTGAATTTAGCTGAACAGGCTCTAAAATTTAGATATTCTTATCGTTTCTCAGCCAAATCATGGGAGGCGAGCATACTGCCTATAGACTCTATTGAATATTATTTGAAAGCCCATTAAATTAAATACACAAACCCTTGGCAACATGGGATTGCCATGAATTTGACTTTTATCTCTAATGTGTCAGGAAATAGTTGGTGATGTTTCCTCAACAATGACAAAGAAAATAAATTGAAATTAATTATTTTTAGTTGATTAACTTCATGGCAATATGCATATACTTCAGAGGTTCAGGATTTAGGGAAAATAAGCATCCGGTGAAGAAGAAATTGAATAGAAAGACTTGGAAGAGGAGAACTCACAAATACAAGTGAGAGATGTTTTGACAGTAATGGGATATCAAGAGCTGAATTGGCCCTAAAATTGTGTTCATTAAGTGTTGTGTGTTTCTTTGAGGTTTATTAAGACCCTGGAGAGGAAACGAACACATTTCAACACAGAGAAATAAAAATGCTCATTTAGGACTATAACATGTCTCCCTTGAGTTTTTTTAAATGTTATTTTTGACACACTTTTTTGGCATTTTGACATGCCGTTGTTACAGATCCAGTCACAGCACAGTACTTCCATTAGACAAAAACAACAGCATTTTTATTTCTCTAAGAGAAAAAAGTTTGAAGTGAGATTTGAACTGGCTTTCAAGAACTCTTCAGTGCAGTGAAAGAGTTGAGAAGATAAGACTGAGATGACATTTGTGTGAAGAGGCGGGTAGGCCCCTAGCTCCTTCTCTAGGAACCCAGTCACTGTCAGCTGAGTTACTGTGTGGGACAAAATCCCAATAGCAGCACAGCCTTGACCTTGTTCTCAGGTGCTTTGGAAAGAAAACCTCACACAGGTACTGTGCATATGTTGGGAGATGGAGGGAGTTTGGCTTTTTGCCAGGCAAGTACTTTGAGTGTAGCATCTCAAGGTTGTTGTCTGGGCAACTGTAATCCAAAGTCTCTGATAAGAGCCAGGAATAGGGGTGTGCCCCTGTAGTCCCAGCTACTCAGGAGGCTGAGGCAGGAGGATCGATTGAGCCCAGGAGGTTGAGGCTGTCGTGAACTGTGATCGTGGCACTATGCTCCAGCCTGGGTGACAGAGCAAAACCCTGCCAAAAACAAACAACCAAACCAAACAAACAAACATTCTCTGATAAGACTTAGGACAGATTTTGAGGAAATTTGGAAAGTAGAGAAGCCATTTCTTCAGTGTTTCAGGGATATCCAATCTCTGAAGTCAACTCTCATGCTGCTCCTTAATTTCTTTTCTTCTTTTCTTTCTCCTTTCCCTTTAATTTCTGCTCACCTGTAGGTGAAATAGAGTATGAAACACTGAAAGTTACTAAGAGATCCACAATACATGTCAGTCCTGGTGAGGAATCACTGAGGCCCTTGAGCTCACTTCTACCTCTCACGGTTATACCTGGAAAATGTCTTTGACTTTCTTGAGCCTCCATTTCCCAATTTATAAAACGGGGATAAAAATATCTACCTGGTGGGGTTATTGTGAAGTTTTTTGCCTCTGAAACAATGTTTAGAATGAAGTAGTTATTCAGTTGATGTTAGTTTTTCCTTTCTTTTTCCTTTATTTAGGACACATGAGATACAAGCATGTGAAAAAGTAATTAGCCTTCATAGAATATTTGCATATACAACAATTTTTGATCTAGACCCTGTTTACCAAGGCAAACTGTGGCTTTGGAAGGTAAATGAATGATTTTCTACAGTGACACATACCCCAGTCTACTCACTAGTAGCAGAGCAAGTAATCCTTTAGAAATATGTGTAAGCAGGCTGGGCATGGTGGCTCACGCCTGTTATCCCAGCGCTTTGGGAGGCTGAGGTAGGTGGATCACTTGAGGCCAGAAGTTGGACACCAGCCTGTCAACATGGTGAAACCCTGTCTCTACTAAAAATATCAAAAACAAACAAACAAACAAACAAACAAACAAACAAACAAATTAGCTAGGCGTGGTGGCGGGTGCCTGTAATCCCAGCTACTTGGGAGGCTGAGCAGGAGAATCTCTTGAACCTGGGAGGTGGAGGTTACAGTGAGTCAAGATTGTGCCATTGCACTGCAGCCTGGGTGACAAGAGTGAAACTCCATCTCAAAAAAAAAGAAAAAGAAAAAGAAGAAATGTATGTGTGCTGGCTAAAGAAAAAAAAATATATGTAAAAATAAATAGATGGGATTAAATACACAAGAATGGACTAGTATAGCAGGCTCCTGCAGTCAGATGATCTGGGGTCAAATCTTGGCGTGGCTTCACACTCTTGGGTGAGCTGTTTAACCTTCTGAGCCTCATTCTTCTCATCTGTAAATGGGGATGACCATGGGGGCTGATAAGAGGAGGAATAACTGGAGCAATGACTATAAGCCAAGTAGATAGGGCCTGGCACATGGCACGGACACTTAGTGTTAGCCATTACTAACAATACAGAATGCAATTATCAGTCAAGTTGGCTGTTTCATGTTTGTAAGGGAACGAGGATAAGGCAAAAGATCTTAACACAATTCATGGTATTTTTCCACACAAGTCCTGACTGTTCCTCAAGGTGTTAGGGCATTTTGGAGGTTGCCATTCGAAAGGGATTTAACCAATGGCTGACATCCCTGCTTCCTCCCCGCACCTCACTGCCACACTGTAGATCAGTGCCAGCTCTGTGCATGAAGCATTACTCATACTGTCTCTTTACACAGCAGTTAACCTTACTTGTCACTGCTTCCAGTGGGAGATCAAGAGCATTGAAATTATGGAGGTGGCACCATAAATCATGGTCACTTCTTGACATGGCCAGACAAAGCAGCTGGAAGGAGCCTTGCTGCAATGTCAGCTCAAAGTTGAAATGTAAAGTTTTAACATATTAATTTTCTCTCTCTTTTTATTGTCATCCTGTTTTTTCCTTGTTCCCTCATGACTCAAAGGAGAGCAAGGGAGATTGAACTGGCAGCTTGGTGGGTTAATCACCATGCATGGTTTTTCTTTCTTTCTTTTTTTCCCCCCTCCAAAGGGGAACATGGTGATCTAAGAATGAAATAATTGAGCAAATCTAACCTGATGTAGTGAAAGAGCTGTTTTCACCTGTGAAACCTCAAGTTTCAGCATCTCATATTTTAAACACAAAAGCTCTTAGAATGTAAGTTCCGTGAAGGATGTATCCAAGGTCTTGCACCCTGCCTAGGACATGCAGGCACTTATCAGATATTTGTGAAATTCACAGATGACTGCTCTGGCTTTCCGTCTCTCTCATTGCTTTAGTTTCTCCTATTCTTTTACCAAGACTTCCTCACCTGACCCCTCAAGTGCCCCCCAGGTATCAATGGTATCAATTAGGGAAACACCTCTGGAAGAGTTGTTAATATGGTTTGGCTCTGTGTCCCCACCCAAATCTCATCTTGAGTTGTAATACCCGTGAGTCAAAGTAGGGACCTGTAATCCCTACATGTCTAGGGAGGCAGGTAATTGGATCATGGCGTCGGTTTCCCCTATGCTGTTCTCATAATAGTGAGTGAGTTCTCAAGAGATCCGATGGTTTTATAAATGTTTGGAAGTTCATCCTTTGCACTTCTCTCTCCTACTGCCTTGTGAAGAAGGTGACTGATTCCCCTTCTGCTATGATTGTTAAGTTTCCTGAGGCTTCCCCAGTCATGCAAAACTGTAAGTCAATTAAACCTCTTTCCTTCATAAGCTACCCAGTCTCAGGAAAGTTCTTTATAGCAGGGCGAAAATGGACTAATGTAGTTGACTTTCTGGATTCAGTTCTTTTCCTACCCTACTTGGCTACCATGACCTAGGACTTTAACTATAAACTTGTCCTTCCTGAGGGCTTAGGATTCTGAACTGTCTCTATTTAGTAGCCTGTTTTCTTGTTTCCTCATGTTAGGCAATTGGATTTTATGAAAGCTATGCATCTCTTCCCAGATTAATTCACATACAAATGAGGCACATGTCGTTTGATCCACGATTTTTTTGGACCTTTTGGGGACACATTCATGAATCCAAGTCAAAGACCATGCCTTTTGTAATTGCCTGTTTAATTATCCATAGCTGCCACCAAGCTCTCCTCTCCTTGAGGGCGGGGAATAGGTTTTCCTCAACTTCTATTCATTTCTCAACCCACTACAATTAGGCTTTCATCTCAAAACTACTGTTCAGAAGTGGGTAGGAGTGCTCTCCAGGCCGCCAACTGCCCGAGCCATCCCCGATTCCTATCGTTGGTCATTATTGCTCACTCTTGTCTTCTCTCCTTTTCTTGGCTCTCACGACACCATTCTGCCCTTGTTCTGCTAGCTCTTGGACGCTTCCTTCTTCCTTTCTTCCCTGGCTTCTCTTTGTCTTCTCTACGCCTGAATACTCATCTTCCTAAGGGTCTATTCGTACTCCCCCTTTCCTCACATTCTACATCCCCTTTCTGAGGAAGCGCATCTCAGTTCTTGGTTTCCATCACTATGTGTCCACTGCCAATACCCAGGACATGTCCCAGCCCAGACCTGACTCCTGAATACCCCCTCATCTCCCTATACATTCACTTGTGGGATGGCTCCCCTGGCTTGTCTTTGGGACCTTATGCCCAATATGTCCATTGGGAGAGAGCACATGTTCTTTACTCCTGATATTTTCTTCCACGGGGAGTCATGTGCATTAGTAAAACACTTTCATCCTCTTTGTACTCCCTGTCCACTTTGGAGAGGAGAAAACTCCCTGATTGAAGACCTGGTCTTGGAGAACATGTGGTCTTGGTTCCTCTTGGCCTTCAGGAGGCTTAGTGGGAAAGTCCTTGCACCTACCATGGGAGGTAAAGGGCACCCAGTCATCCCAGAGTGGGGAGGATCAGCAGCAGTCTAATTCGGGACTCAGCCTGCACGAATCCACTGGCCTGCAGGTATACACTGTGTTCTATAATATCAACCTTATTTTGAATAATGGGGATGTTTTAATTTCCTATTTGCTTTACTGTTTTATTTCTTTAGTGGTTCAGAAGTCAGGGCTTAGAAAAAGCACATTACTTGGCTGGGGATGGGGTAGGAGAAAGGGTGGAGAGGACTTTCACGTGCTCATATTACCCTAAGCTGAACTAATTATGTTCTCGTGCTTTTTCTCTGGAATCTGTCTCTCTTCTGGTTTCTCTTATTTTTCTCAATGCCAGACCTCTTTTTTCTTCCAGTGATCTTTCTAGAACTTAGCTACCTGCCAGAAAATTTTTCTGAAAATGGCCTTAATTTGTGTTAATGGAAAAACAGGGAGATTTCACTCCCCATTCTGTCTCAGGAATACAAAGGGACACACAGGTTCCGTTTAATGCTTATGGAGGGAAGAAAAGAAAGACTTCTTGGTCATGGCCATCACCTGGAATTAACTGAGCCAAATTTCTCTAGCTACAATGAAGCAGTCCAAAAGAAGTAGAAAATAGAGATCCTGCTCTCATGAAGTTTATCATTTAAGGAGGAGGATTGTGTCAACAAGAGATACCTAAGATCACAAATAATGCTAAAATACTGAGATACACAGGAGAGCTATGATAACTATTTCAAATTCAATGAGAGGCCGGGCTTGCTGACTCACACCTGTAATCCCAGCACTTTGGGAGGCTGAGGCAGGCGGATCACCTGAGCTCAGAAGTTTGAGGCCATCCTGGCCAACATGATGAAACCCCATCTCTGCTAAAAATATAAAAATTAGCCTGGCATTGTGGCAGGTGCCTATAATCCTGGCTACTAGGGAGGTTGAGGCAGGAGAATCACTTGAACCCAGGAGACGGAAGTTGCAGTGAGCCGAGATTGCACCACTGCACTCCAGCCTGGGGGACAGAGCGAGACTTCATCTCAAAAAAAAAAAAAAAAAAAAAAAAAAAAAAAAAAAAAAAAAAAGAGTGCTGAAGTGATTGGATGGGGTTGGCTCCTAGCACATAGAACTACTGTTATTATCATTTATGGAGAAGATGCATGTATTGTTGGAATAGGTCAAGAGACCCGACTCACTTTTGCCTTTTACATCCAAATAAATTGTTTTGTACTCCAAGACCTCTTAATTTAAACTCTGTCCTGCTTCTGTGCAGTTTGAGATGCCGTGGTTGGCTTATTGTATAAATATGAGCTTGGTTTCTATTCTGTTTTATTCTTTCCTAAACTTTATATACATCCTGACATAATTCTTGCAGGTGTAAATTCAGCCTGTAAGCAACAAGAAATATCACATTCTACGTTTTCTTTAAACTAATGTAAATCTGTTGCAGAGCCCCTATCCACAGGGCTGTCTAGAAATTCAATGTTGGTCATTGCTGAGGCTCCCTGTGGAATTCTACCCCTGAATGGTGCAAAGGATTTGGGCATTAGAGGCTGAGCATCAGGGATGACCATCTGGTCATCGACCACCAGCCTGTTCCTGTGACCACATAAATTTTTAGTGTCCCGCCTTCAGATTGGGAGGCTCTGCTACTTGTGTGCCATGTCTTTGGGCCCAGGAATCCCGAAGGAGGCCGAGGCATCATTGTACTTAGGTCTGTCCTCTCTAGGTGTCTCCCAGAGCAACACCTTCAAGGTCTTATGACCTCCCTAGGCACTGCCTGAAATGGATGTAGATGTGAGCTTCCCACAGGACTTACATGCCTCTCTCTTCATTCCCCAAAATATGTTTCTCTGTGTTACAGGCTGAACTTTGGGGTCCTCCAAATTCATATGTTGAAGTGCTGCAGCATCTTAGAATGTGACTGTTTTTGCAGATAGGGCCTTTAAAGAGGTAATTACGTAAACGTGAGGTCATCCATGTGGGCCCCAATCCAGTAAGTTTGGTGTGTTTGTAAGAAGGGGAGATTAGAACACAGGGAGAGGCACCAGACAATGCAGCCCAAAGAGATGAGTATGGAACACGCAGCAAGAGTGCAGCCACCTGGCAAGCCAAGGAGACAGCCTTCAGAAGAAACCAACCCTGCCGACACCTTGACCTCAGACTTCCAGCTTCTAAAACTGTGAGAAAATAAATCTCTGTTGTTTAAGCCGCCCAGTCTGTGGCACTTAGTTATAGCAGTACCAGAAAATTGATATATTCTGTATCTTAAAAAAAAACCCAACAACTCAGGTTTTTACAAAAAAGTAGCTTTAAGTAGCTTATATTTTCTCAAATTTCCATGGCAAGAACAGTAAGAACCTTGCTATGTGGTGGGGGATGGTGCAGTGGAGGAGGAGAGGACTATTCCTTGAGAACCCAGGCAAATTGGTGTCTCAGTAAATTGTCCTTCCATAGACTGGTTTCTGTTTGTCCACTGCTCCTGCCTGGTTTTCTTCTTGTGACAGAACAGATCTCCTTGCCTTATTGACCTACCTACATACTTATCTACCTCCACCCCATCCTCTTGAAGCACCTATTTGCCTGGTGCAAAATTCCAGATATGTAACTCTCCTTTAACTGATTCACACTGGCAGGATTGGAAGATTTGAGGTCAATGACACACTAGAGCCAAAAAGGACTTCTGACCACACTTGTGTCCCAGGAGGTGAGGCGGGTTTTAAAAGACTTGTCCTGAATATGATTAGTCAAAGATTGTTTTATAGAAACATCCTCAATATTTATTGAGGCTCTGGCCGATCTGTGAACCAAGTGAGTCAATTGATTGTTGAGCCCAGTTTCCACATTCATATTAAAAGTCAATTGGAAAAGACAGGATTTCCGAGCAGTTTATAACCTGCTTTATTTCCCTTCCTTTCTACCACCCCGTGATTTTGGTAACTTTATTACTCTGATTGGAAAAAATTGTTGTCTAATGATATTAAAATGTGCAGCTACTGATAAACTGTGACCAGTTCTTGGCTTTTTGCAAGAGCTGGGAATATTAGATGTCATTAAATATTTTATCTGCCTTCCTTCATGCTATGACTTTAATGCTGTGTTCAAAGATCATTACTCAGTAATGCTGGCAAGGCTCCCTTCCTTTGAAGACATTCTTTATAAGAGCATGTAATATTCATTATTACTCTTAGTTGCCTGCTTTTTTCCATGATATGTTCCCTTCCCTCAAAAAAAGGTTTCACTGAGGGTGAATTATTCTAGGTAGGACTTAAGTACTATAGGAAGCTAAGAGCAAAACAATCTAGACTGCACATTGGCAGGGTGTATTTTACAGCAAAACATGTTTTTATGGCACTGCAGGTCCTGATTCATGTGAAGGCTTCTTCAGTCTGGGGCTGATGCTCCAAGGTTATACACAACTTTTAAAGAATGGGTTTTTAGGGTGGCTAGACCTTTATCTATATGATGGGAGGGTTGGCAAGCATGCTACAGAAAGGGGACCAAAAAGCGTGTAATAAAACTGTAAGACACAAGGAGTAAGAAGGAAAACGTTTGCAGCTCTATGAGTCACTGGATAGTGTCTCCAATTTTTCCTCCCTAGTGATTATTTTTAACAATGAGAACCATCCATGTCTTACTTGGGAGGGCTTAGGTGTTCCCTTGATAAAGGTTAGGAAGATGAACAAAATGAATTCAGATGCTGTTGAGGTCCTTCCTTAGGAGGCACCACCAGAGATTACTCTCAGGTCTTGACATCCAACCAGGCTGCTCTTGAACAGCTTGCTTTCAGTCTCACAACGATGGTCTTTCTGCCATCTCTTTGGCCATTAGGCAGCTTAAAGGAACACTCCAGGGTCTCTTCTTGTACCTGGATGGGGCCCCATGCTATGTTTGTCTGCATTCTGATCTTACCTCTGGTTTTTACTAACTTTCTATTCTCATTTGCCTTTGCTCTGATTCCTTCAACTACTTTATTCTTTTGTGATGTATATACTTTTGTAAGTTGCCTGAAATCCTATGTGGATTGAAGTGAGGGTAAATATAGACAAAGGAGGAAAATGAATTATGGATTTCCCTTGCACCTGACAGTTCTGTGTAATAGGATATTGGGAGTTTGGGTACGATGAGGGATGTCTCTTTCCAAAGTATTTTGTGTTTTGTTCTTATAGGCACTTGTAGGTATTTTTGGACCTTAAAATTGGAACACATATTCTGAGATAGGGTCGTCTACCACAATAGCAACAAGATAGAGTGTTTGGAACAGGTCTGCTAAATAGAGGATGAATGGCCACATTATGAATAGATTAAATAATACATAAAGAGCAAAGGAGGATTCAGGGAAGTAAGATAAATAATATACATATCTACAACTAAAAAGTGTTTAAATTTTATTTTACAAGCTACAGATAAAGTAATTCTAAAATTCATAACACTAAATTGCTACCCATATTTTTTTTTAACCAAGGCTGAAACATGTCTTTTGGATTGGAGGAATTTATTTATTTTAAAAAACAATCATAATTTGTCCGGGTGAGGTGGCTCATGCCTGTTATCCCAGCACTTTGGGAGGCTGAAGCAGGTGGATCACCTGAGGTCAGGAGTTCGAGACCAGCCTGGTCAACATGACAAAACCCTGTCTCTACTAAAAGTACAAAAATTAGCTGGGTGTGATGGTACATGGCTGTAGTCCCAGCTACTTGGGAGGCTGAGGTAAGAGAATTAATTGAACCTGGGAGGCAGAGGTTGCAGTGAGCCAAGATGATACCACGGCACTCCGGTCTAGGAGACAGAGTGAGTCTCCATCTCAAAGCAAACAAAAAAACAAAACAAAAAAGCCCAAAACAATAATAATTTACTATTTTTCCATGCCAATGGATAGTACATTTTGAGATGTATTCTATATCTATTCCTCAAACCATCGGGTCTGAAATCTGAAATTCTTAAGATCATGCCTATTCTCCGTTCAAGAACAAATTGAGGCAGGATAAATGCAACAACCCTGGATGTGATCAGTTGGATTTAACTCATGCTGAGACAGAGAGGCTGGTTTTGGCTTGTTGTTGGTGACTGGGCATTTCAGCTCTAATTTTGATTTTCATGAAGCACAAGTTATTTTTCTCTTGGTTTTTGTTTTTTGACTCAGAGTAGAGGCAAAGGAGTGCTTTTTACCACCTTCCCATGCACACAGGAGACTCAGTGTAGGTCTATCTGCATTCCAATGCACTGTCTCAGCCTTCTCCTGAGGGTTCTGGAGTTAATGAACTAAGTCAAAATCTCTGAGCAAAATGATTTCTGTCTCTGGGGGTAGAGGATGCCATGGGGGATCTGCCCAGATAGCAAACAATGATCGTGTGTCCCAACAGCAGAAGGCTTTGCTCAGGCTCTGAGTGAGAGCAGGTGTAAAAACCTTAATGCTGAAATGTAAAAGGCTTTGCGTGCACTCTGTCGAAATGCAGCTCTCCATCCGAAGTAACATTTTAGGCAGCATATTGGGGATACAAAACATTTGAATAAAATCACTGATGGTATTAGTCACCATCCACCCCTTTCCCTGAGTCTTTAGGGATGTGCGTGCATGAAGTGCAAGCTAAAATAACCTTAATCTAATCCCTTCTGGAGATTGAGAGGCATGTGCTCATATAAATGTCAAGTTGGGACATAATTTAGCTGATCTCTGGGGTTTATCGCTATTGCCAGACTTCCTCTTTATTTGATCTGGTAAAGCAAATTAAATGTGTCTCTTTAGTTCTAAACCAGGTACGGAAAGGAGACTAGAATTTGTGAGTTTCTTATTTGGATACAATAATCATGCAGCCGGTCCTGATTTATGGAGGCAGCAAGGTCCACTGTGTGTGCAGGAGCAGCAGAAAGGAACCAAGGGCCAATTATCTTGGCCTACCTGTTATCTACTAGTTGGAGGTTGTCTCCTTGACAACACTACTAGATGTACTAAAGGCTGTGGAGCAGAGGTTAATTGCAAAACGAAAACAAAGCTGTACTTAAATATTAGAGGAGAAAATTCTCTTTGTGTACACCTGGCCCTGGTCATTATTCTCAGCCCTGTGAGAGCCAAACCTCCAGGTAGTGCATTTGAGATGCATGGATAAGGAGAGCTCATCCAGAAACACTCTGACCTCCAGTAAAGACAATAGCTCTTTGCCACAATTCAGGAATATCAGGGCTCGATCTTGATAGAATAAGTAGGGCATTGTTTTCAGCTGGGGTGATTTTGCTCCCAGAGGACATTTGGCAATGTCTGCAGATACTTTTGGTTGTCACATTGGGGGGATGGTATCTAGTGAGTAGAGACCAGGGATGACGCTAAAAACCCTGCAACGCACAGGACAATTGCGCCACAACAAAGATTTACTTAGCCTAATAGATCAATAGTGCAAAGGCTGAGAAACTTAGGTCTGGTGGAACATTTATATATATTTAAACATATAGCATTTACTAAACTAAATGGATAAAAAAGAGATCTGTCTCATTTTTCTAAACAAATGCAAGTCATATGATAACTGGGTTATTAACATTCTAGATGCACCACAGAGACAAATTTTCAGCTGTGCAGTCTTTTCACTAGATCACTAAACAGCAAAGCAAAAATGTTATCTTAAAACTGCAGAACATACACATCCTT
Source organism: Rhinopithecus bieti (assembly GCF_001698545.2). Classification (NCBI taxonomy): domain Eukaryota; kingdom Metazoa; phylum Chordata; class Mammalia; order Primates; family Cercopithecidae; genus Rhinopithecus; species Rhinopithecus bieti. The sequence continues at coordinate 1,904,262 of NW_016807867.1, forward strand.
CTAATGGCATGAAAGAAATAAAAAAAAGCATACAGAGGTCCTTTTCACAATATGAAATAGACATATCCAAAATTTCAATTTGCAGCACTCTTAATCCTATGCCCCCTAGACTACATTTTAGGTATAGTTACAAATATCTGTTCCAATCATGTCAATATTCATAAGAACATATTTCAACTTCCTCTATATGTAGACCCAGAAGGGAACATTTTTAGTGTGATGCGATACTACATAAAGCAGTTGATGCCTTGGAGGTGGATCACTCCATAAAGTAATGCTGTAAATATTTTTATTCAGTGCACCAAGTTTCAGTTGACAGGTCCCTACACTCCTTTGCCTCTGCTGAGGCACACACATTTCTTCTCCAGCCCCTGCCGCTGTGGCAACTACTTGCTGCATAAACAATCTCTATGTAGCATGGCAAAGACTTAAAATAATCACCAACGCCTTCTAGTCATACTTATAGAGAAATGAGTCCCCTTCATATGTAACCAACTTGTATAACTGACTTCCAAAATAGAATAGCTGTTTTGTTTTTCATTTATTTTGATCCTGCATTTTGGTTTCAAGAAGAGTTATTTCTATTTAGCAATGACTGCTCTGTGGTATAAACTAGATATGAATGTATGTGACTGTTGACTTTATTCTTCGATCAGTGTTGATACTTTTTAGCTATTTATTTTTTGATCCTAACACTTGCTAGCTTAGTTTAGTTTTAAAGGCTAAGCTGGTGTGAAGTCAGCCTGGAAATCTCTGGGATGACCAGTGTTGCTTGGCATCTCACGTGGAGAACAGCTCAACTGCATTTGCCTTTATCCTAGTGATGTGCAACCAGAGCTCCCATTCCCATGAGACCTGGGGCCAATTAAGCAACTCAAACAGGGAGGCAGCACAGCATAGTGATTAGATGTACTGCTTTTAGAATTGTGACTCCAACACATGGCTAATTGTGTGGATATTGAGCAAGTTACTTAGTCTATCTGAGCCTGAGTCTCTTCATAATAGAATGAGAGATCATAATACTGCATGGGTGGTCATGGGGTCATGGGGTAAGGGCTCCATAAATGGTAGCTTTGAGACAATGAGAGATGCTATGATGTCATTCATTGGGGACCTCTCTTCTCCCACCTTCCAAGAGAGCTGGGTTCCAAGTCTTTCATAGCCTGGTCATCCCTTCCCTTATATCCATTGAGGAAGTGGTCAACGTAGTCTTGTTCCACTAATCTGTGTGATCTGCAAATTCCTGTGGCTGCTTTTTGCCAAAAGGCAGAAATCCCAGGCCCTTCCTGCTACCAAAGTGCTGGTGTTTCTCCATACCTCAGTTACCCCAGGACCTGAATACTCTCTTGGTGAGCTTAAATCATCATTTTCTTCTGCCAGCCTTTTGGGTCCAAGGTTTCACTTCTGCTTACTCTGCTCACGCCAGGGCTGTCCCAGGGCCTGGCCATCTTTCTCATCATGGTCACGTGGTAGACCTTGTTTCTGGCGTTATCAAGAATCTGGTGATCTTGAAAGATCTGCCGGACACCAGATTCTCCCTTGCATTTCACTCTGCACTTCGAAGGCCAGTTCTCTCTCCAATCCTTCATTCTTTTGTGGGTAAATGGTGTGGGTTGGCCCATGTTTGGATGTGATTGATAATCGGAAGCAGCTTCTCTTCTTTTGCCTTCTTTTTTCTTTTTAGATACAGGGTTTCAGTCAAGCGATCCTCCCGCCTCAGCCTCCCAAGTAGCTGGTATGTGCTGCTGTGTGTACACAGGTGTGTGTGATGCAGGTGTGTGCCACTGTGTCTGGCTAATTTAAAAACTTTTTTTTTATAGTGACAGGGTCTCACTCTGTTGCCCAGGCTGGTCTTGAACTCCTGGGCTCAACTCCTGGGTTCTTCTGCCTTGGTCTCACAAAACTCTGGGATTACAAGCATGAGCCATGGTGCCCAGCAAAGAAAGCTGCTCCTCTAGTAGAAAGTTTTGGCTACCATATGACCAGTGCTGTTCTGTTAGGCCTCAGGCTCTTTCTCCTTGGTGATTGGAAAGATAGTGTGTGTCGTGTTTCCTTCATAACAAGAAGACATAGCCCTGTGACATTTGACAGAAGTTTACCAGATTATGAGTTTTTTGGATAGGAACAATGTTTTCTTCATTGTTTTATACTCACAGCCAATCACATAGAAGGTGTTAGAGAGATGTTTGCTCAATGAATGATGATATCTGGGAAATGTAGAGGAATGAGTCCCTTATCTTATTTTTTACTTGTTTGGGATGCTGGGTGTTCTTCAGTGGAGGTGTGGGGTAGATAGGTTGCATGAGGGAATGGCAGGAGAGAAGTACACTGTGGCCAGAGCACTATGGCCTGTGTCATATATGGCAAATAGAATCTATATGACATATAAGGCAAGTAGAATCTATGTGACAATGAGAAACCAATGCAGAGGTTTTAGCTGCAAAAGATATCGTATATCTAATTATTCTAAAAGTTGTCTTGAAATCCTCAAAAAAAAAAAAAAACCTCAGAGATAATTCATTTTAGTGGACTTGCATTCAAAACAGTTATATTCTGGATAATGCATTTTATGTGTCATATAAGGAATGAAATGGAATCAAATAACAGGGTGTGGCTGGCATCTATAACTAAGCATGCAGATGGCCCCTTTCTTTTGTCTCAGATTATACATTTCTCTTTTCTCTGATACTTGGGCTTTTGGACCTTGAAAGGAATGACTTGTGAGAACCGAGGACTCACTTGGTTCAAGGATGCTGAGCTTGGGAAGTTGTGGGGATTATGTAACACATCAGAGGGCAAATGACACTTTACTAATAGGAGAACCCATAGGGCAGGAAGATTGTATTGTACTCCTAATCAATCATTTCAGCAATTCTCGACTCTTACAAATCTTTATTCTAATCTAGACCGCAGCCCATCTGCACTGAAGATGCAGTCAAACCATTAAATAAATTCACACTCACACTCTTTCATTTATTATTGGCTGTAACATTGACATTATCATATTTCATGTAGGGAGAAAAGTATAATAATTGTACTGTTTATATACATGTGCTCTTTCAAGAATTAGCAATTTTCTGGTAATGGCCAAGAGTTATCTTCTTAATACAAATGTATTTCTGTTGTTATAAGACTTTCTGCTCTTTCATATTAATTATAGCTTTAAGAAGAAATTGACTTGGATTTCTCTGTGTTTTTGTGTAATTGGAATTCAGACATATTGCTTTTGCAAAGAATATAGTGTTTTATTGCATTTTTTGCAAGGTTATAGGACGATGAATTGGAAATGATCATTTTGTCCATTTTTTACGGGTTATGTAAAAATGTCATTTGATGTGGTTTAAAGAGTCTTTTAACCTTTTTTTCCCCAAGGTGGATCTAGAGGACAGTGGTGTAAGATTATTTAGACACTACCTTTAAGTATTTTGCTTTGTTTGCTAGCACTGTATCAATATAATCAACATATTTAGTAGCAAGAGCTTCTAAACAATAAATATATATTTCTAGGTAACTGACCCCCAAAATCCTATTAAAGAAAATATTTATATTGAATAATATTTTTCTTTAATGTCATTTTAGGGGTCAGTTAAGAATATTCTATTTAAAATGAGATAAATGATCTAAGTTACAGCTTATGCAAAACCACCTAGAGCATTGGGCAAAAGCCCGTTTAGATCAGCCTCTGATAATTCTGGCTGTCAAACCATGAGCTTAGGGACTGTCGCTTGTCACAAGCTCCTGTTCCATTCTCCCAGGCCACTGCTTAGTGGGTCAGCTACAAACACCACAAACTCAGTTGGCAAATTAGGTAACTCAACATGTAGATTTTCAGTGTACAAACTACACAGAGATGAGATTTATACCAATTTAGCTCCTAACACTGCTTAACCCACACAATTACCTTGTGCTGTTCCAGCCTACTTTATTCTGAGACATTTAGATCATTCAGAGACTTTCTCCTACTTGCTGGTCTCCAGATGTGACCTCAAGGTGCAACTTCCAGATCCAAAGTAGGCTGGACAGACCCACCAAATCCTTAGCTGGCAGATCCTTTGGGGTATAATGCCTAAGAAATCCTCAATGCATTCATTCATTCATTCATTCATTTAAAGAGTCAAAAATATCCAAGCCCTTGCTATGTGCTGACATTGTGCTAAGTGCCGGGGGAAAAAAGCAAATAAGCCCAGGGCCTTACCCTAATACAGTTCTCTGTCTGAGCGCCTTCATCTGGGCTCATTCTTTCAGCTTTCTGTTCTTTGTTCCTGGTTTGACTTATGGAACACCGTCTCTCTCATTTTCCTCCTGTACACATTTATGGCCATCCTCACACACTGTGCTTCCCGTGGCAACTCATTGCTGACTCCAATTTGGCAGGTAATTTATTACCTGCTCCATTTTATAGATGAGGCAGTAGAGAGCTCTTTTTTCTACGCTTGAGCATAGGCTGTCTGCAGACATGAATGCTACAAGCTGAAAGGCAGAGGCCAGTGTTATCCTGCATTTGAAGACACAACATTTAGGCTTTTCTTGATGTTCAGAGGAGTCCAAAACTGAGTTGTTCAAAAAATAATTTTTCTGGTATAATTATTTCTAGGTTAGGGGAAAAATCACAAACCTCATCCAGGTGTAACTTAATTGACCACTGGATGTCACCGTTACCCCATATAAATACTGTGGACGGCTGCTGGGCGCTAGGATTTGGGAGCATTTGAAGGTCTGTCTCTGCATTTTTAGCACTCTTGCTTTGTCCAATTTGCATTATAGTCACCCCAGAGCTTCTGCGAAACAAGATGGGATTATAAATAAGCAACTCAACAAAGAAATAAAATTCATCTTACCAAGGAGTAACCATGGTTAATGATCTGATTTAGGTGACAAAGGGATGCTTGGGCACTTGCAAATCATCCTCAGCAAACCTGAGTGAAAGCCATCATTTTTCCCTTTGTCTGGAAGTCTAGATTGCCAAGAGTCTGTGTCGCACAAAGATTTAGCACAGTACTCATGGAACTGAAGAGTCACATTTTAGAGGTCACCTCTTCCAACATTCTGCCCAATGCAGGAAGCTTCTTAATCCCCTGTCCCCATAGGACGCAGATGAATGGTTGCCTGCTTCTAAGTATCCCTGGAGACCAAGCTCACAGATTCACCAAGCAGCACGTTCTGCCTCGGGAGTGCTGGAATAGAACTGGAAGGGATAGGGAGGTCTTTCTTCAACTCACACGTTTGCTTTTCCTTCATGGCTGCTGTGTGATGTTATATACTCATTAGTAGAGGATGTTGTGGGAGTTCAGAGGAAGGGGCTTGGCCCAGCCCAGAGGGCGTGAGAAGGAGCAACCCTGTTGCTAGAGCAGCCTAAATGGGGCCTCTGGGGAGGCCCTGGGCCTTTTGGCCTCCCCAAGATTATATAACGGAATGGCTGCTTACTCTGGCTGGATACAGACCCTGTCCTCTCCATGTAGATGCTCCTGGTAAGTAAGCATAGAAGGAGCTCATGGAATTCAGCAGCGGTGAAATTTAATTAATATGGTTCTCTCCCCCAGGGCTGTGGAGAAGGTGGAAATCTCATAATCGAATCTTGGTTTTGTACTGGAGTCTGGTCTGTAACTACAGGACCACTGCTGCAGAAAGATGACATTTAAAAAAAAAAATTTTTTTTTTTTAGATGGAGTCTCCCTCTGTCATCCAGGCTGAACTGCAGTGGCGTGATCTTGGCTCACTGCAACCTTCGCCTCCTGGGTTCAGGTGATTTTTCCGCCTCAGCCTGCAGAGTATCTGGGACTACAGGCGCCTGCCACCGCACTGGCTAATTTTTGTATTTTTAGTAGAGATGGGGCTTTACCATGCTGGCCAGACTGGTCTCGAACTGCTGACCTCAGGTGATCTGTCCACCTCGGCCTCCCAAAGTGCTGGGACTACAGATGTGAGCCACGGCACCCAGTCGAAAGATGGCATTTTAAAGCCAGAGGAAAGCATGACCTGTTCTGCTGTCATGCCCACTTCCATTCTTTTAGACTGGGGCGGGAATATGTCTCCTCTGCTCATTCCCTCACTTGGAAACCCAAGCAAGAGAGCTCAGAGCCCCGTCTGGAGTCAGGGAAGATGGAAGAGGTGAAGAACTCCCTGCATTTTTATAAGGCCCCAAGGTCCTTGGAGACAAGGTCCTTTTTATCCATTACTAACGGGCACTTGGCTTTTTCTTTGGCTCATTTCTGGTTCAGAATTTTAGTGACATGACAAAGATCAGATGTTAGCTCTGGAATCCAACAGATGTAGACTTAACTCTTGGCTGGGCCTCCTTCTAGCTGTGTGACTCCAGGCAAACCACTTAGCTTCCTTAAACTTCAGTTTTTCCTTTTGCAGAATGAAGACAATGCTGATCATAATATCAACCCTGAAGTACCGTGCTGAGGATTGAATGAGAATACATTCAGGCCACGGAGCACAGTGTGTATATATTACACACGCTCCAAAAAGGCTAGCTGCTATTATGGAGTTGGATAAATTGACTCAAGAAAGGGCAGAAGGAACTTGATATTGTGACTGTAGATTTCAGACAGGCCCCAAAGAGCAAATAATCAGATCACAGCATTCACTCCTGGAATAAGCATATTCGAAAACCCTTTCTTTGTCAAGCATGATACGTGGAGGTAGAACCCATTCTGTTTCAGAAAGCTGACAGTTAAGTGGCCCAGATACACCAATAGACAATCCTAATAGATGTGGTGGATGCAACAGCAGAAATATGGCCACAGGTGTCACATTACCAGGTACAGCTACTCAAATTTCCATGGATGCAAATGTAGTGTAAAGACACATCTAATTAATTTTTTAAAAGTTGCTGGATTCCATTGTTACAAAACTGGGGAATTTGGACTATGGTATAGTGTTGGTTGCATAAACATGGCGTCATACGTAGTTTCTTGAGCCGTTGCAAGATGTGCAGCTATTATGTAACAACACGCCTGAAAGGTGCTTTGAACAAATGGAACTTTCACATTCCTTCACCATATAAATGTCTATGTTCAGAGCAATACAATGAAGATTGCCAGAAAGACAATTGCCCCAAGTACATTCATATTTCCAGCTGACCATACCTTTTCCATCTGAATGTCCTTCCTGTTGTTCTTGTAGGGCTTTTATATAAATTGCTTCAACGTTTAAACCAGTTCAAACTTTATATGAGTGTATACCGTGTAGATTAAAACAATAGGCAGAATCAACTTTCTTTTACTCAACTAATTATTGCAGTGGTGCTGTTTAGATTGCATACTGCCAACATTGTCCCTCAGGATAAATCTTCCTTGACAAATGTTGGATGTTGAGCTATCATTTTTATCTACCCCATCTAAAATGATAATTGCAGCCAAGACTTCAGAATTTATTTACCAGCAGCATATTTTTACAACTATTCATTTAACCAGCATTATTGGTACCTACAGTGTACACAGCTTATCCGACATGAACTCACAAATGGAATCCCTCTTTTCACTTAGCAAAGGTTAACATCATATTGTTTCAGCCAACCTGTTTGCTTACTACAATGTAGAATACCATCTGCACAGAGACAAAGGCCTTCAGTGTGTGTTCCTTAGACGATTGCGGAAATGTGTAAGTTTTACAACAAAAAGTCATTGAAATGATCCATGCTCTAATGATACGCACCAGAAGGATCTCATCAAAAAAAAATAATGTGAAAAAGATTTTGAGCTCCCAACAAGTATATAGTGAAGAGGGAATACTTGCTTGCTGGGTACAGTCCACAGGACTTGTTGAGGAGGATGGATTTTATTTTGTGAAAGGCCCTTTTATGGGCATGGAGACATGTCTGATACACAAAGCTGAATGGAGGTGAAGTGGCTAAAGAGGGAGCTGAATTTCTCTGTATAACAAAGAGATTAAGAAAGGTGGAGTTTCCAAAATCGATCTGGGATGGAGGAAACATAAGGGGGACAATCGGGATCGTGAAGAGAGGAGAGAAAATGAGGAGATACAGGAGAGGTTTATAACACGGTATCTTGCGGGGACAAGGGAAATTCCCAGTGGGGGCAGGTCAAAGACTTATGAGAATAAGGAAGTCTACAGGTGTAAAGACCCCTTCCTTCAGCTCTCCACATGAATACCAGTGCCTTGTATATATAGGTGGAGTTTTGATGAAATGAAGGTACAGTGTCCCCACCACAAGAGTATTATAATACAAGCAGGGTGGCCTAAGCAAGACCTGGGGAGAACCATGAGCTGTTCTCCATCAGAAGAAGCTCTTGCTGACCGATATACAGAAAACCCTCCTTGCCCCAGGCTTATCAATTCCACTCAACACTTGAGGTCAACTGTGTACCTCCTCAATCCATAAAATGTAGGTTTGAATCACTTTAACCTAGAGGTTAAGGGAAAGATGAACTCACCCAGCTGATATTTGGAGGACACAAAAAATGACAAAGATACTTGTATTAGAAAAGATTCTCCAGAGAAATAGAACTCAATAGGATGTGTGTGTGTGTGTGTATTTGTATTATATTGGGTTCTACTTCTCTATGATATATATATATGTGTGTATGTGTATATATATATAGAGAGAATATATATATAGCCTATATATATTTTGATATATAATGTGTATATAGATATATATTATATATCCTATATGTGTGTATGTATATATGTGTATCCATCCTGTGTATGTGTATATTTATATATACACATATATAATATATATATAAAGAAATTTACTTTAAGGAATTGGGTTATTTGGTTATGAAGGTTGAAAAGACCCAAGATTTGCAATCAGCAAGCTGGAGACCCAGGAGAACTGATGGTGTCAGTTTCAGAGGCCCAGTCTGAAGCCAGGAGCAGACCAATGTCTCAGCCCAAAGACAGTCAGGCAGAGACAGTGAGTTCTCTTACTCCACCTTTTTGTTCTATTCAGGCCTCAGTGGATTGAATGAGGCCCACTATACTGCAGAGCGCCATGTGCTTTGCTTGGCCAACTGATTCAAATGTTAATCTCATCCAGAGACACCACCACAGACACACCCAGAATAATGTTTGACCAAATGACTGGGCACCCCGTGGCCCCATTACTGTACCCCTCCATGGTAGCTTGCCTATTTAGAGTGAGTTATAGCCAACACTTACTTGCAGAGTGAGTTATAGCCAACACTTACTACAATAGCATGGAGAAATCACATGTTGGTGCAGAAATTGACCAATAAAACACTTCTGCTTACTAAATATCAATGCCTGTGACTTTACTTCTATGGAAGCTCGGCAAAATGAAAGTCATTAAGTAAAAATTCATAAACTGGGAGAGAATTACTTTTATGTGAAATTATCTATTGTAAAATATTTCAAAATTTTCATTATGAATTTTATACAATCAAAATGTAAAAATATTTAAATAACTACAAGATATTTTATTTTTTATTTTTATTTTTTTGAGACAGAGTCTTGCTCTATTACTGAGGCTGCAATGCAGTGGTGTGATCTCAACTGACTGCAACCTCTGCCTCCTGGGTTCAAGTGAGTCTCATAGTAGCTGGAATTACAGGTGTGTGCAACCACACCTGGCTAACTATTTTAGTAGAGATGGGGTTTCACCATGCTGGCCAGGCTGGTCTCGAACTTCTGGACTCAAGTAATCTGCCCGCCTCAGCCTCCCAAAGTGTTGGGATTACAGGTATAAACCACCACTCCCAACTAAGTAATTACACACTGTTTAAAAAAAGTTTCATTAAATTCTTATCTATAAAGTATCTCATTGAGAGATATATTTATGTCAAGGTTAAAGGTGTGAAATGAAGCAAGGCATTATTACTTAAACAAACAAACAAACAAACAAATACAACCCAAAGCACCTGACCTGATATTCTACAAGTATTAGCTAAGACCCTACACTGGGAATTTCAAGATTCATTTTTGAATGAATAGAGAATTTGAAATAGAAAAAAGATCACCTTAATAGTGTTTATAATATCTAATAAGCAAGTTGTTTGTTTGTTTTGAGACAGAGTCTTGCCCTGTCACCCAGGCTGGAGTGCAATGGTGTGATCTCAGCTCAGTGCAACCTCTGTCTTCCAGGGTCAAGCGATTCTCATGCCGTGGCCTCCTGAGTAGCTGGGACTACAGGTGCACACCACAACGCCTAGCTAATTTTTATATTGTTAGGGGAGATGGGGTTTTGCCATGTTGGCCAGGCTGGTCTCAAACTCCTGACCTCAAGTGATCTGCCCGCCTGTTAAAATGAATGTCACAATAGTTATTTTTGGGCATTACAGGCATGAGGCACTGCACCCAGAACCCAATAAGCAAGTTGTTTAGGTTCTTCAGTTTCATATGAAAGAAGGTGCATATGATAAAAAGAGTTCTGAAAAAAAAAAGCTAAAATGTTTGAGTAATGTACTTGAAGAAGTAATATGTCTACATTTGCTAAGATTTGGATGCTTGTCCTCTCTAAACCTCTTGTTAAAATCTGATCACCAATATGGCAATATTGGGAGGTGTTTGGGTCATGAGGCAGAGCCCTTATAAGTGGATTAATGCCTTCCCTTGAGGGTTCTTGCTCTATGAGCTCTGGGAGAGCTGGTTGTTAAAAAGAGCCCAGCACCTCCACCCAGCACCTCCACCCAGCATTTGTCTCTCTTGCCATGTGATCTCTTGGCACATACCTGCTCCCCATCTGTTTCCCACCATGAGCTGAAGCAGCCTGAGGCCCTCATCAGATGCAGTTGCCTAATCTTGAACTTTCCAGCCTGCAGAATTGTGAGCCATATAAACCTCTTTGTAAACAACCCAGTTTCAGGTATTCTGTTATAGCAACTCGAAACGGACTAAGACGACACAACTATTTTTATTTTGTAAGAAGGGAAATGTTTTTTAGTTGGACTTATAACACGTAGACACATGTACACTTGCACCTTGAAACATCTGGGATGGCTACTTTTCAAAAGCACATATTCTTATTTTCCTCTCACCTATGATGACAAGTAGAAGGCAAGTGTTGCTCTTCTGCAAACAGGTGGCCTGTGTAGTTCACTCCGTGGACAGTGGGTGGTGGACCAGGGGGCCGATTTATAAGGTTATCACCCAACGTTTTCCCTTTGAGGGTTACAACTATCCAATCAACTTGTAAAGGCCCCAAAACTTCTGAAGAAGGTGTTTTGGACTCACTTTCTTTTGGGAAAGAAGTGGCAGAGGAAAATAATGAGAGAGTTTGAGAAGTTACACAAGGGCAGAGTAGGCGGAATTTTGCTCAGTTGTTTCTGGTTTCTTTTTTTCTTCTTCAAAAAAATTCCTGTTAAAATGAATGTCACAATAGTTATTTTTGTATTCTGCTTAAACATTATTTTATTCTGTATTCACGTTTAATGCAGAGAAGCATTTCAGCAGATCCCGAAAATCTCTTTAAAACTTGACTTCCATTGTTTGAATAACAGCTTGAGAATGCAGACACACCAGTAATTTGGACATAATCCTGTGTATTTGTCAAAATGTTCTTTTAAAAAATTATACACATAAACAGAACGTTCTAAGTAGAACTGTCACATTAACAACATTTTCCATGACTCTTGTCAATTTACTATACTAAATGTTTTCTGATACATTATTTACTGTGGTAAGTTTGGATGTATGGCATTTGTCCCTCTAGATAGAAGTACCTCCTAAAGCAGGTAGAGAACAAGTTCATGAAAGAGGAATCATCATAGTCATTACCAAATACAATTGTTTATGCGTAAGATGTAAAGTATGAGATATAAATCAGATACATATCTATCAGATGTGTAAATTGTTATATATAACATGTATGATCAACTGTATAAATATCATATATGTGTAGTATATACATGATAAAACAAAACAAAACAAAACAAAAAATATATACATGATTAATATGCATGAATGATAATATACAATGAATATGCATGACCAATATGCGTATTATATGTACATAAATCTGAGAACATCCAATAAGATATGTGTGTATACACACACACACACACACACACACACACGGACTGACATCTCCTTTGGAAACGAATAGGGGATCTATTATTTATCCTGTGACCTGATGTAAGGAAAATTGACCCCAAGTAAAATCCTGAGCGGTAGAGTGTGGTTCTGCCCCTCCTCCTCTCCCATTTCTGAATCCTTTGCCCCGTTTCTGTGCTCCAGATGCACCAGGTGCTCAGGTCTTCCAGGCCATTGCTATTCAGAAAAGGAAGGATCTAATGTGGGCAAATTTTAACTTCATGTATCCAAACTGCAACATACATGGAAGAGACCAGAGTGGCTTTGTATGCCACTTCTAGGCCTGGACTTTACTCTACCTCCAGATCCCCATTCTCCTTCTGCTGGGTCACTGCCTAAGAGTGGGGTGACCTTGGCAGTGTTAAAGCTGGCAGAGTCATAGATGGGAAAGAGCCGGGGTTTCTGAATTACCACTTAGAGGAGAGCCACCAGCTGAGCAGAAGCACTCATTTTGGACTTTACATGAATGAGAAGTGTACATTTGAGCCATCCTATTTGAGCCACTGTACAATTTGGGTGGGTTTCTCACAGCAACTGAAGTTACCCTAAGTGGTATACGGTTCATAGCTTTCCTTAGATAACCAAAAAAGTTCATAACTATAGAAGGTTAGGAAACCTGGAATCATATTCTAGAAGCATAGACACCATCAAATGTTATTGCTGGAAACATTCTTGAGATTTTTTGGCTACAGTTCATGGCATGCCAGTTTTGATGGGCAAGGGGATGAGGGTGCAGTAGGAAGTGGAGGAGGGACATGTGTGGTGGGTGATATGGCAGAGTCCACTCTAGGAGATCCTTCTAGCCCGCTCTCACCTAAAGCCCTGATCCTGATGAAGGCATTTGGATCTCGCCCGAGCACCTCATATTGTATTGAAGCACAGGGTGGTGATGGGTTTTCTTCCTTGGTCTCAGGCAATTGGCATCCCTGATGCATTAATTCAAGCTGTAGTGCTAGTGACTTATATGTCATTCCTTCTGGAAGAGTTTTTGTTTTAAAGGAGACCTGAAGAAAAGGAAATTTCTTAACTCAAAATTCTGTTTTAAGCAATATGTCTTTTCTGTGGTGGGGTTTCATGTGTTTTGGAACCTGGATGCAGAAGGGTTTTAAAGAGATTTCAGGAAGGCTGGGTGCAGTGACTCTCACCTGTAATTCCCAGAACTTTGGGAGGCCAAGGTGGGCAGACTGCTTCTTGAGCCCTTTCAAGACCAGCCTGGGTCTTGACAAAACTGTGACTCTACAAGAAATGCCCAAACTAGCTGGGTGTGGTGGCACATGCCTGTAGTTCCAGCTACTTGGAAGGCTGAGATGGGAGGATCACTTGAGCCTGGAAGGTTGAGGCTGCAGTGAACTGTAATTTTGCCACTGCACTCCAGCCTAGGTGACTGAGCAAGATTCTGTCTCAACCAACAACAAGAAAACAAAGCAAATAAAAAAAAAAAGAAGCAAGAAAGAGAGAGATTTCAGAGAAACTCCCTGTAATCACAATATTAGCTAGCTGCCTATTCTACCTTTGTGTAAAGCCATTCATGAAAATGAAAATTCACATAGCGGAGAAGAAGTGAATACTCCATGTGTCTCTATGCAAATAGAGATGGTCTGATATATTGGGGGTATTGTATTGGAACAAAAGGGCCAAATAGCTTTGAGACTAAGATAAGAGAATTGTAAATATGCCCAACCAGGCTTTGAGGGGCCCCTCACTAGGGGATCAGATTATTTTTCACCAGCTAAGAATAAAGTGATCTTGGCTGTAATATTTTTAGGCCAAAATGTTAATTAGCCATACAATTACTTCACATTTTCTTTGGAGGATTTAATAACCAGTCGTGCAACTGAATCTCCAGAAAATTGCATTAGCAGAATGTTTTCATATTCTGCTATAAATTAAACAGTACAGAGGGGCACCTTTATTTTCTTTCATTTCCTTCTTAAACACAGACATTGGTAGACGTTAGGATTTATGTGACTTATTACCTCATTTCCTGCCTAGTCCTTTCCTGCCAGTTTCCTCGTTCAGTTTTCATAACCTTTTTTTGATGCCTGGGAGCCACTGGATATGTTCAGGCTGCTTTTACCTCCAGATTTGAGACGGTACCTAGAGCACAATTGTTTCAGGTGTTGCTCTGATTAACACCTTCCTCGCAGGGCATTTAATCCTGAAAAAGCTGTGGCAATTTGGAAGATCAGGGTCTTGTTGTTAACTAGCCGTAGGAGAGACAGAAACGATGTTCCCAGGCAGCATTATCTCTAGAAGGTACCAAAGCCGCAAGAAATAAACATGTAAATTCAGTCATAGAGGTTCAATGAGTTAATGAAGGGTTAAATAGGCAAAGATTTAAACAGAGGGTGTTGTCTCAGAAAAGAGCAGCACCATTTTTCAGGTTGGTAATTGAGGAGTTAAGCTTTTAGGAGCTCAAAGAACAACAGTTAAAAACACTGAGAGCCCCACCAGCAGTTCTGACCTTTATCTCCAGGGTCTAACTCCAGACAAGGGTCTTAATTAGCTGCAGAAAAATCTAGAGCTTTGGCAACAAACCAGCAGACATTAAAAAAAACAAAACAACCAGTAAATAAAAGATCTATTTTTTTTTTTTTGGTCATGAAACTTAAATAGGAGCAACATTTATGTAACCTTTTGGTGTTCCTGTTTCCTAGTTTCTCAGTTTTTTTTTCTTTTCACATTTCCATTTCACCTAATTTCTTTGCTTACATTTTCCCCCAGACTGAGTTTTTTTGATCTCCCTATACCATGTTACATCTCATTTTTTTTCCCCATGACCTTCATCTTATTCTCTTGTTTTACTTACGTGTTTACATCCCTCAGATCCTTTAGATGCATTTTGGGGCATTTTCTATATATTATTTACAAAATGAATGCAGGCCTATTCTATAAACAATTTCAAACAATGCAAAATGCATAATGTTATAAGGCGTCTCTCCTGCATCTAGATTTTGTCTATGCATTTTACATACATCTACGTGTTTGTGAATCTAATAATATATATACACACTTAAAATTTTTTATACAAAGTCTTTTAACCTCTCTTTCATATTTTCCTTCTTGTTGACTCTGTCTGCTGCATTCTGGGTAATGTATTCATCTTGCTTTTCAAATTTCCATATTTTCTCTTCAGTCATTTTTAAGCTACACTTTTACCTATCTATTGATTTTTTTTTTCAATTCCAATTCTATCTTTTGGAAACTCTACCTAGATCTTATAGAAATCTTTTGGTAATCTTTGATAATATCTTAATCATTGTAATTTTGAAAACATTAACAATGTTCTTTAAACACATACAACACCTTTAATTTCTCGTCACTGTCTTACTATTCCAATATCTGCAGGTTTGTAGGCCTGATTCTATGGCTGCTATTTCTGCTGTCTCTCACTGGTGGTAGCTTGTTTTCTTGTGTGTCTAGTGATTATGAACTCATGTTCCTTGCAATTTTATTTGTTCTTTGAGGTCTAAACTGTGTTTTTCCAGAGTCGATTTGTGAGTTCACCAACCAAGATTCTTCAAAGTAAATTTGTAGCTGGATTTTTTTGGGTCCCAGCAGTATTGAATTGCAGCTCCAAATATGCATGAAAATGAGCTTATGGTTAGAAATTATTGGGGTGAGAATTTTCTTTTTCATGCTCTAACCAGACACAAGGCTGAGATATGGAAGTGTTCCCACCAGCCCCATCTCAGAAACCTTTTTAAAAAATACATCCATCATGACCAACAGAGTGAAACCCCGTCTCTACTAAAAATACAAAAACTAGCCAGTTGTGGTGGTGGGCGCCTGTAATCCCAGCTACTCAGGAGGCTGAGGCAGGAGAATTGCTTGAACCTGGGAGATGGAGGTTGCAGTGAGCTGAGATCATGCCATTGCACTCCAGCCTGGGCAACAAGAGTGAAACTCATTCTCAAAAAACCTCCCCCCAAACCCCCCAAAAAGCAAACAAACAAAAAAGCCCCCCAAAACACACCCATCAACGGTACCACTTTTTCAGTCTTGACTTTATGATATGACCTCTGTCTTGTCGGACCCCAGGTATTATTTCCTTTCTCACCACCTGTGAGTGGATAACCTCCCCAAGATTTAAATATCCGGCAACTGACATGCACCCACGAGGCGTCTCAAGTTTGGTTTTCTCTTTGGATTTGGGATTTCCCATCATATATGGCTTTAAGAATTTCCCCTTCTTTCTCACCAGCTTAGCCATGCATTTAAAAGATGCTTTTTATTACAGCAAAATGTAAAATGTTGGGCACCAAATGACACCAGCAGCAGAATGAAAGACAATTCTTGGAATGGGAGAAAATATATAAATCACATATCTGAAAAGTGATTAATATTCAGAATATATAAAGAATTCTTAGAATTCAAGAACAACAAAACCCCAATATCACTCAAAAATGGGCAAAGGACTTGAATATTTTTCCAAAGAAGATATAGAAATGGCCAATAAGCATATGAAAAGATACCCAACATCAATAATCATTAGGAAATGCAAATCAAAACCATTGTGAGATACCACTTCATACCCATTAGGATGGCTAATAAGGAAACCCCAATAAATCACAAGTGTTGGTGAGGGTATGGAGAAATCAGAAACCAGTGTTGGCTAGAATGTGAAAGGATGCAGCTGCTATGGGAAATCTAATGGTGGTTCCTCAAAAAACAAAACATTACCATATGATCCAGCAATTCTACTTCGGGTTATATAACCAAAATAATTGAAAGCAAGGTCTCCAGCAGCTCTTGGTACACCCATGTTCATAGCAGCATTGTTCACAACAGCCAAAAGGTGGAGGTAACCCAGGTGTCCATCAACAGATGAATGGATAAATAAAATGACGTCTACGTTTACACAGTGAAATATTATTCGTTTTGAGAAAGCAGAAAATTCTGTTGTATGCTACAACATGGATGAACCTTGAAAACACTATGCTAAGTGACATAAACCAGTCACAAAAGGACAAATATGATTAGATTCCACATATGTGAGGTATCTAGAGTAATCAAATTCATAGAGATGGAAAGTAAAGTGGTGGCTGCCAGGGAAAGAGGAGGTAGGATATTGGGAGTTATTGTTTAATGCACACAGGGTTTCAATCTTGGATGATGAAAAAAGTTCTGGAGATAGACGGTGGCGATGGTTGCACAACAATGTAAATGTACTTAATGTCACTGAACAGTACATGAAAAAATAGTTAAAACAGTGAATTTTATTTTGCATGTATAAAAGAAAATCAGTGTTTGTTTGTTTGTTTGTTTTTGAGACAGAGTCTTGCTCTGTCACCCAGGCTGGAGAGCAGTGGTACAATCTTGGCTCACTACAATCTCTGCCTCCCGGGTTCAAGCGACTCTCGTCCCTCAGCCTCCCGAGTAGCTGAGACTACAGGTGTAATACCACCATGCCCAACTAACTTTTGTATTTTTTGGTGGAGATGGGGTTTCACTGTGTTGGTCAGGCTGGTCTCAAACTCCTTGCCTCAAGTGATCCACCTGCCTTGGCCTTTCAAAGTGCTGGGATTACAGGGATGAGCCATCATGCCCAGCCTCACTTTTCAGTGTTTGTTCGGAGACATCTAGGAGTCCACAATGCTGGGATTAGAAATCCTCCTGGGACTCATTTTTCATTCACATCATGATGTCTACTGGGCAGTGAACTTCAGCTACATATGAATACCCAGCCAGATTCCAAGATTGTGGAAACCAAGATGACAGCCTAGGAATTCAATGTCCTGCATCACTGAGCAGCCCGCGTTGTTCCTTTTCTTCAGTGACTATCCTAAATTAGTTATTTGTTTTACATCGCATTATTTATAGGTTCCATTATGATCTTTGATAGCAGCAACAATCCAATTCTTCTTTGAGGAATAGATACACATTTCATGTCAGAAGTGCATGGATAAGCTTGTCAGAATAATTTGACTTGAAATTTTATCACCGTGTGTATGTGTGTATGTGTGTGTGTGTATATGTGTGTGTATGTGTGTGTGTGTTGGTGTGTGTGTATGTGTGTATGTGCGTGTGTGTGTATGTGTGTATGTGCGTGTGTGTATGTGTGTATGGTTGTGTGTGGGTGTGTGTGTATATGTGTGCATGTGTGTATGGGGGTGTGTGGGTTTGGGTGTGTGTATGTGTGTGTGGGTGTGTGTATGTGTGTGGGTGTATGTGGGTGTGTGTCTGTGTGTATGTTGGGGGTGTGTGTGTATGTGTGTGGGTGTATGTGGGTGTGTGTCTGTGTATGTATGTATGTTGGGTGTGTGTGTGTGTATGTGTGGGTGTGTGTGTATGTGTGTGGGTGTATGTGGGTGTGTGTATGTGTGTGGGTGTATGTATGTGTGTATGTGTGTGGGTGTGTGGGTGTGTCTGTGTGTGTATGTATGTGTGTGGGGGTGTGTGGGGGTGTGTGGGTGTGTCTGTGTGGGTGTGTGTATGTTGGGGTGTGTGTGTGTGTATGGGTGTGTGTGGGGGTGGGTGTATGTGTGTGGGTGTGTGTGTCTGTGTATGTGTGTGTATGTTGGGGTTGTGTGTGTATGTGCGTACGTGTGTATGGGGTGTGTGGGGGTGTGTGTATGTGTGTGGGTGTGGGTGTGTATGTGTGTGTGGGTGTATGTGTGTGGGTGTATGTGTGTGTGTATGTGTGTGGGTGTGTGTGTGTGTGTTTATGTGTGTGGGTGTGGGTATGTGTTTGGGTGTGTGTGTCTGTGTATGTGTGTGGGTGTGGGTGTATGTGTGTGGGTGTGTGGGTGTGGGTGTGTGTATGTATGTGGGTGTGTGGGTGTGGGTGTGTGTATGTGTGTGGGTGTGTGGGTGTGGGTGTGTGTATGTGTGTGTGGGTGTATGTGTGTGGGTGTGTGGGTGTGGGTGTGTGTATGTGTGTGGGTGTGTGTGTCTGTGTGTGTGTATGTTGGGGGGTGTGTGTGTATGGGTGGGTGCTTTATTCGTTCATTCAGTCATTGGTTTGTTCCACAAATATTTACTGTTATGTATTACACACTGTCTAGACATTGGGGACACAGAGGTGAATAAGACAAATTTTCTGCCCAAATTCTAATGGGGGAAGAGACGGGTACCTACATCAGCAAATAAATAAACAAGGTAGTATCAGGTAATAAGTCTGCAAAGAATACAAAACAGGATAATGAGACACAGTGTTTCGTGAGGAGGGGCTGTGTTGGCTAGGAGGTGATCGGGAAAGGAGTCCCTGGGGATAATATTGAAACAGGAGCGTTCCCTGATCCCCCTCGCAGGACATACGACAGTGGTGTGGCTCGCCTATTGGACTGCTGCTGCTCAAAACCCCACAGAGGAGCGTGCAGACGGACAGGTGAAGGAGCTCAAGTGGGCGTGTGTTACAGTGTGACCTTTTAGCTTTGCTGTCCGCGGATATCTTGAGGGTTAACCAGCTTAATGGACCCTGTGCCTTTCTGCAAGGGTAGAGGGCCAGTGTGACAGCTTTCTGTATCCCAAGCTCTTGTCCAGCATCCTGGAAAAATCGGGTCACACACGAACTTGAAGGATGAATGCAGGAGTTTTATTGAGTGGTGTGGGTGGTTCTCATCAGGATGGCTAGGGCCCAGAAGTTGGGAATGGAGTGGGAAGATAATATTCCCCTGGTGCCTGGCCATTCGGCTGCCGAACTCCTCTCCAACTGCCCCCAGCCGAATTCCTCTGGGTGTTCAGAGGTTCCTCCTCCTCTCTCTTTCTCTGCCACGTCGCTCTGCCGTCCGTCTGCTTGTCTCCTCATCTCCTTGCCTGCTGGTCTGCTCTGGAGCCTGGGGTTCAGGGTTTATATGGGCATAGGATAGGGGGCATGGAGAGCCAAAAGGCAACTTTTTGGGAGTGAAAACAGGAATACCTGTTCTCATTCAGGGAAGTGGGTATCCAGGCTTGAGGGTGGGGCCTTTGCCTGGGAACGACCCTCTTCTGCCCAGTATTTCCCTGTCTCCTGGCTGTATCAATATTTAGGTTGAGAGCTGACATGGATGACAAGGAAACTGAAAATAGCTGGGGAAAGAGCTTTTCACAAAGGGGGAATATCAAGGGCCCTGAATCTACCTGAGTTAGAATTAATTATCTAAATCCTATCAGAGATAACAAAAATCCGAGCGGGTAAGGACTAGATTGGTGAATATTACCCTTACTGTATGTGACTTCTTAAAAAATGTATTTCTGAAATGAAAATAGCCAGACATTCATTTAAATCAGTAGCAACTACCTTTCAACACTGAAATTAGGCAGCATCTCTGCCCCTCCCACCCCCGACCATTTCAGCAATGGGAGAATATTGTTTTCACTACTTGCTCTATTGTGCATATATTTAATAGGTAAACTATGAGGGTGATAACAGTTTTGCTTAGGACTTCATAGTAACGACTAAGAAAAACAACAGCATAGCTTTGTGTAGGGATGATACAGCATTATAGCCTCTTTGCATAAGTCAGGCTTTTTGAATTGTTGATGGGCTTGAACATCCCAGTTTGGGTATAGCAATCAAATTTTCCATTTAATTGCAAAGTGTCACCTCTTTGTATGCTTTATAGACAAAAGTCACAGGTATAATCGTACAGATAGCATATAGAAGTGTCAATCAACTTGCCCGTGCAGCTTTTCTTTCATTGGGGAACAATAGTAAACCTCGAATATGCTTGCAGTTTGGATTTCTGATTTATACACCACCCGATAGTACCCCATTTAATCTGTTCACCTGTGGTTGCTTTGTTCTGAATTTCATCGCTCTGTTGTTTTACACCCTCTCTTGCATACATTTTCAGAGAGAGGCTGAGGATTGCAAACCGTTGGTTTTGGGGAAGTTGGAATGCTGCCACTGTCTGAATTGCCTGAATAAAGAAAAGTAGGTCCTGTAATTATTTTATTTTCTCCCCAGCATGTGATTTGTGATTGATGACACACGCACAGGGGGCTTTCGCCATAGGCTGGCTGATCCCTCTACTATGACATTAATGTCACTGTCACTGTGCTGGAAGCTATAGTTTGTTAGGGCAACTCTGGCATGGGGAAAGGAGCATGGACTTTTGAATGTGTTTGAAATAGCTACATGCTGACAGATGTCCCCACGTGCTTGCTGATGTCATGACTGGGGCTCCTAGAAAGCCCGGGAAATGAAAAGAAAGAAGAAAATGTTAGTTGAGGCTCCAGAAGGAGAGATGATAGAGGCATACAATAGAACATTTTGCAAAAAAGAAAATCCACGAATCTCTACAAATTTCCTTCAGGTCTAACTCCTGCCCCTCCCACCCCGCCCACCCCATACAGAAGCATTCAAGACACGAATTATTTAAATCTGAAGAAATTCGGTATTAAGAGAGCTATCCTTCCATGGTGCTCGCTTGAAAAGCAAAACAAACATACACACAAAAAACCCAAAGTAAATTAAGGTGGTCTTTTCCTTTCTTTTCATTAAAAAACGCATATCGCAGTGTTTACTTGGTAGACCAATTATTTTAAAAACTGGGTTTCAAGGAAAAAGTCACTTTCTGGCAGAGGCCATACATGACAAGTTCCGTTCCGCAGTGGATTAAAATGGTTGCGAGGAGATGCTAACATAACTTCAACTACGGCAGTGTGAACACACCACTGTAATAATTCATTTAGAATGATGACACCTGAGACCTAATTTAAAAGTCCTAGATGAATACCAGTCTCACATTCAACCCTGAGGGCTGCCGCAAACATACGTAAGAAAGTCTAAGAACCATAGTGAGTCTAATTGAATTGGACTTAAACGGACCATTGAGATGGCCTCACTGAGCTCAGGGGAATTCACATTGTCTATACTGTATCAGAATCACAGCTTGAACTGAATAACTGGTTACATTCAATCATGTTACTGTAACTCATGCTTGAGGTAAAGGGGAAACCTTTTGCTATCAGCCAGGCTGGATGGAAAACAATTTCAAATCACTTTAAACCCAGTTGGCAACTACTTTGCCAATTATGGAATCCAGTGGGAAAGGTGTGTTCGAGGGCTCAGGACTAAATGATTTATGTCAGGCATCTGGGCCTCCCGAGGAATGTGGGAGAGTGTGCGGAGGAGGGGCGTGTGGCTAATTATTTCTCCTAAGAATACTTTAGTGAGGTAATTTGTGCCCGCAGATGAGCCACACTGCAGGCTGGATAAAAGGCAAGGTAAGCACAGACATTCCCAAGATCCCATTTAGAGATGGATAAAGAGGGAGCCTAAAGATTCAAATACACTTTCTCATCTCTTCGCTCTGAAACATTTGGAGATAAAAAATAGAAAGAGCAAACTTAGTTCTCGGCTCTAACAGGCAAGTTGTGATCAAAGTCTGTAATTTGTACTGCAGGTATTGCATTGGCTGCTTTCAAATACTGACTTACTGGCACAGATGACATGCTATAATGCATCAGATGGATGAGCGTGAATCTGGGGTCCTTTATAATGACCCTGAGAAATGCCTTTTTTTGCTCCTAATTTATTTTAGATGACTGTGGCTGCAGAGATAAGAATTTCTATCCTACTCAATGCCTTCTAAAGAAGGATGTCGCCATTCTCTGGGATTCATGTATGAAGGTCTCCAGCTGAGAGATGATCCTGAAAGTTATCCCAAGAGTAATGAGTTCTCCTATCCCAACTCAAACAAATAAAAAGGATCATAGAATTCCACTATAGAAACTTACAGTAGAGGCGGATAGGTTTCTTGAGTAGTCTTTTCAGATCCTTTCATCATTGAACACATTTTAAAGGTATTTTGAGTAATCTGGAGGAGATTATGAGTGCTGTAATGATATTAAATCCAGCACTGGGGGGTCTATTTGAAACCTCATGCGAGTGTGTCTGTACAAGGCTGGCACTCCTGCTTTCTCGTCTTTCCTCTCTTCCAGCAGCTGCCTGCCATCATTACAGCTAATAGAGTGGGTTAAACTTTTGGGCTAGCTAGCGGCTCTGAGTGTCTCTCTAATGGTTTCCATTGTGTGCATCCTGGAAAACACTTCTGACCAATGAACCCCTAACTGCAAATGACACAGGCAAGCTTCATTGAAAATGACACCACTGGAGGGAACCTTGCACTCATTTGGGATGTTTCCTCACTGGGGAAAGAAGGCCATTTCAGCAGTCACACCAAAGGGATGCTGTCATGTGGCATTTACTTTTCTAAGGCACAGAACAAAGCAGTGGGGGTCGTTTGTGCTCCTCCATGCTCACTGTATGTTTAGCTGTGTGATGCCAAAATGAGAAGCCGTGCATGTCCAGAGGGGAGAGCGAAATTGCAGTCTTCCCAGTTCATCCTCATACAGGGTGGGGAATGTGGATATCAGACAGTCTAAACTAAATCAGGATCCGTGTCTGGAATCAGTCTTGTTTAAATGCACAGCTTGTGACAAATGGGAGTTAAGTACCACCAGAAAGGGAGTGTGGCGTGGGAGGCTGTAAGATTGGTCATTGAGAGTGCTGCATTCGAATTCTTGTTTGCAACCAAATATGTTGCTTTGGATGAGTTTCCTCACTTTCTGAGTTTCTTTCAGTTTCCTCTGTAACATGAGGCAGGTAGAGCAGATGGTTTAATCCAATCCAACACTTGTTCATTGAGTGGTCGGTTTGTGTCAAGATTTGCGCTAGGCAATGGGGAGAGACTATGGGAATGAAACATGTACTGCCGGCATCCTTTTGGATTTTAAAGTTTAACAAGTAAGACTAATATTAAAAGACGATTTTAAGATGATGCATTTTAGCAAGTGGGAAGCCTACAGTGCAATGGAAGGAAGTGAGAAAGTCTGAGCAGTCAGAGACAGTTCTTGAGGAAAGTTGTTCAGGTGGAGCCTGAAGGATAAGGAGGTTTGCGTTGAGCATGAAGGCTGAGGAGGAGCCAGCCAGAAAAAGATGGGAGTGTGATGAGGTAGAGGCGCATTTCAGATGAACTAAGCATTTGTGAAGGCTCGGCACAAGAAAGAGGTCGGGGCTGGATTTCAGAACATAAAAGAAAGAGTGAAAATGTGGGTCAGGATGAGGGTTGCACACAATGTAGTAAGCACGCATTTTGTCCTTGCACTGAGGGCCAGGACCACTAAAACAAATTCCACGGCAGAGTGGGAGTGAGGAGGCAGATATCTGAAGTTCCCTCCAGACCCAGCATTCTGGGGCTTTCCACATGGTTGTTTTGATCTCTCTAGGACCCACTAGAGGGATTTAATACTCAGGTACAGTCCAGAGAAGAGGACACAAGGCAGTGACCTCAGAAACTCACCTCCAGTCTACAGCTGGTTGAAGCCTGGCGTATAAAGGTGGATTTGCCCTTGTGGGTTGGATCTGGTGCCTTTGACCTCAGCCTCAAGAGATGAAGTCAGTCTTGCCCAGACTCTGGGTCGTGCTCTTTAGTTCTCTGTTAGACTCACCAGGGGCTTGGCAAAGAAATGAGAGGCTATGTTACATACCCAAGTCTCCTTGCCAAGGGAGAAAATGGGAAATGGAGCTCCTCAGAACTTTGGCCTCTTCTTGATCACCTCTCTTATGGCAAGACTTTCTTTCATTTCTTTTTTTTTTGTTTTTTGTTTTTGAGACGGAGTCTCTCTCTGTCACCCAGGCTGGAGTGCAGTGGCACAATCTCAGCTTACTACAACCTCCGCCTCCCGGGTTCAAGCAATTCTCCTGCCTCAACCTCCCAATTAGCTGGGATTACAGGTGCCTGCCACCACGCCCAGCTAATGTTTTTGTATTTTTAGTAGACATGGGGTTTCACCATGTTGGCCAGGCTGGTTTCAAACTCCTGACCTCAAGTGATCCGCCCACCTCTGCCTCTCAAAGTGCTGGGATTACAGGTGTGAGCCACCGTGCCTCTGCCAAGACTTTCTTTTTTTAAGATATATTTTTATTTCAATAGTTTTTGGGGTATAAGTGTTTTTTGGCTACATGGATGAATTGTAGAGTGGTGAAATCTGAGATTTTAGTGTACACATCACCTGAGTAGTGTGCATTGTACCCAATGTGTAGTTTTTTAAATCCCTCACCCTAACCCCACCGTCCCCCTTCTGAGTCTCCATAGTCCATTATACCAGTCTATATGCCTTTGTGTACCCATAGCTTAGCTCCCACTTATAAGTTAGAACCCGTGGTATTTGGGTTTTCATTCCTCAGTTACTTCACTTGGAATAATGACCTCTAGTTCTATGCAAGTTGCTGCAAAAGACATTATTTCATTCTTTTTTTTTTTTTATGGCTGAGTAGTATTCCATGGTGTATGTGTACCACATTTTCTTTATCCACTCATTGGTTGATGGGTGCTTAGGTTGGTCCCTTATCTTTGCAATTGTGAATTATAGGGCAAGACTTTCTGAGACTTCCCTTTGCTGTTACTCTATCTATCCGTGGGGGTGCAAAGGTATTTGGCAGCAACTAGAACTCATTCACAGGGAGTCCTCATAGCACCTAACATTAGGTGACACTTAATAGTGATGATAACATTAGGTGACACTTAATAGTGATGATAATCACTTATGGAGTCCACTAAGTAAAGATGTTTTGAATCCCTTCTCCCATTCAAAAATCTTGGCAACAAATAAGGTGAGCAGATATGCTCACCTTACTGATGAGGACGAGGGCTTGGCAAAGTAGGTATGCTGTTCATATCACGTGGCTAGTAAGTGGAAGAGTCAATATCGTCCACTCCTGGATTCAGAACTTTAAATAACCCCATGCTACCTTCTAGGGAAGCTTCTGCGGTGTGTTTGGGGGGTTCAGTGAGAGAAAGGTGAATTTTAATCTCCCGACATGCTCACTCCTTTTTCTGGCTTTGTGGGGGATGTAAGTGAATAACCCCAGTGCTGTGGTGCACTCGTTAATCTTGTAACGAGACAGGTGGAATGTGGATCTGCAGGTGGCCTTAGTATGGCGGGGTAACTATGTGCATTCAACGGTCCCTACACAGGTCATACCTACCAGCTCGCGTTTGCTTCTGACATGTCTGGGCTGTGTGAATTGTCCTCCACCCCTCTGGAGAGATGGGCCCTGTGGCTGCTTTGGGAATCGTCCTTGCTTTTGGGAAGAACATCAGTTGCGTGTTCATTTAGATACGGCACTCCTCTTATTTGGAATCTATGCATTTTTTGTTCCCTGGTCTCCGAAGTTAATAGCAGAGGTGGTGATAACAAAAACCCATACTGTGTAGGATGGAAGATCATAGGAAGAATAGCTTTAGCAAGAGTCAGACAAAGGTTCCATTTTCCAGTTTTTGTGTGTATTCTCCTTTGGAAGGTACAGGCCCTGCTGAAGTGTTCTAGAAATAAAACAAAAATGGAGGGAAAACTTCTCAACATTCCCTGTTTCACAAAGAATTGTTGTTGCCATTTTCCTTTCAAGCAAATATACAAAAGTGAGTTGAAAGGAAATATCATCCAGAGTGTTAAAGCTTCTTTCAAGTTTTCAGTTCTTTGTGGGTTTTGTGCTAATGTTTTTCTAACAAACCAGAGCTCAAGAATGAAATATAGAAGAGGAGCTGTCCATTCAGACACGAAGTGATCAATTCTTGTGACATAGTAAGAGATTTAGATTTTTAAAAATCTGTCCAACAAGCTGGATGTGGTGGCTCGTGCCTGTAATCCCAGCACTTTGGAAGGTTGAGGTGGTGGATCACCTGAGGTGAGGAGTTCAAGACCAGCCTGGCCAACATGGTGAAACCCTGTTTCTACTAAAAATACAAAAATTAGCCGAGTCTGGTGGCACGTGTCTGTAGTCCCAGCTACTCGGGAGGTTGAGGGAGGAGAATTGCTTGAACCCGGGAGGTGGAGGTTGCAGTGAGCCGCGATCATGCCATTGCATTCCAGTCGGGACAACAAGAGCAAAACTCTCTCTCAAAAAAAAAAAAAAAATCTGTCTAACAAAGATTAAATGTTTAATATTTTGGTGGAATTAGTAGGATAACCATTTTAGTGATAAATTATTTTAAAACTAGAAAAATTAATTTAGAAAAAAAAAAGACATCCAGAGAATAATCAAGGGTTCAAGCAGCAATTTTGTGATAGGCCAATGTTGGATCAACAGTCAAATCTGACAGTGTGTTCCCCCGAATGTTTTAACCAGAATGACATTACTTGGAGGAATTAGTATTTTGAGTTATGTAAAAGAAAGCCCTGCCTATTTTGAGCTATGATAAGAGGCTCAGTTCTGTAAAACCAGAGACGCATGGGACATGTTTCTGCTTTGGATTGTACATGTAATTATTGTCTTTGGATTCATGAATGGGACTGCCTCTATTCGTAGTGAGAAAATGCCAATTTCAGAGATTCAAAGTCTGCCAGTTTCTCTCACAGAAGTTTGCCACAGGGATTATTTTGTTTAGGAATATATATATATTTCTTTCTGAGATGTCCATTTGCTTTTACTAACAAAGATTAAATGTTTCATCTTTAATGTTTAATATATATATGGACTTTTGTTTAGGTATATATGGCATATACATATTTCTGTTTAAAGTTTGCTGAGAGATTAATTTGCCATTCTAATTCACTATTCCTTAGTAAAAATTGGTTAGTCAGATAATTTGAATGGCACATTATCAAGCAGAGAGAGGGGACTTGAGGGAGTGGGACAGTGAGTTTGGGTGGGGGGGATGGAAGGGAAGATGTCTGGGACAGAGCCTAGGACAGAGCCTCCTTCCTTCCCTCCGTCCCTCCTCCTCACTGCTTTCTTCCTCTCTGTCTCCTTCCTCTCCAGTCATGCATTCATCCGGTATTTATGAAATAAGTACCAGATATGATATTGGGCACTGAGAATGCAAGGATAACTAAATGAAAGTCTGGGCCTTCCATGCAGCTGCAGCCAGCCACTGTAGACGAGGAGAGAGAAGGACCGTGTCACCAGCTGAGTGCTATGGTGGCCAGCAGAATCGGCCACCTCACCTGGACTTCCTGGGAGAGGGCTGCCCGTTCACATCATGAAGGTCAAATGCAAAGAGCCTGGCGTACTTGGGTCATCTCCTGGGAATGGCAGCCCAATAAGTGGGGTGAGTAGTGGAAGGAACTCCAAGGTTACATGTGCCTCCTCTCAGAAATGCCTACTGGCCTGGAAACAGGCCACCCTACAAGTGTTGGGCCTGATTCTGCCTCTCCCCAGCCGTGTGGCCTCAACCACATCTCATTACCTCTTGGGCCTCATTGCGCCCATCTGTGCCTTGCAGGCCTTGGCTCAGATGCCCCGTCCTGGCATTTTCCATTTCTGCCTCAACACTTTAGAGTGGACATAGTGGAGTGAGCGCGTCTCCACACTCACGCTGCCTCAGAATCTAGTGTTATGATAACGTTTCTGGGAGGAGTTTGAAAATCTTGCTTGTTGAAACCCAGTTTCACAATTTTCTTGCTTCACTTTGCAAAGAGCCAGGGCATTTTATTTGCTACCCACTGCTTAATCGTGATAACTCACAGCACATTTAAGGTCTTATTGAGGAAGAAAAGGCTTTGATCACCGTTAACAACTCTTGGAAATCCCTCTATGTGCCTCTGCTAATTTTTACCTCTTTTAATAGTGTTGATATGTTCAGTCGCCCCGTCCCACCCACTTACACATCCTGCGTAGGGTTCCCCAGGCAGATGTTCACTGACTTAACTGTCTTAGAAGCTATTGTTAAAATAATGTCTGTGATATCAGTAGTGGTGGGTGTCCGAGTGCAGCTCATAAGGAAGGAACAGTGCTGTGAACCCATGACTCAGGCCCTCATTCCGGGCCTGGAGCTTCCTTCCCCACCCTCTGCAGTGGAACAGTAGAGTGAGAACCCAGGCCTGTTTCTTGGCCTGAGGGTGTCAGTGAGATGACCCGGCTGGGGGCTGGGATGGGGAAGAGAGGAGCCATGCCTCACATACTCTTGTGCTTCTTTCAGGAGTACAAGAGAGACTTTCCCTCTTGATCTCAAGCCAGAGGAGATCCTTGTTAGGCCACAGCATGGCCTCTGTTCTTGTGTACAGCCTCACTCTGGGTCTGCTTTACACAGTGTGTCCTTTTTCTGTCTCCCAAGGAGTGAGATTCTGCCAGACTGGGGTGTTTTAAAATAGCGTGCCTTAGGCCACGCATGGTGGCTCATGCCTGCAAACCCAGCAGTTTTGGAGGCCACGTCGCGAGGATCATATGAAGCCAGGGGTTCAAGACCAGTCTGGACAATATAATGGGACCCCGTTTCTATAAAAAGTAAAAAAAAAAAAAAAAAAAAAAAAAATAAGCCAGGTGTGGTGGTGTGTGCCTGTAGTCCCAGTTACGTGGGAAGCTGAGTGAAGAGCATTGCTTGGGCCTGGGAGTTTGAGGTTACAGTGAGCTATGATCACGCTGCCACACTCCAGCCTGGGTGACAGAGCAAGATCCTATGTCTAAATATATACATATTTACTCCCAGTTCCTAAGAAGAGGGGGCACACCATGCTGGTGGGAAGTGGGGTCACAGGGGGGCACATGGGGAAGGACCAGGGGGGTCAGGAGGCAGATGGAGAGGGAGGAGCTGTTCACAGAGCCCTTCCTGTGATTTCCATGGAAGGAATGGGCAAGAGAGGATAAGAAGGTTTTGGATAATTTTAGGCTAGCTTGAAGAATTTCAGTGGGCTCTGGGACATAGGGGCTGTCCGTCATTCCCTAGGTGTCTGGTACCTGGCTGTGGGGTGATTAAGGCAGGGGGTAGTGGCACAGAGTGTGAGAGCGGGTAGAGGAGGTGATGGGGCTTTAGCTCCGGATTGGTTGGTTTACATTGGAAAAGCTGCTCTCAGGAGGTTCGTTTACTCTCTCTAGGAACTGGCTAATCCTGGGAGGGGCAGTTTCTCCAAAGTCAGCAAGACCCCAGATGTGAAAGCATGGGAATACAGAAAAGACGTGGTTGATACATGGGGACATTATCACCTAAGACCAGACCAGCGTCCTCGAGGGCACCTATCTTCCCTTTCTTTCTTTTTTTTTTTTTTTTTTTTTTTTT
>NW_016807867.1:1934499-2067041 GCF_001698545.2 Rhinopithecus bieti
ATCTTGGCTCACTGCAACCTCTGCCTCCCAGGTTCAAGCGATTCTTCTGCCTCAGCCTCCTGAGTAGTTGGGATTACATGGACAGGCCACCATGCCTGGCTAAGTTTTGTATTTTTAGTAGAGACGGGGTTTCGCCATGTTGGCCGGGCTGGTCTCAAACTCCTGACCTCAGATGATCCACCTGTCTTGGCCCCTCAAAGTGCTGGGATTACAGGCATGAGTCACCGCACCCGACCATATCTTCCCTTTCCTTTCCCCTCTATGCACAATCCATCGTCAGAGAGCATTGACCCTACTTCAAATACACATACTAAACCTGTCCCCTTTCCTCCAGTTCCCCTGCTCCCACCTGGTCCAAGTCACTAGCATCTCTCATCTGGGTTACAGCAATACCTCCCAGCTGGTCTCTCTACTGCTACTCTCAGCCTTTCTTGTCAACCTTTACTCAGCAGCCTGAGGGATTTTATAAATCAGATCTTACCACTCTGTATACCATCTTGCTTAAAAGCATCCAGTGACTTACCACTGCATTTAGAATGGACGAACAGGCTCGGCTTGCTTTGCCCCCTGCCTCCTGCCTCTTCTGATCCCCTGTGCTCCACAGCCTGCAGCACATCAGGCACCCCCACCTTCTCTTCTTGCCCCCATGGCTGGATCCTCATGCGTCAGGTCTCAGCCTAAATGGCCATCCTCATATAGACCAATCACTTCATCTAAATGCTATCGAAACACCCCTTCTAACATTTTTTAGTCATCTGTTCATCACTAATTGTTATAATTAATTGACTGGTTTTGTCCCTGTTTACTGTCTGCATAGTTTAATTGACCAGTATAGAGGTTAAAAGCATAGTTCCAGGTTCAGAGTGTCATGACTGAAGTCTGACTGTATTATTTATTAACTTTGTGACTTTGGGTAGCTACTTATCCTCCTTGAATCTCAGCGTTTCCATCAGTAAAATGGGCTCAATAAGAGTACCCCCGCCATAGGACTGCTGTGAGAATAACATGAGATAATCCATGTAAAGTGCATAACACATGATGTGTTACAAAGATGAGCTGTTATCGTCATTGAGACACAACCTCCATGAAGAGAGAGAATGTTTCGTCTAGTTCACTGTTGCCTCCCCAACCCTTCACACTGCCTGGCACATGGAGGTACCCAATAAATACCTGTTGAATGAAAGAGTGGCCCTTGGCTGGGTGTGGTGGCTCATGCCTGTAATCCCAGCACTTTGGGAGGCCGAGGCAGGTGGATCACGAGATCAGGAGATCGAGACCACCCGGGCTAACATGGTGAAACCGCATCTCTACTAAAAATAAAAAAATTAGCCGGGCATGGTGGTGGATGCCTGTAGTCCCAGCTGCTCAGGAGGCTGAGGCAGGAGAATGGTGTGAACCTGGGAGGCGGTGCTTGCAGTAAGACAAGACCGTGCCACTGCACTCCAGCCTGGGCGACAGAGCAAGACTCCGTCTCAAAAACAAAACAAACAAACAAACAAAAACAAAAAACAAACAAACAAACAAACAAAAGCAACAAAAAAGAAAGAGTGGCCCTCTTTGGCAGTGTCTGGCTCAAGTACA
This sequence comes from Rhinopithecus bieti, assembly GCF_001698545.2. Lineage (NCBI taxonomy): Eukaryota > Metazoa > Chordata > Mammalia > Primates > Cercopithecidae > Rhinopithecus > Rhinopithecus bieti. The sequence goes on from NW_016807867.1 coordinate 1,936,081, forward strand.
ATATTGCTGCATTATCCCAGTGGGAAAGCTTTCCCTCAGAGTGAGAGAGCCCAGAAAGGGCCATATCATCAGCAGGCATGTAGAGGTTGCATTTCCTGTCCTGGACAAGCCCCCATTCCAGCACGTGGGAGGCTTGACCTCCAGTTTTTGATCTGCCCCTGTGCATCTGTGTTCCCGTAGAAGGTCACCTGACACCTTTTCTGGGTGGCAGCTTTCAGAGGAGCAAAGGAGGGACTGGAGCAGTTAACCTCTAAGAAACCTTCCAGCATGACATATCTTTTTCCCTTTTTTTGGGAAAAGAGTTTTATTGAGATATAGTTCACATACTATAAAATTCACCCATTTAAAGTGTACAGTTCACTGTTTTTACCATATTCACAGTGTGTGTAACTAGCAGCATAATGTTAGAAAATTTTCAACACCCCAGAAAGAAATCTCATACTCGTTAGCAGTGACACCCCATTCCCTCCCCACAATATCCTTTCTCCAGCCCCAGGCAACCATGAATCTACCTTTTGTCTCTATTGATCTGCCTATGTGAGACATTTTATACATATGGGGTCATACTATATGTGGACTTTTGTGACTGGCTTCTTTTACTTAGTGTAATGTGTTCAGGATTCAGCCATGTTGTAGCATGTATCAGTAATTTATTCCTTTTCACATATCAGTAATTCATTCATTTTTATTGTGGAGTAATACTCTATTGTATTGTACAATAATTTATTCACCCATCTACCAGTTGATGGGTATTTGGGTTGTTTTCTTATATAGATCATTATCAATAATATTGCTAGGAACAGAATTCATGTGTAAGTTTTTGGGTGGATGTGTATTTCCATTTTTCTTGGAGATGAACCTAAGGATGGAATTGTTGCATCCTATTGTAACTCTAAGCTTAACATTCTGAGAAACTGTCAAGCTGTTTTCGACATGGTAGCACTGTTTTACATTCTCACCAGCGATTTATGAGGGTTTCAATTTCTCTACATCCTCACTGTTATGGTTTGAATATTTGTGTTTCCTCCAAAATTCATGTTGAAACTTAATTCCCAAAGCGACAATATTAGAAGGTGGAGACCTCTGGAGGTGATGAGGTCATGGGGGCTCCACCCTCATAAATTGGATTAGTGCCTTATAAAAAAGGCGTTCACCCCTTTTGCCCTTCTGCTTTTGGCCATGCTGTGGGGGGAAAATGCACTGATGGCTCTCACCGGGCACCGAATCTAGTGGTGTCTTGATCTTGGACTCCAGAACTGTGAGAAATAAATTTCTGTTCTTTGCATATTATACCTAGTCTTGGGTATTTTATTATAGCAGCATAAATGGAGTAAGACACTCCCCAACATTTCTTACTGTCTTTTTAATCATAGGGAGTGTAAAGTTGTGCCTTGCACTGTGGTTTTGATTTGCCTTTCTCTGATGGCCAGTGATGTTGAGAATCTTTCTGTATGCTTATTGGTCAGTTGTTTAACTTCTTTGGAGAAATGTCTATTTAAAATTTTTGCCCATCATTTTAATTGAGTTATTTATCTTCTTGGGTTGTAAGAATTCTTTGTATATTCTGGATGTAAGTCCCTTGTCAGATATATATTATAATCTGCAAAATTTGTCTCCCATTCTGTGGGTTGCCTTTTTACTTTTGATGGTATTATTTGAAACACACATATTTTAATTTTGATAAAGTCCGACTTACCTGTTTTTTCTTTTATTGCTTTTGCTATAAAATGTTTTCAAAGATCTCAGCATTTTAGTTTGTGTTAGAAAAAAATGAATATGTGTGCAAAATAAAAGAAATAACAAATAATAGAACAGGAAGAAAATAGCCTCCTTCGGCTGGGCACAGTGGCTCATACCTGTAATCCCAGCATTTTGGGAGGCCAAGGCAGGCAGATCACTTGAGGTCAGGAGTTTGAGACCAGCTTGGTGAACATGGTGAAACCTCGTCTCTACCAAAAATACAAAAATTAGCCAGGCGTGGTGGCAGGCGCCTGTAATCTTAGCTACTTGGGAGGCTGAAGGAGGAGAATTGCTTGAACCCAGGAGAGGCACGTTGCAGTGAACTGAGATGGTGCCACTGCACTCCAGCCTGGGCCACAGAACAAGACTCCTTCTCAAAAAATAATAATAAAAAAAAGGGGCCTCTTTCCAACCCCTGACCTCTAGTCCCTCAGTCTTCTCCCAACACACATTCGTATCTAATTCTTAAACACACACATGCGCACACACAGATAGAAGCATCATATGTATATAGTTGAAACTGTTCTTTCTCTTGTTTTTTTATTGACATACCAATGTATCTTTGAGGTATTTAGCTTTAATTCATACATTAACACTTACTGTTCTAGAAAATGGTGGTATTGTGTTCAGTTGGATGTGGGTACCAACGTTGATTTAACCACTCCATTATGATGGACATTTTGGTTGTTTTATCTTTTGCTACTGATAATAATGCTGTGCTGAATAGACTTTTAGATTAGTTTTCACACTAATGTACCGAGAGTATCTCAGGGTGAATTTCTATAGCTGAATTTGTGGCGTCAAGGAGAGAGAGTACCCATTTAGACTCTACATGCATCAATAGTTTATTATTGAATTTTTGATATTTGCTAGGATGAAAGGTTAAAAACATGTATTTTATTATAGTTTTATTTATTTACTTTATTATGAGTTCAGTATCCTTCCATATTTCTTCTGTGAATGTTCTTTGCATGTTCTTCCCCTTTATCTTTTCTATAGAATTTTGCTTTTCTTATTAATTCGTTCATTATATATGAAGATTATATATTAAAGGCATTAGAGATTAGTCCATCTTGCAACTATTTTTTAATTTTCTTTTTAATAACCATGTTAATTATACATGTGCACAGGATTTTGTTATTTTTTTCCCTGCTAAATTTTGTTTTTTATGTAATCAAATTTTCTTTTTTTTTCTTTAATGAGCCTAGACTTTGCATCTTACTTGGAAAGGCCTACCTACTCTAAGTTGCTACAAAAGTCCACATGATTTTCTAGTATTCTTTATTATAATTTAATTTTAGACATCAACACTTCTCACATCTCTGGGATATGCTTTACACATATACTGAGGCACTCCATTCCACAATCCACTCCATACCAAATAGTTATTGCAATAAGATGTTCCAATATTATTCAAAGAAATACTCTTATTATACCTTATATTTTCTTATCCATTTTGGTCCTTTTCTGAATACTCTTTTTTTTTTTTTTTACATTGCCCTTTCTGTCACTCCTTAGAGAAAGCAGCAGGCTATCTTAATCATTATAGCTTTGTAATAGATTTTAATCTCTGACGTAGCCAGTTTCCTTAATTATTCTTCTTTTTTAGAATTGTCATGATCATTCTTACAGGTTTATTTATCTACCTAAGAGCAAAATTTGTATATGTTGCAAATTTTAAATTACCTTTCTGTGTGTATATTTTTTGTTCCAATTAGAAATAGATTTTTTCTCATATTTTATTTGTTAATTGACGGAAGCTAATGATTTATGTGTATTAATTTTGTTATATGAATTTACTTTTAAAATGATTTCTAATCTTTTTAAATTTCTTTTTTGGATATTCTAGTCAGACAGTCATATAACCTACCAGTAATGGTTACTTGCTTCTTCTTTATCAATTGTTTATGTATGTAAGTTCTTACCCCTATCTGTTTTGGCTAATGTCGAGAGCAATGTTAATTAATAGTAGTTATAGGCCAGGTGCAGTGGCTCACATCTGAAATCCCAGGACTTTGGGAGACTGAGCTGGGAGAGCTTTAGGTCAGGAGATCCAGATCAGCCTGGGCCATATGGTGACACTGTCTCTAAAAAAAAAAAAAAAAGGAAAAGGAAAATTAGCTGGGCATGGTGGCACCTGCCTGTGGTCTCAGCTACTTGGGAGGCTGAGGCAGGAGGATCACTGGAGCTCAGAAGTTCAAGGTTTCAGTGAGCCACTGCAATCTGGCCTGGTCAACAGAGTGAGATACTATCTCTAAAAAAATAGTAGTGATAATTTTCATTTGCTCCTCCTTTACAAGGATTGTCTTTTGTTTTTCCCTACTATGTGTGATATTGCTTTCTGGCTAAAAATAAAACTATTATCTATCATACTAGACTACATTATGCTATACTGGGCTGTCCCTGGCATTTATGGGAGCTGGGGCAGGAGTCCAAATGGAGGCCAGCAAAAGAAATTTGTAAATATTTTAAAGTTGTTAAGCAAGCTAAAACTGTTAAGTGACAACTGTTTATCATGAAAAATATTCTTCATCAAGCTCTGAAGCCCAGATTCAAGTGTAGATGTCAGCACTTCTTAGGTCCTGTGCTGCAATGTAGCAGTGTGAAGAATTCAGGGCATTTTAGCCTGCTTTCTTTCTCATATCATGCCTAGCTCTGACCCAAATTCAGGGGCCTAACGCTCAGCTCATGTGCTAGGATTCCACAGCCAAACTTCTAAGCTGTATTTTCACCCACTTGTAAACAGTCACTCTTTGGTCATTGCCAGCACCTGGGGTGTGCACATTTTGGGAGTGTACTGTCTTCCCACTGGAATATGAACCCAGGGAAGAGAATGTGCTGCACCAGAATTTGGCTTTAGAGACACTTGTTCAGGGAATTCTGTCATCCTGGGTAACCTGAGGGTGGTCCAGCAGTGGGGGTAGGCTCTAAAGCATGGGGCTCAGAGCCCAGGATATGAACACACAGCTGATATTAATCACTTTAAGGAAGTGATCTAACCATCCTATTCTTATTAGGAGATTTCACCAGTAATGGTTGCTGAATGTTTTCAAATTGATCCTCAAATTGATATGATTATATACTTTTTTCTTTTGTTCCATTAAAATGATTTATTATATTAATAGACTTCCTAACATTGAACCATCCTTGCATTACTGGCATAAATCTCATTTGGCTATTTAGACTTTGTAAAGCCATGTTTCAAAGGAATTTAATTGAAATATAACAAAGCTATCTCAAAATATAAAACAACAAAGGTATAACATACTTGAGAAGGTTATTTCAGTCAATTAAGAAGAAATATGCCATGGAGAATCTTGTTATATTTGCAATGAGAGAGGCAGCAAACATTAGGAGATGAAGCCATTACAGGTTTTCATCTCTTGCTTACAAGGGCTCTGGGAACAAGCACCTCCTCCTTGTAAAAAGCCACTTGTAAAAATTAAATAATTACTTTTAGATGAAGGGGATATATATTACTTGCTAATGAAACATCTACTTGGTCACAGTTAGATTTTGAACAAGAAAACAAACTGGCTCCAATTTTACCCTATATTATATTCTCAGTTTAACTAGGAACCCACAAAAATTCTAAAAGTCAATTCTGGCCTATTAACTTGTGACTTGCCATAGAGTCTTGGTAGCTCCATTTATTGTGCAAGACAAATATAATCAGCCTTAAGTCAGTGTAAAAGTTTAATCACCACTTCATTTAACCTTTTCATTTACATGGTTGTTGCTGTTCTTGTCTTCAGTGATGTTCCCAACTATTAGTTTATTCGACATCTTCTTATCTATGTTTACCCTATTGTTTTGGGAAGAATTAGGTTTCTGAGGATAACGAGAAATTAGGATGAAGCTGTTTGCTGATTTGCCTGGGAACACACTGTCTGGCATTTAGCTGATACCTAATAAATACTTATTGAACAGAAACATTTAAAATATTTTCCCCATTAATATTTACTACATTTTTCCTACTTTAAACACAATGCCCCATAGCAAATGAAAATGCTGTAAACTTTATCTTTCTCAAGATAATTAAAGAAGGGATTGCCTCTCCCCTGGAGTGAGGAGAGGGTGTAAGCATGATTCTCTGGTGCCTGGTTCAGAATTACCTGGGTAGCTTTAAACACTTGAATTCCTAAGCCACACCCTAAGTGTACGACTGCATAAGATCTCTAGGGGTGGGACAGGGGACAACTGTATTTTAGAGAGTTTCCTCAAGTAAGTCTTTCTGCACATCCAAGTTTTTGGCTGGGGGGGGGGTCCCAGATTTAACCTTCAGGCTTAGGGGTACATACCAGTTACAGACTGGCTGTGGCAGCTCCATGGCTCTAGAAGAAAACGCCAACCTAGCTTTCCAGCACTTCTTTTGTCTGTTTTCTTTAAGCAGTGAGACACTGGTGAAGGAAAGACAAAATCTTATGTAGATAGTAATGAACTTCCTTCTATTTTATAATGAATAATCATGACATAGTAGACAGATAAATTGTTTACAATCAGTAGTTGTGTCATAGTGTCTAGCTGAGTACAGGTTCTGCAGGTGATAGCGGAGCAGTATCTGGCTCTTTGCCTAAATTCATCCTCACTCCTATGTTAACATAGTAAACACACAGGGAAGGTCAGGCTTACACCCGGAAGATCTCAATATAATTTGATTACCTTGAGCCAATGCTGGCCCCAAACCTAATCAGTACTATTACCAAATCACCTCAACTAAATCATTTACCCAAACAACAGTATAGGCAATAGAAATTTTACCCTGGTGTTATAGACACAGTACCATAAGGGAAAGATGAAAAAAGACCAACCAAGCACAAAACAGCAAGGACACACCCCTATACCTTCTGCATAATGAATTAACTAGAGACAACTTCGCAAAGAGAACTAGAGCCAAATTCCCCGAAACCAGACAAGCTACCCAAAAACAGCTAAAAGAGCACACCCATCTATGTAGCAAAATAGTGGGAAGATTTATGGGTAGAGGTGACAAGCCTACCGAGCCTGGTGATAGCTGGTTATCCAAGATAGAATCTTAGTTCAACCTTAAGTTTACCTACAGAATCACCTAATCCCGTTGTAAACTTAATTGTTAGTCTAAAGAGGGACAGCTCTTTAGACACTAGGAAAAAACCTTGTGTAGAGAGTAAAAAATCCAATCTCCATAGTTAGCCCAAAAGCAGCCATGAATTAAGAAAGCGTTCAAGCTCAACATCAAAAAATCTAAAAAATCCCAAACATTCTACTGAACTCCTCATATCACATTGGATTAATCTATTATTTTATAGAAGCAATAATGCTAGTATAAGTAACACGAACAGCTTTCTCCACTGCATTAGCCTACATCAGACTGAAAAACTTCATCGATATGTAACAGTCTAATATTAACAAACACAAACAAAACCAATGTTACCCATACTGTTAACCCAACACAGGCATGCTTCTAAGGAAAGGTTAAAAAAGTAAAAGGAACTCGGCAAACTTAACCCCGCCTGTTTACCAAAAACATCACCTCTAGCATTATCAGTATTAGAGGCACCGCTTGCCCAGTGACACATGTTTAACGACTGCAGTATCCTGACCATGCAAAGGTAGCATAATCACTTGTTCCTTAAATAGGGACTTGCATGAATGGCATCATGAGGGTTCGACTGTCTCTTCCTTTTAACCAGTGAAATTGACCTGCCTGTGAAGAGGCAGACATAAAATAATAAGACGAGAAGACCCTATGGAGCTTTAATTTACTAATGCAATCAAAACCATACAAATCTGCGGATTTTAAATTACTGCATCTGCATTAGAAATTTTGGTTGGGGTGACCTCGGAGCGTAACAACCTCCCAACAACCTATGCTAAGGCTACACCAGCCAAAGCAAATCAGTATGCACAATTGACCCAATAACTTGACCAATGGAACAAGTTATCCTAGGGATAACAGCGCGATCCTCTTCTAGAGTCCATATCGACAATAGGGTTTACGACCTCGATGTTGGATCAGGACATCCTAATGGTGCAGCAGCTATCAAGGGTTCGTTTGTTCAACGATTAATAGTCCTATGTGATCTGAGTTCAGACTGTAGCAATCCAGGTCGGTTTCTATCTATTCTATATTTCTCCCTGTACGAAAGGATAAGAGAAATAAGGCCCACTTCATAAAGTGCCCTCTTTCCGTAGATGATCTAATCTCAATCTAATAGAACATTACACACCCAACCCAAGAGCAGGGTTTGTTAAGATGACAGAGCCCAGTAATTGCATAAAACTTAAAACTTTACAATCAGAGGTTCAACTCCTCTTCTTAACACCATGCCTGTAACAAACCTTCTACTCCTTATTACACCTGTACTAGCCGCCATAGCATTCCTCACACTTATTGAATGAAAAATGCTAGGCTACATACAACTATGTAAAGGACCTAACATTGTAGGTCCCTATGGATTACTGCAACCCTTCGCAGACGCAGTAAAACTCTTCACTAAACAACCCTTACAACCCTCAACATCTACTTTTATTCTCTACATCACCGCCCCAACCTTAGCCTTTTCCATTACCCTTCTCCTATGAACCCCCCTTCCTATACCTAATCCCCTAATCAACTTCAACCTGGGGCTTTTATTCATTCTAGCTACATCTAGCTTAGCTGTCTACTCCATTCTATGATCAGGATGAGCATCAAACTCAAACTACGCACTAATCAGCACACTACGAGCCGTCACCCAAACAATCTCATATGAAGTTACCCTTGCTATTATTCTACTATCAGTCCTACTAATAAGCGGCTCATTTAATCTACACATACTTACCACAACACAAGAACACCTCTGACTTCTCCTACCATCATGGCCCTTAGCCATAATATGATTTATCTCCACATTAGCAGAAACTAACCGAGCCCCCTTTGATCTCACAGAGGGTGCCAGGGAAGGTCAGGTACTGTTTGTTCCCTGGCAGCAACATTCTACTGACATCCTACTTTTCATGCTTGGAGGTGAGTTTATATGTATCAAGATTGTTGGATTTCTAGGAAAGAATGAATCTGAAGCCATGTGTAATTTATAAATACTAGAATATTAAAAGATCATTCTAAGATGGTAAAAGGTTTAAATACTGTAACATATGTAGACATAATTGAGTAATGAAAATTTTCAAAGTACTTGCTTCATTCTACATGCAGAACCATCATTTCATCCTAGAATGAGAGAAATACTGCATTTGTACTTCTCAGTTGTAACAGCTGAGCTGTTGCTTATGTTTATTTTCTAATGGGATGATGTTTAAAAGGCAAACAGAGGAGCCTGCTTTAATTGTTACAGTAAATTTATCTTTACTATCAATTGGAAAAATAATTTACTCTAAATGATATGATTTCTTAACATTTGTTATTGGAAGGAAGAAACAAACAGGAAGTAAATGAAATTAGGCTGTGGAGACAAGTAGGTTTCTGTACAGAGATGATGCTATTTTTGTAAATAACTTTTCTTTTTTTCAAGAAATTAATACATATTACTGAAGAATTTTTGGAAAATATAGAAAAATATAGAAACATACAAAGCACAAAATGAAAATTGTTCTACTTCAGTTGTCTAACATACTAACTTGTTTTCAAGGGAAAGAAGAAAGTGGGAAAAGATAATTTGCATTTTAGGGTACCTGCTGGGCATTGTGTTATTCAGATTTATATATGTCATCTCATTTAATTCACCCAACAACCTTATGTTATAGGAATTATCATCTCCATTTTCTAGACTATGAAATTTGAAGCTCTGAGACATGAATTAACTTGCTTGGGTTGAACCAGCTACTCACTGCAGAGCTGGTTTGTCTATCTTTAATGTCTGTGTTCTTTTTGCTAATCAGAGTGATTTGTTTTCAAGTCTATTCTGCTTAGCTTTGGCACTAAAATAGATTTTCTTTTTCGTACATATGAAAGTAGTTACTCAAAAATTGCACTTTGGTGTGTTAACTCTGATGGGTGAGTATGGTCCGAACAGGAGAATCCAGGATTTTTCACTGACAGTGACTTCAAAGATACTTCAAGGTAGGACTCCTTAGTGGGAAGAGAAAGGCTTGCACCAACCACTTTCTAAGGAAAAGGATGTAGAGTTATCTGACTTGACTCTGTTCTGTGCAGAACAGAATCAATGCAGGGGTCAAATGCAGAGTTAGAGATGCAGGCAAAACTTGCCATTGTGTATGTGTGTTTTAAAAATAATTCCAGATGGGAAGCTAAAATGCTAAATATCATTTTCTGAAAATTAGTGTAAAAACTCATTTTCTTCTGTTCCCAAGTTGGTCCCAGGCAAAACTGCAGTTTTACATTTCCAGAGACATGCTGAAGTTAGGAGCAAGGCCACGTGGTATGGTGGCGGTGGGAAGGAGTAGGTTAGGGTAGGAGGCAGGTTCCTGGCACAGGTGTTTCCAATCTGTATGCTCTCATGCACATCGCCTGTGGGAAAGGAGCTATGCGGGAAAGTTCAACATGAGAATGCACAAAAGAATTGCCTGGCTTGGCCAATACAGACAACATTGCCTCTTACTCAGCTCTTGAATGCCTTGCCTCTTTCTCCTTGGTTTGCAGAGGAAGGCCGGCTCAGGGCAGGATGAATAGCTGAGGCAGGCCAGACTGTCTTGTGCAACTACTGCCTCCTAAAATGGCGCCCACCGGCTGTGAAGCCCCATCAACCTTGAACGTTTGGTGGGAGGTGATGGTGAGAGATGTCTGCCTCCCTGTCAATGCCAGGATCCTTCTTGTAGATGGAGATGAAGTCGGGGTACCCCTGGAAGTCCTTGGCCTCTTTCCTGGACTGTGTGGCAGAATGCAGGCTCACAAGGCCAGATGGCAAAGAGAGTGAAAGTTACTTTCAAGCACCCAGCCTTTATTTTTCTTGTATTTCTTTCTCTTTCCTCAATGCCTGAATGCCCTTACCATGCACTCTGATCAAAGCCTGTTTCTACTTCCCTTATATCAGTCTTTCCCCAAGATGGGTATTCATGCTTCTATGGAAGAGGAATGACTTGTATCTGGTATTTGAACAAATATTGTTTATTTGAATAGTTATATATAATTTAAAGTATTTACCAAATAGAAAATATTAAATAAAATCCAGATTTTTAATAGATATTTTTGGGAGAGTTGTTGTTTTAGGTACGATAAACAATAAGCTGCTATAACAAAGAGGTCCCCAAGATACAGTGTCTTAAATAAGAGTTCATTTGTCTCCAATGTAGTTGTCTGGAGCTTGGGTCTCTGGACTTATTTAGGAACCTGAATTCTTTCCGTTGTGTCATTTCATCATCCTCCATGGCATTGCCCTCCTCTCAGAGACTGAAGCTGCTGCACGACCTTACTATTTCTAACTTGTTAGAAGGGCGAAAGAGGAGAAGTTCACGGCAAGGGATTTCCTTTTTTATTTTATTTTATTTATTTATTTATTTATTTATTTATTTGAGACTGGGTCTCACTCTGTCGCCCAAGCTGGAGTACAGTGGTATGATCTCAGCTCACTGCAAGCTCTACCTCCTGGATTCATGCCATTCTCCTGTCTCAGCCTCCCTAGTAGCTGGGACTACAGGTGCCTGCCATCACACCTGGCTAATTTTTTGTACTTTTTAGTAGAGATGGGGTTTCACCGTGTTAGCCAGGGTGGTCTTCATCTCCTGACCTCATGATCCGCCTGCCTTGGCCTCCCAAAGTGCTGGGATTATAGGCATGAGCCACCACGCCCGGCCAGGAATTCTTTTAAATAAATAGAAGTTTTATATTTTTGCTTCTGTTGACATTCTGTTCTCACCTGGCTGTACCATGCTGCAAGGGTTACTGGGTGGCTGTGTCCACAGCTAGAATTCAGTGGTGTGGAGGTGCTCTCTTGACCCTAAAAGCAGCAGAATAAAAACTAGCGGCCAGATGGCAATCTCTGCCACATCCACATATTAAACATGAATTTGAAGAAAACTAATAGGTAGCAAATAGTACAAATTGTACACAGATGGTGTAGAGCAAAATTGCAAAGGAGGTAAGGGAATGACTGAGGCTCAGGAAATACTGCACATGAATGATGGATAAAGTTTAAAATCTTCCCTTGGTCAACAAAACAGAAGACTAAGTGAAGTGTAGTGGAAAGCAGGTTGGGCTTGTGTCAAGCGATATAAGTTCTAGCTTTCCCCACTTCCCTGGGCTGTGTGTTCTGGGTCTGCCACTAACCTAATTTTAAATTTGGGTTAATCATAATTTCTTCTTGTAGCATAATCTGCAAGAAAAGTTATTGGATGAATGCTGAGGCTCTTTTCATACTTAAAATTCTTGTGAATTTCTCATTGTAGAGCTTCATCTTCAATAATTTATAAGACAGGACATTTTTGGATGGATTAGAGGGGTAGGCATCCCTGAACCCGAGAAATCTCTAATCTTGGTGGATTGTTTCTCTCTCTTTCTCTCTCTCTCACACACACACGGACACATGCATGTACACGCACAGTGGTGAAGTGGGCTTAGCACTTGTGAATTGATGCCCACAAAACCACGTACTCAGCCCACTCCTCTCTGCCCAATCCCCAGCTCCACTGTGATACCAAAGGGGTGGCCCTCCTGGGACAGTTACTATAATTGCTGACAACATATGATCTATAATCTTCTCCTAGGCTTGGTTACCGAGGAATTCTGGGCTCTGTTTTTATTCTCCTCTTGGGAGGTGTGTGACCATTTTCCTTTTGCTGGTCAGCAATTAGAGGCTCCTGACAATGTCGTCGGCCAAAATGTGCTCCCCAGAGGGAAGGATAATCCCCTATATTTGGCAGTAAAGTTTCTCTTGATCTAGGCTTCCAGTGGCTTTTGATTCTCCTTTCTTTCCTGTTTTTGGGGATTTTTTTTTTTTTCAAATAGACATTGAATAGTGAAAAGTTCGGATTTCTGTAAAACCTTGAAAGCAAAACACAGGAAACAAATTGTTAAATTCAAGAAACACATGATAAACTCTTACTATACTGGGCACTATTCTAGGTATAGGGAGATAAAGAGAAAAGACATCGTCCCTGCCCTAAGTTGCTCATGAATCTTTCCATGATAGTTTAGGGATAACCTGCCTTGAGACAGCAAAATTGACCAGTGACATTTTTCAAAGTGTTTTATGGCACTCTTGACTTCCAGAGAAACTTGACAAGGATCTAGGGACTACTCTACAAATGAAATTAAAACTTTAAATGTCTTTATGAACTTGTGAATGTTTTTCTAAATTATAAGGATGATAAAGAAAGAATTTCTTAACCTAATTCCTTTCTACCGTTCTTGCTCATGAAACTTCAACCAACAATGAGTGAGGATCACACAGGAAATTGAGTATAAATGTTGCCGTCCATAGTGATACATTTTTCATTCAACTTTCTTTATCATTCAGAGGAAAGAAGGAAAAAAGAATGTCCATGACATTCAAAATTTTATCCTCAAGCTTTTTTTTAACCATAGTTTTATTTGATTATTTTTCTGATAATCACAATAACAATAATAAATGTAAATGAGGCAGTTTTTTTCATTTGTCATGAGTGTGGACTCTGCGCCAGATTATCTGGGTTTGAATCCTAATCTTGTGATTTACTAGTCATGTGGCCTGTGGCCTGGAGGAAGTTACATAAAGTCTCTATGCCTCAGTTTTTCCATCTGTAACATTGGGTCAATCATTATACCTACCTCCTTGCATTATTGTGAGAAAAATAAGTCTATATTTTTAAAGTATTTAGAACAATTCCTGGCATGTACTAAATAATTAGAAGTGTTTACTAAACAAATAAATGAATATAAAATTCAAATCCTCTTAAAACAAATTATTGACTGTAAGCTGGTATTGATTTCTTACTATGTGTTTTATGTGTATATCCGTTTATACTTAACTTTTTATCTCTTGATCAAGTTAGTGCAATTTAATTACTTTAATATATAAATGTGATTAAAAGTTTTACAAAACCACTGGACTAGGTGCTTTTCAAAAATATATTTCAGGTCAATAATTTGATCATTCTCTGAATGTAGTAAAATTCCATGGGATCCTTTTTTTTTTTTTTTTTTTGGGGTTTTTAGGGGGGGGGGGTTTAATTGGCAAGAAGGAACAAGACAGAAGGAAGAAGCTCCCCCATACAGAGACTGAGGGAGGGAGGCTGCAAAGCTGAAAGAGGAGGTCCCCTGATGGGATCTTTTAAAATTAGATCAGAGGCATTCTGTTTATAAATCTTACTCACGACTGTGAAGCAGGCTGTTTTCCTTGTCCACTGTTTTTCTCTCTCCCTCTGACTGATAGAATGCGGCTAGCATTTCCATATGAAAATGCCGTATAAACTTTGTCAGTGAATTCATGAATGCCTAAAAGATTTTACATTCCAAAAGGGGAGGAACAAACTCTATCACTATAGTACGTGGTAGAGAGTGACAAACCAGCCTGGCCAACATGTTGAAACCCCATCTCTACTAAAAAAAAATACAAAAACATTTAGCCAGGCGTGGTGGCACATGCCTGTAATCCCAGCTACTTGGGAGGCAGAGGCAGAAGAATTGCTTGAACCCAGGAGACAGAGGCTGTAGTGGGCCGAGATTATGCCACTGCACCCCAACCTGGGTGACAGAGTGAGACTCTGTCTCTAAAAAAAAAAAAAGAAAAGAAAAGAAAAGAAAAATGAAAAGAGAGTGATAAGGACTGCAGAGACACCAGTGAAAGACTGTAGTATTTGAAAAGAGAGAGAAATTATTTCCAAACGAAGAGCTTCATTGAAAGGTGGTATTTAAGGTAGGGCTTTAATGGAGAATTTATCTATGTTGATGTGGCAGGAAGGAACATGCGGAGATCAATTCTGGACTCACCGAGTTGGAGATGCCTGTAGGATATTCAAGTGGAGGGGACATGAGGGGCCTGAGAGAAGTCACGGCAGGCATAAGCTGTCGGCATCACCTGCCTAGAGGTAGCAGGTGAGGCATGAGAATGGAGGCGAATAGATAGGAGGCTGTTTAATGCTTCTCTCCAGCTTGTAGTATCCCTTCCCTCCCTTCTTCTCCATCTCAATCCTGGCATCCATCTTCTCTCACTATTCTCAGATTCTTTCAGTGCAGATATCATAGATTTCTTAGCTCATTTTCATGAAGGTGTCAATGATGCAATGCTTTATCTTTGCATGTTGAAAAAGAATGCTAGCAGAGGGCAGTGCTTAACTCAAAATTTAGCAAACACAACTTAATGCTAGAATTTTAGACCATGTAGTATTTTGTTCAGGGAGGAGGTTTGGGGTACAGGGTGGAGTACATGCCTTCCTGTTGTAGTTCAGAATACACCTAGTAAAGAACCCAATACTGTCATCCCTCGGTATCCATGGGATTGGTTCCAGGAAGCTTGAAGATGGATGCCAGAATTCATGGATGCTCAAGCCCCAATATAAAATGGTGTCGTATTTCCATATCACCTACACACATCCTCCCATATACTTTTTTTTTTTTTTTTTTTGAGACGGAGTCTCGCTGTGTCGCCCAGGCTGGAGTGCAGTGGCCGGATCTCAGCTCACTGCAAGCTCCGCCTCCCGGGTTTACGCCATTCTCCTGCCTCAGGCTCCCGATCCTCCCATATACTTTAAGTCATCTTTAGATTACTTATAATACCTAATACAACATAAACACTATGTAAATAGTTGTTACACTGTATTGTTCGGGGAATAATGACTAGAAAAAACTGTACATGTCCAGACAGCAGCAACCATCCATTTTGTTTTGAGTATTTTCCATCCACGGTTGGTTGAGTCCATGGATGCACACTGTATCCGTGGAGGCCGTCTGTATCTTGTTTCTGTGAATGATGTGCTGGTTGGGAATGTTAATTCCATCTACAGTAGAGAAGACAAAATTCCCCTCTGTCTTGCTATCTGGCTTCCACCCAGAAGCCCTTTTCTGCTGTCTTGAGTCACCTTTCCCCCACTGTGAAGCTCCATGGCCAGGTCTTTCCGAAAACTGTAGCTACACAGCGCTGCCCTGCTTTCCGAGTCTAACAGGAAAAACCTGCTGATGAACATGCCTGCAGAAGTAGAATCTGGGACCCCAAATCACAAAGGCCCCCTCTATTTTGCTTTTCTCCCTTTTCCTATGCTGCTTCTGCTTCTCTTTTTAAATTTACTTTTTTTAAAAAATAACTTTTTTTTTTTTTGACTGAGTCTCTGTTGCCCAGGCTGGATTGCACTGGCACGATATCAGCTCACTGCAGCCTCCGCTTCCCAGGTTCAAGTGAGTCTCCTGCCTCAGCCTCCTGAGTAGCTGGATAATTTTTGTAGTTTTAGTAGAGATGATGTTTCACCATGTTTACCAGGCTGGTCTCAAACTCCCAACCTCAAGTGGTCTGTCCACCTTGGCTTCCCAAAGTTCTGGGATTGCAGGTGTGAGCCACAGCACCTGGCCAACTTTTCAATTTTTAGTTTTTATGGATACATAGTAGATGTGTATATTTATGGGGTATATGGGATATTTTGACACAAGCATACAATGTGTAATAATCACATCAGAGTAAATGGCGTATCTATCACCTCAAATATTTATTCTTTGTGTTACAAACAATCTAATTATACTTTTAGTTACTTTTAAATATACAATTAAATTATTTTTGACTATAGTCACCCTGTTATGCTATCAAATACTAGATCTTATTCATTCCTTCTAACTATTTTTTTGTACCCATTAACTATTCTGCCCCACCGCCCCACTACCCTTCCCAGCCTCTGGGAACTTCTACTCTGCGTGAGTTCAGCTGTTTTAATTTTACCTCCCACAAATAATTGAGAACATGTGAAGTCTGTCTTTCTGTGCCTGGCTTATTTCGCTTAACATAATGAGCCCCAGTTCCATCCAAGTTGTTGCCTTTCTCTTCCTTTTTCTCTGGCGTTTACTTACTCTTTTCCTGTCTATCTGTGACTATAGCATACAAAGAACTGACAGATATTTAAGACATGATTTCTGCTTAAGGAGTTTATGATGTATCAGATATGGTGGTCATTAATGTTTTACCAAAGAGGTCTGGTTCTTTGCTTTTCTATATAATGATAGGATCATTTAGTAACCAGGTTGTCTTCATTTCACTATCGAGGAAATAATGTTCAGAACATGTAAGTAGCTTGTCTACTGTCACACTGCTTTGGGTTTGTCCGTCTGATGCTACAATGTGCTCTTTCTACTGCGCCATACTGTGTTTAGAGCGGATGGGTGTGTCGACAGGTCAGGTTTCAGGGAAGGGCATTCCAGGTGAAGAGGTGGGACGGGAAAACACCAGATATGTTTTCAAATCTGTTAGGCAGTTCAACTCATCAAATAGCAGAAAAGGCTGTGTTTCAGGAGGTGGCAGGAGGTGAGGCTGAGGTGTAGCCAGCCTCAAATGCCAGGATGAGGAATTTGGAATTGCTTCCATTTCTACCGACATGTTTTCACAAATAGGTCATATCACGTTCCCATTTGTATTTTTGACTTCCTGAAGAATTTTCCTCTCTGTTAAAGATGACCAAGATAAAAATGGTCTAAAGTGGCAGAATGAGGGGTTTAGGTGAGACGGTCACTCACCTGCTGAGGACTATGCATGATTCTAGGTGCTGGAGCCACCACATTAGACAACACAACACCTGTCCTCTTAGAGTCGGGATTCCAGAGATACCAGGAAAATGGTGATTAATCCGTGGAATAGCTCATGGGAGAGAATTCAGCATGCCCCTCTCTGGAGGACAGTTGCTCATATATCTTGAGGAGTTTAATCATGAGGTTGTCTTACTGTAGAAAATAGAGAAGGAGATGGGATTGAGAAGGCAATTTTTGTTAAGTGCAAGGTTGGAAGAAAAGGCTTTGCAATTCCAGGAATGTAATGAATTCATATTCTATTGTCATTAAGGAGGGAGACTAAACCAGC
Source organism: Rhinopithecus bieti (assembly GCF_001698545.2). NCBI lineage: Eukaryota > Metazoa > Chordata > Mammalia > Primates > Cercopithecidae > Rhinopithecus > Rhinopithecus bieti. The sequence continues at coordinate 1,953,723 of NW_016807867.1, forward strand.
AGGGGATTTTTTTTTTTTTTAAAGCTTCTTCGAGAAGAAACAGCGTGGAGTAACTGAAAATCATGCAATTAGATGAAGCAGGAGTTTTGGCATCTTGCTTGAAGCCTGCTGAGCTGGAAGGCCTGTGACTGAAGGTCAAGGAGAGTGTGCAAGCAGATATGGATTAATAAACACACTGGAGTGTCTTACTGAGATAGTAATATTTGGATTATAAAACACTTTTAAAAACTATTTGAGCCCATGATTAATTGGGGCTCACAAATTTCAAGCAGTGAAATGTGTTTTACTGCAATTGCTATTAAGAACTCCTATCAGCTATCCGATTCCTTGATTTCCCTAGTGAATTTTATAATCTAAATTAAACAGAGAATGGTATAAATTTTCCCTTTTTTTGGGTAGCTGATTAAAACCAATATCATCTCAATTTACTGTTACATAGTAGTTATATCTGACTCTATGGAACAATTAATTATGTATCTGATTACTTCCAATATTTTTATGAATTGATCATAAGCCAATTTGAAAACTTACTGATCTAAAATAAGTTCAGTAATAACAGAATATACTGCCTGAAAGAATTATTAATAAAATAAATCAGGATGCATAGAAATTGGCATCTCTCCCTGTATAAATTATATTGTCATGAGACTGTGAATCATTGCTTATCACATATTTCTAACTCCACGTTCTGTGGTAGTGGTTTCATCACCAATTCATAAGTATGCCAGAATAAGGGAAACTATTTTCTCAACAGATTTTTTTCTTAAACCATTTTCAAAAAAACACAGAACAGAAACAAGAGAACGAAGAGATTCATATTTTATACAATTGTAGAACTGCCCAAAAATGCTACTCTAGTTTGATGACAATAGCTTTAGTTTCTGAATAAGCATATATGCTATTTCAGGTGTAATAGAAGTTTGCAAATGGAGATTTTCTCAAGTTCTTCAAAAGAAAAATGCTTGCACACAAATAGCACAGGCAACTCATCATGCAAGACTTGAGATGGAGAAAAAAATGACAAAGAATATTTTCATTCCCTATAAGCACAGCTGTCTAGTCACATTACAGAACAGAAACTGAATGGAGGAGGGAAAACCAAAGAGTGCTTTGGGATGTTCATGCTGTCACAATCCCGGGAATAAAGTGAAACTTTCTCAGGAGAAGCAGGGCTGTTTTCTGAAGGTCCAAGGAAGAATTTTTATTCTATATGTGAGTCAGTCGGATTAACTTTATGGAGTGTCTGTGACAAACCACAGATCAGTGGGAGAGGTGATGGGTTTGGTGGGGATGTGATGTGGAATTCTCCCTCTGTCCCTTAGTCTCACCCTCTAGAAAGTCCAAGATCCTTGTTCTGTTGCTGGTACGGGGAAAGGGCTGCTGTTTTCCATCTCCCACCAGCTGTATAAATATACAACGGAACAATGGACTGTCCTGAACTTCACTGTGCTTTACTGGTTCTAGTCAGTTTCTTCCTGGGAGTCGGGTTGTAACCCTGAAGACCACATGGCGCTTGAGCAGTCCAGATTCTGTTGCTTGACAGTGATCTGTACAGATGGCAGCTATCCCTCCCGACTAGTTCTTGAAGGCTTCTCCTTTTCAAGCATGATCCTTGTGTTGTGTGACAGTTACTGCCTCTCTCTGTGCACATCTATCTTCCTCACCTTCTTACGATGTCCATATATTGCTGTGTTTACTTGATCAAGGGATCTGAATTCATGATGGTGACTGGCATCAGGCAGTACATCTAAATAATGCAATGTTACCCAGCACTGGAAGGAGGCTGGGGTCAGCCAGAAGAATGCTGAAAACAGGAATAAGCTTAGGAGGCCAAGGAATGTGTTCCTAGGTGGGCAGGAGGACACAAAGTTCCTGATAATGGCGTGGAAACCAGGAGCCTGCCTTTAAGAGGATAGGAAGTCTATTGGGTTTGGAAGGCTGGCCAAGGATGAGCAATCTCTACCCAGAACACATAAAGATAGTACACAGCTGGACACAGGTCAACAGAGGGCTTTGATGTTTAGAGAACAGATGTTTAAAAGAGTCATGCAAGGAATGTTCACAGAAGAAAGCAGGTATTGTTATGGAAGCTGAGGGAGTAGAACATTTGGGTAAGGCAGAGGACTGGAAGTGGGTTTTCTGTGGTGTGGAAATAACTTCTTTGTACCCACATATGAGCCCCAAAATAAGAAGAGATCCCGCCTTCAAAAAACTGACTTCTTACTCATCTTACATATTACAGGGTGCTCTTTTGATTACTTTTTAAAATTCAATTTTTTCTAAGAAAGTATTGTTTAGATAACACATAGCATTAAGATGAGTAAAATGTGTAAAACTCTTAATGGAATTTTACATGCTTGCAGATATTATTTAATGGAATTTTATGTACATACATAATTTATTGTATATTTATTTATATGCATTTAATTATATATATATAATTTTATATAGGAATAATAAATTTAACATATATTGATTTAACATATTTAGTTGATGCTTCTTTAGACGTATTCATTTATTTTAAAAGAAGTATCAGGCCTGTCTATCGTAGCGCAGAGCACTGTTCTAAGAAGGACATAGAATTATAACAAAGGAGACAACAGATTTCTCCGTCGGCTGCAGGGAAAGACAAGGTCTCTGAAGATGAGCTCTATGGACGAAAAATAAAGCAGGTACAACGAGAGTAGTTTTAGATACGAAGCTTTGGATGATGGTTGGGCAAAAGGTCTTTAAAAAGACCACTTTAAAAAAGGCCATGGCAGTCAACAGTTATGTTGGTGGAGTTCCAGCAAATACTCCACGCACAATATGAATGAGAACATTATGAGCCGAAATGTTATACGCGTACTTTTTATATGCATAAGGGGACCACTTGTGACTTATATTAGCATTTGCATAAGATGCACCATGAAATATGGACTAAAAAACTGCTCCAGCCAGGTTAGATGACTCAGGAGGGTAGTTCTCATGGTGAGAAACATCAACAGTAGAAGATATATGATAAGAGGGCTCAGATTAGAATCTGTTTGATGGTATGTGAAATGGAAATGGAGTCATGTTTCCACGCGGTGTATTTTACATATGTGTGATCTTCAAGTTTTCCTGTGAACATAAATTGAATAAACTTACACATTGACATAGAAGTGTAGCATTTCTATATCAATTACATCCTAAAATTTTGTACATTGAGTTGGTCCCGCGACAAATTTTCTTTTGGATTTTTCACTGGGAAACCAAGTCACCTTACTTCGGGATCTCGTTTTATATTTGGGACGTGGAAATATCGTGGCCTGGCTGCTGGCTGGGTGATGGATGTCAAGTGCGCCTCTGCAAACCGCTGGCTGCACAGAATTTAGCAAGAAAGCAGGTGGCTTGAGAGGCTGTTTGTTGATCGCTGGCTGAAGTTTTCTGTCTGATGTTGATATCGGTTTGGATCGTGTCCCGCGCGTAATATCTGATGATGCAATTGTAATCCGCCATTTTCGCAGGTGGGGCCTGGTGGGAGGTGAGTTGGATCATGATAAAGGGTGGTGTGGTGAAAGGTGATTGGGTCGTGGGGTTGTTTTCTCATGGTTTAACCTCATACCCCTTGGTGCTGTCATCATGATAGTGAGTGAGTGAATTCTCCTCAGATCTGGTTGTTCAAAAGTGTGTAGCACTCCCTTCTCTTGCTCTTGCTTCTACTCTGGCCACGTGAGGTGTGTGCTATCATGATTGTAAGTTTCTTGAGACCTCCCCAGAAGCAGAAGCCGCTATGCCTCTTGTACAGCCTGGGGAACTGTGAGTCAATTAAACCTCTGTTCTTTATAAATTACCCAATCTCAGGTATTTCTTTCTAGCAATGTGAAAACAGACTCATACAAACACGTATGCTGGCTTCTGAGCAGTCAAACTGCAAGCCTGAGGAGTGGACAGAACATTCTCTGCTTTGTGTGGATTTGAACATGTGAAGCAGAGAGTAGAACTATATTACCTAAAGGAAGCCTTTGGTCTGTCTATTGCTCAAGCTGGGTAGATGATGTAAATGAGACTCGAGTCTTTATATACTTTACTTCCTGATAATACTCTCCTATAGGCAGGGCATGCGTCACCCAAAATTAGGGTGGAGAGGCCCTGCAATGTGATTGAGGGATGTCAAAACGCCTCTCAGACTTCATATATCTTCCTAGCCAGCTTGCCAAAGTGCCAACGATTTCCACCAATAGATGTCTTAGAGCAAAGTTGAGGCCCAGCCCTCTCCTGCCCTTCATGCTTTGAACTCCACTGTGGCAGAGCTCTTATTAAAAAGGCAGACATGATGGTCAAAGGGGAGGCACATGAACCCAGTAACACTTAGATGTTAGTTATTTTACCAGGTTAGCTGGTGGTAACCTAGGCAAGGCCTACTGCAATGGGGCAATGAGTGAATTAAATTTGAGTGGACCCGAATGGGGCCATTTCTGGAGAGCTCTAGGAAGCTAAGGGCAGATGGAGGATCCCAGAACGTTTGGAGGAAGCAGTGGGAGGCGGAATTTTAAGATGACTTCCAAGGACTTTCCTTTGTGTCATCTCCTCCTGATGAGTGTGAGTGGAACCTGTGAATGAGATGAGATTCATTCCTGTCTATGTTCCGTTGTATGGTAGAAGGAAGGTTGCAAATGTAATGAAGCTTCCGAATCAGTTGACCTTAAGAGGGAGATTATCATGGTGGGCTTGACCTAATTACATGAGCCCCTTACAACTGGGTCTAGAGGTCAGAGATGAGGGAGGCTGGAGATTCAGAGCATGAGCAGATCCTGCGTGCCATAGCTGGCTTGATAGGTGGAAGGGGCCCCAGGGGAAGGGGTATGGATAGACATTAAAGAGATGAGGGCTGACACTCTGTTGATAGTCAGCAAGGAAACAGGGACTTCAGTCCTTCAATTACAAGAAACTGAATTCTGCAAACAATGGGAAAGAGTTTGAATGCAGATTTTTCTCCAGAGCTTCCAGCCAAGGACCTAGCCAGCAGGACACCTTGATTGCAGACTTGTGAGACTTTGAGCTGAGAACCTAGTGAGCTCAGGGTCTCACAAGGCTGCAATCAAGGTGTCCTGCTGGCTAGGTCCTTGACTGGACGTCTGACCCATGAAACTTTGGGTCAATAAATGGGTGTTGCATGTGAGGAGTTGGGGAGTGCATCAGGAAGAATAGCTCATGGATGCTGGGCTTAAAACTTGGGTGCCAGGATGATCTGTGCAGTAAACCACCACGGCACACGTTTACCTATGTAACAAATCTGCACATCTTGCACATGTACCCCTGAAATTGAAATAAAAGTTGAAGAAGAAAGAAAAATAAATAAATAAATGGGTTTTGTTTCAAGCCACTAAATGTGTGGTCATTTTTTATGCAGCAATAGAAAATGAATACATTCTGTGAATGTCACAGTTTTTCTGGATGTGTGTATTGCTGTTGAATTACTTTCCTCCTTATGAGACAGGTTGGTGGATGGGTAACTTTTAGAGAAGCTCCTTATATGTTATGGCTGGGGAACCTGAGAGCTGTGGGGTGCCCTTTCCCCTTTCACCTTTCTTCACAATAGCTGTATACCAGCTATAATATTGTAAAATAGGCGTGAGGTTTTTTTTCCCCATTTGGTTTTGCATGCTGTAGGGATTCCAGCACTCCTGCTTCTTGTGGCAAGGCCAAATATAGACAATAAATAGCACGTTTTGAAGCACCTCGTACTGCTCTTTTGTCAATGTCTTGCCCTGTTTGCAGAGATCACACTCTTCCTCATTCCAGCTCTCTTGCCCTGGGTTTGGATCTGGGGCTTTCCATTCCCACCCTGAGAAAGCACCCCCCAATAAAGGCGACATCACCACTGTGTCAGAGCACGGCCCCTTCCACACAGGTGTGAGCTGTGGTTTCTCTCCCATTATGGCCCCCATGCGACTCCCAGGGGCAGTCTCTCCCCCGGAGGACTTGCACCAGACAGTCTCTTGAACCTGCGCATTCCCCAACAGCCGTAGTAGAGTGGCAGTGGTCCAATAGTCTTTCCAGGCTTGAGTGAGTGGGAGACACCCGTGGGCCTGGCAGCACATTTGTTATCAAATCAATGCAGGCTCAGGTTGGGGGCACAGAGGTTAGGTGACCACCCAAGGTGATCCTGGGGACTCAGCCCCTGAGTTCTATGGAAACCCTGGTGGACATTCAATCCATGTTAATTGATAATAGTGACAGATCCGGATTTAACTCCCCCCAAATGTGGATCCCAGTGTGGATGAAACACAAAAACCATGTATTGAGATTTATGCTCAAGTGATTCAATCAATGAGGCCATTGAGGTCACTCAAAAATGGAGTTTTAGAAATCAGTTGATTCAAGGGCTGCTTTGGACCATGGCTCAGTCTTAGGCTCTCTCAGTCATATCTTTCTCTTTGAGGAGAGAAATGAGAATGAGCCTGATTATCTGTTCCACTGTGTTGTTGAGCACTGTGATGGTTAATATTGAGTGTCAACTTGATTGGATTGAAGGATGCAAAGTATTGATCCTGGGTGTGTCTGTAAACATGTTGCCAAAGAAAATTAACATTTGAGTCAGTGAGCTGGGAAAGGCAGAATCACCCTTAATCTGGGTGAGCTGCCAGCATGGCTGGAATATAAAGCAGGCAGAAAGCACGAAAAGACTAGACTGGCCTAGCCTCCCAGCCTGCATCTTTCTCCTGTGCTGGATGTTTCCTGCCCTCGAACATCGGACTCCAAGTTCTTCAGTTTTGAGACTTGGACTGGCTCTCCTTGCTCTCCTCAGCTTGCAGACAGCCTCCTGTGGGACCTTATGATCATGTGAGTTAATACTTAGTACACCTCCCCCCTTTATATATCTATCTATCCTATTAATTCTGTCCATTTAGACAACCATGACTAATAAAAGCACCATTGTCCACAACTCAGGAAGCTGATTCTTTTCTGAGGCTCTCATTCTAGGCCATTGTCCTCTGTGTGATGGTTTTGTCATTATATTTACAAGCACACATGCGTGCACGTGACACACACACACACACATAGATTACGCCGACTGGGAGTAATGACATCCATAAACTGTCCACTTCATTTTGTAGTTAAACTTACATCATACAGTACAAGGAATAATTAAAAGGACACAAGATTTACTCAGGCAGGGAGGAGGCATCTTTGTTTTTGCTTGTGTGTCTGCAGGTTTGTCTACTGAGGTTATGCTCTGTTGGTGGTTCCACTTCCATGGCCAAGCTGAGCTTGGCTCTTAGCTGCAAGTTGGGCTGAGGTTTGCTTTGCTTCATGAGTCTTCATTCGAGGGCCCTGGCAGAAGAGGCAGCAGTGATCTGATGGGCGATGCTCTTCTCAGGGCAGTGCCAGAGAGGCAAGAGCACATGTGGAGCCATGCTGCCTCTAAGGCCAGGCTTGGAACTGGTGCTGTTGTGTCTGCCTACATTTCATTAGATAAAGTGAGTTAGGGGCCTGCACTCCACGTAGAGGTGTGGGGAAGTATAATTCCACCTTGGAAGAGGAAGGCAGGGAGTAAATATTCTTGATCCTCAACCCACTTTACCTCAGGGGATTAGCTGAATGTATGTGTATGTAATATATTCTGTTGTTTTAAACACAGAGGCACCCACCTGCGTGGTGAGATCTCTGAAGTGCTGAAGGACTTCAATGCTTGGACATTTAACATATATGGACCATGTTCAACTATTTTAGCATGAGAGCTTTCCCTGTATTTATTTTTTCTGGTCTTTCTTCTGGCCTCTCCACATTAATTCAGGTCACTCGCTGTTAAAAAAAGAGACAAGATAGTGTTTCAAAGAAAAATGTTCTGTATGAAATATTTAAACCTGGTTAAGACTACCAGCAAGATGGAGTTGAATGTTTTATGTGATAACTGGTGCTCAAATCTTGGTTCCCTTCAGGGAGGAGGGGAGGAGCAGGGGTGGTCAACTCAGGCCCGGTGCTTATGATTCAGTTGCCCAGAGGAATTTTCCACCCAAAGTCAAACACCCATGCTGAGATGTTGGGTTCTCTTGGTTTATGCAACAAGAAGAATGGAAGTTAGAGCTTCTAGTACCCATCACTCTGAAAAAAGAATCAAGAGAAGAGGGTGCAGGCAGGGATGTGTTACTGGTTTTTGAGGATCTTACCTGTACTAGAGACTGTGGTTGCTCTTTTATATGTGAGGGTAACTACGGCTTAGATAAGTAACTTATCTAAGTTCTCATGGCTAGAGAGAAGTGAGCCAGGCAGGATTCAGCTTCCAAAAGCCTATCCTCTTGGCACGACACTGTATTTGGATGGAATGGCATTTCTTTCCATACCTCAGTGATGGGAAGCTCATTTCTTATAGGGCAGGTTACAGAGAGAGAGCGCTCAAGATTGTAGCAGTGACCTAAAACTGACCTTTGGGTTCTTTACAACTTCTACTGGTACTGAACAGCAGTCTCTTGTCTCTGGCAGTTCTTTAAACTTTCCTCCTTAGTCTTCTCCAGGTGAGTTCCTTCAGTTCCTTTTCACATGACACAGTGTTCAGTTTTAATCACCCTTGGTTATCCTTTTTCAGATGAACTCTAGCTTCTTATAAGTGAAAAGAATGAAAGAAAAAGCCAGAAGAATTCTCAAAAAGACAGGCAAGCCCACCTGCTTTATCTTGGTGCAACAAGGGCAGGTGATTTTCTGGTTTGGGTTCTGGCCCGGAAGTATAGGCAGCCCCTTGTCCATTACACTGCACGGACATTCACCCTTGGGCAGAGGCTGTGTTGTGTCCACGGGGTATTGGGCTCCAGACCTGGTTTGGATGTGCAATAGAGTTGAAACCATAGAGTTGGCTATCACCTGCTTCTCTACAGTTATTTATTAGCCAGATATTTATTACACCACTTAAAGAAGAGACACAGGAAGGGGAGGATAAACTGAGAGAGGACCCAAAGTGCTCAAGTTCCCCATATCTCATTCCCTCCCTCTCTGATGGTAGATGACAGGAGATCATCACCAATTTGCCCTTGAATAGCCCAAGGTTATAGAATAAGCTGTCTGCACCTCTAAAGAATCATGGTGTGGATTAAATAAACAGATGTGGATAGCTGTGGATTTATGAATACATCTTGATAGGTATGGATTTGTGAATAAATATGAAGAATATGAAACACAAAGATAATTGAAAGGAAGATAAATAGTGTGCTTCAAAGAAATGCACCAAGGAAATGGACTTGAACACACAGAAATCTCTGTGGCTTGATTCTCAGTATAAAGCAACTCATATCTTGTTTGGGGAAGAACTTTTCCCATTCTCTTGGTATCTTAACCAAAGCCACATCTTTCCTTGGTGCTTTGTGGAGCAGATCTACTTAAGCAAGTAACTGCTTTGAGTGCAGACCTCTCCGTATTTACTACCATGTCCAGGCTGGAAGAAGAAGTTGAGTTTTAGAACTCAGCTGGCACTGTCACTACCTGAAAAGGGGATTTTGGCAAAGCCCCATGTTATAGATCAAATTGTGTACCCCCCAACTTCAATTGTCCTTATCCCCAGTACCTCAGAATGTGATCATTTGGAGACAGGTTCTTCAAAGAGGTGTGAAGTTAAAATGAGGCCATTAGTCTGGACCTTAATCCAATATGACTTGTGTTCCTATAAGAAGAGGGAATTTGGCCACAGACACACATAGAAGGACAATGATGCGAAGAGACACAGTGGCTGCTTTCAGAGGACCCAGGGCTCCCTTTGGCCAGACATCCCTGTGAAAGAATGCAGGTTTGGGGGTATCTGCTGGTGGGGAGTGAGAACGAAATAAATGCAAATTCCTACCAAGAGGATACCTTTCTTCCCCGTTGGAGAGGATGGCCAATGACAAGCCAAGGAGAGAGACCTGGAACAGATCCTGTCTTCACTGCCCTCAGAAGAAACCAATCCTTCTTGACACATTGATTTCAAACTTCTAGCTTCCAGACCCGGGAGATAATACATTCCTTTTGTTTAAGCCACCCAGTTGATGGTGTTATGTTAGCCCCAGCAAACAAATACCCCCCATTCAGAAAGACATATTGTATGCCAGATAAGAGGGGGAAGAGGAAGAAAGGGAGAAAAGAATGAGTTGGGGAGAGCTTGATGGTCTCAAGGTATGTGTGAGTAGTGCCCAAGTTTGGGAGGGGAAGAGGGATCATTGTTGGCAGGTCCTGCATGAGGTCACTGCAGTGAGTGTTTATTGCAAATAAATTTAAAAATCAATTATCAGCCCAAACTTAAAAATAATTCTAAAATTGAGGTCATTTTCATTCTTAAAAAAAAATTTAGTGGGAATGTTGCAGTCCACAAAGCATGGGTATGCCAATAGGGAAGAAAGGTATCTTCTTGGTAGGAATTTGCATTTTTTTCGTCCTCCCTCCCCACCAGCGGATACCCCCAACCCTGCATTCTTTCACAGGGATGTCTGGCTGAAGGGAGCCCTGGGCCCTCTGAAAGCAGCCACTGTGAATTCCTTTAGCTAGGGATTTGATCGGGCTGTTTTCGTTCTGCTTTCTATTAAGATGAACTGCCAGTGTGTGTTATGTCCAGACAACCACCTTGTGGAAACCCAGAGAAAGCTGCAAAATAGAAACGAGGTAATCTCCTTGAAGTGGCTTGTCAGGGCCTTCTCAGGTCAGCAGGGAGGAGCCGAGCGCCACAGCGTCCTTGAGATCTGAGTGGGGTTGCGAGAGTGCCCGGTGCCTGCCTCCTCACACCCTTGGAAATCACAAAGAGTCTTTATGTCCACTGCAGCCTGTGAATCGGCTTTCATCATTGGCACCAAAGACCCGCCACTCTCGGGTAACAAAGGACACGAAGATCAATCCCGAGGGAGAAGACTCCAGTTCCAGAATGTCCCTTTGTCCAGAAACAGCTGTGTGGAATTCACGACTATCCAAGGATGGAAAGATCACAGGATCTCTTTCTTTCATTGTCTACTTGTTCGTCTGGGCACCACACTGTGCTTCTACCATCTACGGAGCTGCCCACCACCGTGAAGGCATGAGGCCTTAGGTTAAAGATTTATTCTTTTCTGCAGAGGCTCAAGGCGGCTGTTAACTCTCTCCTTGCCTTTGTTTCATTAAAAAAATTTATATTAATATCATTTGGAAATCTACAGACATGAGTATATACATCACATATGGACAATTTGAAGAGCAGTAAGGCAACTGACACCTGTGTACCCGTCTTTAACTTTAAGAAATAAATTCTCCTTCTTCTTTCAGGGGCATTGTAGTAATACCAGTGGAACCTTGTTTCTCTTTGGGATACTGTCTTTTGACATGGCTGTGTTATCCTATCAGGCTAGGAGGCTCAGAGGGTATAAGAATAATTAACTTGAGTGTTGGCCTCTGTCCTCCTACTGATGTACCAAATATTAGCAAACAAAGGAATAGCACTGCAGTAAATCACTTTGCTTGTCAATGTAGCTCAATTAGAAAAAAACTCTTTCAAAGTTTGTAGACAGTAACCACGTAGATAAACCTCTATCCATCCATCTACTCATCAATTCATCTGTCTGTCCATCTACCCAATATTTGATTCATTTGTAACCCATTGTTCACCAATCAAATATTTACTGTGTGCCTACTGTGTACTAAACACTCAACAGACCCAAAAGGAGTGGGAAGATAATGGATATAAGGATCAGGGGCAGAGCTGTCTTCTAGCCTGTTTTCCTCCTCCCAATTCGAGTATCCTTGACCTTTTCCTTAGTGATGCGGGAAATAAAATGATGCCTTTGTCCCAGGTGTCAATATTACAAGGACATTCTACGACTTCTTGGCTCTAACCAATTAGGGACGGTTTGCCTTCTAGATTCTCAGCTCTTCAACTTTACCCTGAACCCTACTCTCAATCTAGTATAGGCTCAAAAGGACCGTAGAACCTTAACCCACCTTGTGCCAGGATATACTCTGGTGTTCTCTGGGGGTGACATGAATGTCATAGTTGAGAAGGAGCCCTACTTTCAGCTGGGCCTCGTTGGGAAATTGTATAAACTGGTGTCGATCTACAGAGTGACAGCTCTGGGAAATGAGACTTTCAGCAGATCTTCTGCCACTGTGGAACTTCGGGGTGGGAGCAGGTACATCTCATGGGACAAGGAGAGTGGATTGGGTATAATAAACTCAGGTTTCCTTAATTTACTTGTTCTTCTCCAGGAAAAAAGGATGGGATCACATGTATTGATATATGTGTTATGTGCCTGGCACTGAGCTACGTTTGATAGAATTTTGTCTTCACAAAACCCTCCTAAGGAGATGTTCTTATCCCCATTTTATGGAGGAAGAAACTGAGGCTTTGAGAGAGTAAGTGGCTTGCCCAAGGCTTCACAGTCCAGAAGAGATGAGGCTGATAGTTGAAGATGTCCTTTGTTTACAACACTGTTCAACCTCTTCTGTTCAACATGAGTCAACTGCTAAAGGGCCAACAGCACTGCACTAAAATGTGCTGCAAGTCATCCCAGTCAACGCAACCCATGCCTGCCGCAGAGACACCTGCTGCCCCCTGGTACCTGAAACTCTCTACTGCTCTGGGAGGGAACAGGGCTGATTCAGGACACAATGGCAAATTGATCATTTTTCATTTTCTTATAGCCCCCGTTACTGACCTCCTCTTCCTTTTCAATATTTCCACCTCTTTGGGGTATCCAATGCCCCAGTGTAGAGAAGCAGCCTGACACAATGGGGTGTCTATGGGTTTGGGATGGAACCGCGGCTCTGCAACCAACTGGGAGACCTCAGGTAAGCTTCAGTTGCCTCATCTGTAAAAACGGCAGCAATGGGGTCTATGTTGCATTGGTAGTCTAGCCATAGAAACTGGCATACACAGCAGAAACTCATCAAATGGGACTCAGTTTTTCTTAGCTTGATCTGCCTACAGCATTGCTTCATGACCTTGACCTCTCGTCCTGTGTTCACAGTTGTATCCAGGGCTTGTTTATCACACCTCTCCCCCAATCTTGATTAGCTTTCCTAAGGCATTTGTGACAATTGAAAGTGGAATGGGGCCGGGGTCAACCTGTAATCCCAGCACTTTGGGAGGCCGAGGCAGGCGGATCACTTGAGATCAGAAGTTTGAGACTGGCCTGGCCAACACAGTGAAACCCCATCTCTACTAAAAGTACAAACATTAACTGGGTGTGGTCGTGTGCACCGGTAGCGCCACCTACTTGGGAGGCTGAGGCAAGGGAATCACTTGAACTTGAGAAGTGGAGGTCGCAGTGAGCTGAGTTCGTGCCATTGCACTCCAGCCTTGGCAACAGAGTGAGACTCCATCTTAAAAAAAAAAAAAAAGGAATAGGTAGCTCTTTCTGGACATATCTTTGTATCTTTGCATTTGTTTTTGTAGAAATAGCAACTTAGCCCAAAGAATGAATCTCTGCTGGTGATACTTAAAGCAAAATGATGGTCCACTGTAGAAGATATTTCTGAGCAAATATTTACTGATTCCTAAAATCTTGATGACGAACTCCTTGATGCTCTTCAACATAATCCATTCTGTCTTCTGTAGCTGGCTCTACATGTGATAATGTTGGTGAAAGTTGGAGAAACACATTACCAAACGTATTACCATTTTGAACGTAGAACTGATTTAGTCTCTAAACTCTCTCCCTGATTGTATTGTTTGTATCTGTCATTGTATTACCAGGAATTCTTAGAACTAAGCCTCACTAGTACAATTAAAACCATCAAACTAGGGAATTATCAGACTGGGGGCTGATTTCTTGGTGAAATGTCATGTACTTAACCGTTGCTGATATCTTGTAGCTAACTGTTCACCTCACCTCCACCCGCATGGTTATTATGACCAAATTGCAGTGCATGACCAAATTACAGATTACTGTGTTAGGGCAAATATGACACATCTCATTTAATGTTTATCTTAGTGTGAGACCAACCAACCTCTAAACACACAGAATCTAGATCAATTTCTTTTAAATGAGCACATAGTAATTTTTGTCTAATCAGTCTGGAAGAAATATAAATGTCTGCAATTGCTTTGGAAATTAACCCCACACATGTGGACATGTGCATGGCCACACACATACATACACACCAAGCACCATCAAAGGTTACAGTCTCTGAATTTTCATGATAATCTTAAAATTGGCTAGGACTTTAGCAATTATTTAATCTGAAGAGTGAAGAAGAAGAGGTTTGGGGAGGGGAAGGAAAGCCTGAGTTTGCCCCGCTAGTTAGTGACACTCTGTCTAGTTTTTCCCCGTGTCCAGTGACACATACGTTTTTCCTCCTTTCCCCTCTTCCCTTAAGTTTGATGCACTTTTCTAGACATTTTCTACAAACTACACAACTGGCTCCCCCACTTTCTTTAGGTCTCTGGTCTCCCTTTGCCCCCAACAAAAAGTGGCGTCCTAACCCTCAGGACTCCCTAGTCTCCAAGCATTTACTCCCAGCTTCCAGCTTTGGGGTTTACTACCTGACGGCTCCAACTAGAATGTAAGCTTCATGAGAGAAAGGACTTTGTTTTGTTCACTGAAAAGTCTGTGCCACCGACAACCATGCAGGGTGCACAATAGGTGCTCAGTAAATATCTGTTGAATGAATAAATGGGCATCAACTGGTGAGAGGCAGATACTGCAGAAACGAAGGTGAGCAAAAGGCCTCTGCCCTCATGGAGCATTTAGCCTAGTGAAGGAGTCTTGCACTGGCAATCACGTGGGTGTGATACACTCTATGAGAGGAATTACAAGAGGTCACAGAAGTGCACAACAAGGGGTTTTGACTTGGTCCTGGGGTGCTTAGGACAATAGTGGGAAAAGCCCATGCATACACTGTGTTTGTGTCGTGATTACTGAATCAGACTTATCGAACACATTCATCCCTAGTATATTCGAATGATGTTTTGTCAAATACAAGTTGATTAGGTTGCTGTGTGACTACCTTAGTCTCCAAATAGGCTGTGTTTGGTGATTTAAGAGCTTAGTGGTGATGGGATGATCCTTTAGATAAGATTGTATAGAGATACATATTCTAAGCATGGAATCCACCCTTGATCCACTGGATATTTTTTGAATGAATTTATTCCAATGGGAAGGCAGCACTCAATTATTCGGTATCTCCCTGGGGAAATTCATTTGGGAGAGAAGACTACTAAATGAAGTTAGACTACGAAATGGGTTTTGTCTACCAAGGATCTACCAGAGAGACCACATGATGTCGCTGTTGCTTAAATATATACGAAAACTCTTTTGTGAGGATTAGTTTATAAAGGAAGTTTCAGGAAGATGGAAAACTGCTGTTCCAATAAGAGAAACACTCTAATACACATAAAAGGCATTTTTAAACAAACAAACAAAAAAACCCAGCTGACTTATATCCCAAAGCCTCCTTTTACATTTTCATTTATTATTATTTTTCCTTTACTCAGCAATATCAAAACTGTCTTGGTCTTACCTGACAATTTCTTCTGAAGAATTTAGAGTGCCATTATGTCTAAATAGCTTATATAATTAAAACTTGAGGAATTTTAAAATATAAATGTTTCATTGAAACATTGTAAAATTCAGAAGAATAAAAATGACATGTTGTGAACAGAGGATTAGAATTACTTCACTTTCTGCACCTGAGACCCTCTCAAAAAATGATCACCTATAAACAGATTACATCCACCTACATTCCTCAAATCAACATGATTTACTTAATATCAGTCTATTGTCCACTTTTAAAACTTTTCTCTCCTTTTCTTTTCTTTCTCTCTTACTTCCTTTTACTTCTCAGAGAAATTTTGTTTCTTTTATCATTTCATGGATTTATTTTGTGATTTTTAGTTCATTCATTTCTCAAACATTTACTGCATACCTGTTATGTGTAAGATCATGTTCTAGGTATTGTAAAAGACAGAAAGTAGGTGAACATATCATTTCCATATATAAGACTCTTACAGTTGTAAGATTGAAGACAAATTCAGAAAAATAACAGAATGAATCTTCATTGCATGTCAGACCCTCTACCAAGTTTTTAACATGTTATCTCACTTAAATCTCATGATATCTCTTGTTAACTGCATTATACAGGTGGGAAGACTGAGATTTAGGAAGGATCAATAATTTGTCTAAGGTTAAACAGCTTGTGTATGTGGGGGCTGAGAATCGAATCTCAGTACATTTGGCCACAGAGCTTGTGATATGCTTTTTTAGACTTGCAGTAGTATCAGGCAAAATAAGGCAAGTGTTAAAAATAGAGGTTCAAAGTGCAATGGGAATTCATCTCTGGGGAGATTTTATGGAGGAAGTGGCACTTGGGATTGGCTTTCAAGGATGAATAGTATTTCCCCTGGTAGAGATGAGAAGGGACTCTCTACCAAACAAAGGTTTAGTTCTAGCTCATGGTATATTTACAAGCTAAACCGACAAGGGTCTTGGTTTTCACACATTGACTCAGGGACCCAAGCTGAAGGGCTACTGTCTTATAGTTGCACACTCTGGAACATAAGCAGAAGAGAAAATGATGCATGAAAGTTGTATTGCCTTTGCCTGAAATTGACTCATGTCACTCTGCTCACATTTCACTGGCTAAAACTAGTCATATGGTCCTGGTTAACTGCAAGAGGGCTGGGAAATGTAGGGAACAGATGGAATATTCATGAACATGCTGTCTCTTCCCTATTATTGTCCTGCCTCCCTGGAAATATGGAAAATATGCATTATTATCCAGATTTAATCAGTAGGTAGACTTGGGTACAGAAAGATTGAGTGACTCACTCAGGATCATGTGGTCACCCTGGTCATAGCTACCAAGAGCAGGTAGCATAGGCAGATACTGACATGGCATTATTCCAGGAGCCTCCCTGCTATCCCCCACTGCCATGTCTTATTTCCTCCAATGATTGGTTGGAAAAGATGGAATTCCTACAATTTGAAATGATTTTCTTTGGCTTAAGCCCTCAGTACTTTACAGCTCAAAACAGCCTTTAGAGAAATGCCATATTGAGCCTGACACATTGAAGCCCCTTTTGGAATGACAGGATGTGGGTGGTGTTTTCTAGCACAAATAAAGAAATAAAATAAGCAAGCAAATAAAATTTAAAAATGACGGTCATTCTCACTTTAAGCCTGGTGTTTCCCAACCTCTTCGGGTGGAAGATCAACTTACAGGAGGGCATGTTTCTCTCATCCACTGTCTATACTCCTGTGACTACTAGTCTATCGGCAGCACCTGGAAGACCATCTAAAGAATGAGACCTTTGTTGTCTGTGGTGAAAGGAGAATTTGCCTGTTGCAAGTGACGTACCACACAACTCTCTTCCAAACAGCAAGGTGCTTACCCATGTGGAAAAAAAAAAAAAAAGAAAGGAACAACCAGATTTGGTTACTGTCGGAGCCACATGGTTCAGAGATATCCTTTGTCGGAGCCACATGGTTCAGAGATATCCTTGTTAATGACAGCTGCACAGCTGGATAATTAATCAAAGTATGAAGAAAATGTAATGCAGCCTAATGCCCACAGCTCCATCCAGTCTCCGCGGGATCAGGCCATCATCTGTTTATTCTCCTTTGGAATGGCTTGAGAGTATTCAATTATTCAGTAGCTCCCCTTCTTGCTGTGATGGGATATATGGTTTTTAATTGGCACCAGGGCCTTTCTGCTCCTATGAACTTTGCTAGTCACTTGTGTGATTCCAGTCCCTGGAAGCATGAATGTTTATGTTTATCTAGAGCTGGGCTCAAACAATGCACCTTGAAGTACTGACCAGCTTTTAAAAAGCAGTTCTGCCAAGTGATTGGTGGCAAAATCATGACAAAATCTGCATTTCCATTTTGTCCTTTTCTTCCTACCCATGTTGTACTTGCCATAGAGCATTGGATAAAAAGTCTATCTGTAGCATGAACTTTCTCTGCCATTATAGTTAATTTTGTAAATGTTGTCTTTTCCTTAGGAGAGATTTGGGGTTTTAATATTAGGCTGGTGCATAAATATTTGCCCATTATAGTGTGTTTCTTTGAAGTGCTTTCTGGAATAGCAATTTTATATTTCTAATATATAAATACAATATTTTTTCAAACTTGAGAGAAATTATTATAATTGTACAGACACATTTATTAAGACATAGATTAGCAACTATTTTAGGCCTTTGAACATAAAGTTACAATGAAATCTTATTAAGTGGGCTGCTTCTACTGTTTTTACCTCTAAATATTTGCCCGCTGTAGTGGGATTTTTCTCCTTGAGACGCAAATTTTTCCAACCTTCTGTGTTAATTAACTCAGAATGTTCTTTCCCCGGCTGGGTCCCTGCATGGCTCTGCTAGTCAAGATTCCTAACACTTGCCTGCCAACACTTAGTGTTGCTTCACTGCCTGATCATTTCGAGAGTAATAACTTATCACAAGTCCAACTCCTCAGTCGGTTTTCCAAGCCCTATTTAATCTGACCTTCGCAAAGGACCCTGCCTTTTATCTTGCCACCTCCCTACAGACATCTTTTCAGTTGATCTCCTTCTAGGTGCTTTGTAATCAAAGTGAGGTTTTCAGACAGCAGCATCAGTCCTACCCAGGGGCTTACTAACATGCAGAAACTCAGGAGTCATCCAGCTGTGGGCAGAAGGAGAAGCTGCGTTTCCCAGGTCATTCCTGCACACATCAGTTTGAGAAACCCTGCCCAAGACATAGAATCTGCAATCTTACTTCTGTGTCTTTGCTTATACTGTTCAATGCTGTCTCTTCTTCCATGCAGTTCGGTAAATTTTTTTTTTTTTTTTTTTTTGAGATGGAGTCTCACTTTATCACCCAGGCTGGAGTGCAGCGGCGCGATCTCAGCTCACTGAACCTCCACCTCCCGGGTTCAAGTGATTCTCCTGTCTCACCCTCCCGAGTAGCTGGGATTACAGGAACCCACCACCACACCTGGCTAATTTTTGTATTTTCATTAGAGACAGGGTTTCACCATGTTGGCCAGGATGGGCTCACACTCCTGACCTCAAATGATCTGCCTGGCTTGGCCTCCCACAGTGCTGGGATTACAGGTGTGAGCCACCACACCCAGCCCACTTACATAAATTTCATTCATCTTTTTGGGGCCAGCCAGTTGCACTCTCACTGTCTTCCTTAAACTTTGTCATGATGCATTTTAAATTGAGTCTTAATTGGGAGTTAGTTTTTAAAGACAGGTCATTAGACAAAAAATTATAGAGGCAAAAGTACCCTTGCTTGGAGATTAAAGTTGCCTGTCAAATATAGCACAGATGAATTAGTGTATCTTATGCTGCCTGTTGGTAAGTTCCTCTGTGGTCAAATTTTCCTCCCCTGTCAGAATATTTTGCCATTTCTTTGGTTGAATACCAGCTTGGCTGAATGGCTTGTGTTTAGGTACTCTGTGATCCAGAGAAGTATCTCTCCCCCACTTCCAAGTTGATATAGCTGATTTTTGTTAATTTACATAAGAAGTAACTCCCCTGAAATCAGGCCTGATGTGTTCCCACTTGTGTTTGTTTGTTTGTTTGTTTGTTTGAGATGGAGTTTCGCTCTTGTTACCCAGGCTGGAGTGCAATGGTACAATCTTGGCTCACTGCAACCTCTGCCTCCCAGGTTCAAGCAATTCTCCTGCTTCAGCCTCCCGAGTAGCTGGGATTACAGGCATGCACCACCATGCCTGACTAATTTTGTATTTTTAGTAGAGACGGGGTTTCTCCATATTGGTCAGGCTAGTCTTGAACTCCTGACCTCAGGTGATCCACCCGCCTGGGCCTCCCAAAGTGCTGGGATTACAGGTATGAGCCACCACGCACGGCCTCCCACTTGTGTTTCTATTGCCATGTCGAGCTGGATCTGGTCAGAGCAAATGAATTATTGGGACTATTTCAAAAATATGTTTTGGATTTTTTGAATTAATTATGAATCATTCCCTTTTCATTAAAGGAAGAATCCCAGACATTTAATGCATTTTTTTAAAGTAGAAAAAAAAGAAAAGCATTTTCTAACTCCCCACAAGTCTTAATTAGAATGGCAAAGAACAGGGAAACAAAACAAGAAGAATGAGAATGAAAAGGAGGAGAAGAGGAAGGAAGAGAAAGAACCTCCATACAAAGTTTAAATAGTAGAAAGATACATTTTAAGTAGGTTAATGTTGCCTGTTATGGACCAAATTGTGTCCCTCAATTCATATGATGAAGCCCTAACCCCCAAAGTGATTCCACCTGGAGATAGGGCCTTTAAGGAGGTAATTAGGTTAAATCAGTTTATAAAGGTGGGGCCCTAATCCGATAGGACTGGTGTCCTGATAGAGGAAGAGGAAGAAACCATGGAGCTCTCCCCGTCTTTCTCTCTGTACGAGTGCACAGAGGACAAGACTGTGTGAATACACAGTAAGAAGGCAGCTATCTGCAAGGAAGAGAGGCTGCACTAGAAACCAACCTTGCCGGCACCTTAATCTTGGACTTGTAGCCTCCAGAATGTGAAAAAATAAATGTTTGAGCTTCCTAGTCTATGGTTTTTGTCATGGCAGCCGAAGATGACTAATACATGGCCTATTCAAGATCATTGTCCTAAGGACAGGATAGATTGATGTTTTAGCCTGAGGTCTCATTATTTTGGCTGTCACAAAGCTAGAACTAAAGTAATATGATTCCTCGTGCAGCTGTTGGTCAGTCCATCTCAGCAGTTGCTTCCTACTTGATGACGCTTGTGAGATGAACAGAGTAAAACTGTTTATTCTTATAACTAGATTCTAACCAAAAGCTGCAGCCTCCAAATATTTCCCAATGCATCTAGGATTTTCAAATGAATTACCTAATTTGTGAAAAAAGGTGAGACTGAAACTGAAGTTAGTTTGCTATGGTAATGTCACTGCAGAAATCTGGTGGGAATTTTAAATAGTGGTAGTGTTACTTCTTTAGCTAATAAAACATTCTTCCAGTAGATCAGAGCAGTAAAGGTGGGAATGTCTTTTTCCCTAATACAGGCTTCTCAATGTGGTGTTAAGTGCAAAACTTACATTCTCTCTTTTTCCTTTAATGGAGAAAAAAAGACGGTAGGAGGTGGAATTCAGAGTGCTAAAATTGAGGCATGAGAGAAGTGGAAGATGTAGATATTATGGTGCTTCTTCTCTAATAAGGAATCACACCCAACATTCAGGATTCATGAAGAGAACTAGTTGAGGAACTTGACATGAGCTTATGTTTGGTGCGTGTGCCTCCTAATGCTTTGTATTTCATCATATTCTGTATCTAATATCCATAATATTCTACATCTAATATCCATGGCTCTGAAATGTCTTGACAAATATTTCATTAATGTTATTTTATGGTAGGATTGGGATGCTCGGGGAGTACATAGAACTGGGGGTCTTGAATTTGGTCTCTCTAAATTATATTTTTTTCTTCCTTGGTTTGTAGTGTGTTTACGTAGACATATTGCTGGGGAAAATCACTTAAAGCATGTAAATACATTTGTTAAGTATAACATTTCACTACCCCTAGCTTCTTCCTTGGAAATTTTAAGACTCCAGCATTTATTGTTTCAATGGCATGAGTCTTACTGGGGGTCACATGACCAAGTGGAAGGAGCTTTGTGAAAGTCAGGAAGTTTGGGTTTCAATTCCATTTCCACTTCTAATCTTATGTGTCACCTTAACTGAACCATGGTGCCCAGATGTGTGATCAGACATTATTTTGGATATTTGTGTAGGGTGTTTTGAGATGAGATTAACATTTAGATTGGTAGACTTTGAGTAAAAAGCCTACCCTTCCTGATGGGGTTGACCTCATGCTATGAGTTGAAGGCTTGAATAGAACAGAAGACTGACCCTCCTCCCAGTAAGAAGAAATTCTGTCAGCAGACAGCATTTGGGCTTGAGTCATAGCACTGGCTCTTTTCTGGGTCTTCAGCCTGATGTCCTTTGAACTTGAACTATAGCATCGACTCTTCCCTGGGTCTCCAGCCTGCCAGCCCACCCTGAAGATTTCGGACTTGCCAGCCTTCATAATCACATGAGCCAATTCCTTAAAATGAATCTCTTTATATGTAAATAGAGGGAGAGAGAAACAGCACATTGTCTTGGTGCTGCTTCTCTGCAGAACCTGACTCTATGAAATCCTGGCTCTGGCCCTTCTCCTCTCTGAGGCCCACGTTTGCAATCTGTAAAGGGAGGAAGTAGAACTGCATTGCTTCTAAGGTCCCTTAGAAATTAAAAATTGCAGGATGCAAACACCTGCTAGTTTTGACATGTATGATATTTACAAAGAGTAATGAAAGCAAATTCCAGAGAAGTACTAGATAAAAATGTGGAAACACTTCCTTATTCCCTGACTTTTGCTTAACATTTAGAACAGTTTGGTCAGTCTCTGCTATGGTAAAATACACGTGTCTCCGCATTGTCCCCAAACACAAAATGTGGCTGGGTTCTGCTGCCAAGTCTGTCCTCCCCTGTCACAGTCCTGTCCTCCTTCCCAAACACCACCACCCTGCCAGCATCATCATCCCTGTTATGGGCACCGGCATCTTTCAGGTGAGGCTTGGACCTCCCAATTCCTGGGCCAGGCACCAAGACAAGTGGAATGTCAGCTGACTCAGACCCCAGTTGGCATCCAGAGATGAGCGGCTGGGCACCAGCTATGCCATAACTACTGCTGTTTGCTTAGGGTGTGATAATTTCTTTGACTCTTAATCATTCTTCCTGACATCAAAACTAACACAGATGAGTGCACATTAGCACTAAAAAGAAAATAAAAGTCACCTATTATATCACCTACAGATAATTACTATTCACATTTTATTGCATCATATTCCTTTTGAATCCAGGTAATAATACAATTTAGTCTTCCTTGTCCTCCCTCTTGAGGGTCATCTTATGCTAATGTACTTTGAGGAAGGAAGGTTTCTTCATTTCTAGTCCAGTTAGGGTCACCAAGTATAAGTGTGCAGGTTGTGCACTGCACAATCTGGAAGGCAATTCTTGCTTTCACTGTTGAGCCGTGAGGTCTGTAGTGACTCTGCCACAAGCTTTTACCTTCAGTGGATTTCCCTGAGGGCTTGCAGTTAATGGAGGGGGCCTTAGATAATAGCCCTGCCCAGAACAGAGAACAAGTTACAGTGGAAGATTAGACATGCCTGATCTTAAATATTCCTGGGCCATCTTGAACAAGGGAATATTCACAGGCTGCTTCTTCCTTTGGCCTAAAGTTCTCATCACATTCCTGAAATGTGCTCCTATCCACAAATCATTCCTCCTCAGCCAGAACTCTCAAATCTCTCCTGGGGAGGAAGTTCTAAAATCCTGCTTACTTTGTTGTATGGAACATTTAAATTCTTCTCTTAATCCTATCTTTTCAGATCATGTGCAGGGTGCCTTTCTTTCCATATCCAAAGGAAGTCTCAGAAACATGTTATCTTAAAAGATCAGTTATATCCCTAGGAAGCTTCCCTACCCACTGACAGATGTGTAGATGGATGCTTAAATGAAGAGATGGTGATGCTCTTCATTTTCTTTGTTGGTTTTCATGTTTCTCTGGTGTTTGCATTTTCACTGATGGCAGAAAGATAACAAACTTGGCCTGAAACACTGTTTGGGACCTATGTTATGCCAAGTGTCAGGTTCCAGCCCAAGCTGAGGACTAAGGAGAGTGGATGGACGAATGGCAGGTAGCTGGAAAAAACCTCGAGGAATTGTAGTTTCCACATGGCTTTTACTATCTCTTTGGGTGCCAGCAAGCCTGGGCATGAGTGGTGGGCACAAGCAAGCCATGGGTGCAAGTCTAGGCGTGAGCTGTATGTACAGCATCAGCAAGGTAATTATATCTTTTACAGACAACAGTGGCTTCAAGCCAAGCACAAGCTCATGTGGGTGATCACCTAATGAGCCTCATGTGGCATGCTTATATAACGTGCAGAGTTGTGTGCCTGCGCTCCAAACCTGCTGAGTCAAGCTGTGCTGAAAGGCCACCTCTGCCTATTCCTGATTACAAAGCAGGAATATGTACCTTACAGGGTACATAAATATTGAGGTTTAAAGTTCTTACTGCAACTTTCTCTCTTCTTAAAGATTTGCCCCTCTTCTTCTCCACAATATGGCATCTAAATCTTCCTAGCGATTGGGGAAGATCCACAGACTCTGTTCAAAGATGCTTGTTGTCTTTCCTGGCTTGCTGCTGGGCTTAGCTCTGGAGTCCAAGCTGACATCACGCAGGGCTACTTCTCTGGGCTTGATTGGGGGTCCATCTCCTGTGTCAAGGGGTCTATCTCCTGCAGGCTCTGCCCCACAACAGATCCTCTGAGTCCTGGCTATGGATTGCCCAGAAGATGGCCTGGGTTTCCCACTCCTCAGCCTCTACTCTGGGGACCCTTTCAGCCACCATCTGCCTCCTCTGCTGGAAGCACGCAGGAACAGCTGGAACATTCCTTCCACGTCAGCCTGAAGCCAGAACAACCCAAGGTCCTGTCTTCTGCTCTCACTCTGTATGTCACACTGCTATTTCAGCACTGCTGGCACTCCCTGGGTGGGCACCAGGGAGACTAGGGCTGCCAGAGTTAGCAAAAACAAACACAGGATTCCCAGTTAAATTAGAATTTCAGAGAAACGATAAATACAATTTTAGTATTATTTAGTACATAATATTTGGGACATACTTACACTAAAAAAGTATTTGTAGTTTATCCAAAAAAAAATTAACTATGAATCCTGCATTTTATCTGACAACCCTACATGGCACACGGGCACAACATCTCTTTATTTTTTTGCTTTCCCTCCTCGTTACCTTTGGATGGAATGAAGGTCTGTAGTAGCCCTATAGTCTGATGAGTCCCTGTGGATTTTATCCCCCAATTTGAGATACTGCATTTTAAAGCTAAGCTTATTTATAAATTAGGATTATATTAGGAATACAGATTTTTTATCTACTTCTTTCTCCTTTATCATAGTCATTTTTTTCAAGAACTTAATTTTTAATGGCTAATGGACACATGTGGCTTGATTTTGACTGGATTTCTGATATATTGAGTTAGAAGTATTTCTTGAGTAGCTCCTAAGTACCAAAGTGTTGTTTTTTTCTTGTCTTTTTTTTTTTCTCTTTTGAGACAGAGTCTCCTTCTCTTACCCAGCTTGGAGTGCAGCGGTGTAATCATGGCTCACTGCAGTTTTGATTTCCCAGGCTCAAGAGATCCTCCTGCCTCAGCCTCCCAAGCAGCCTGGACTACAGGCACATGCTACCATGTCCAGCTAATTTTTTAAAAAATGTCTTTTATAGAGATGGGGTCTCACTGTTTTGACCAGGCTGTGTTTGAACTCCTTGCCCTCAAGCAATCCTCCTAGCTTGGCCTCTCAAAGTGTTGGGATTATAGGTGTGAGCCACCATGTCCAGGCAAAGTATTGTATTGCTGCTGGGGATATAGTGGTGAACAAGTCAGAAATGTGTTTACTTTCATAAATTTACATGCCAGTCAGGAAGACATATACTAGACATACTAAGTTTTAAGTGTTCTCACCACAAAAATGTGTGTAAGTAATACATATGTGAATTCACTTGATTTAGTCATTCCATAATGTATACATATATCAAAGCATCATGTTGTACACCATAAATATAAACAATTTTTTGTCAGTTAATAAGACAAAGTAGGCATACTAAGTAAATAAAGTTAATTCAACTCATGATGCCTGCTATGGGGATCACGAAAAAGTGAGTGACTGTATGGGGTTGAGTGATCCTGACTGGGCCAATAAGAATCCTTCCCTGGGCTAAGAAAAAGACCCTGGCCATCTCTTTGACAGCAGTGGTTGTAAGATGTAAAATTTAAGACCTGACAGTGACCATGTTCACTGCTACATGAAGACACCAGTGGTGAGAGAGAGAGTGTTATCATGCAGGTAGAAGTGGTAACGAGAGACAAGGAGCCTTGGAGGCATTCGAGTCCTTGGGTTCAGATGCTCCTGATTTCTACCTTCATCCTTGCCTTTCCAGTTTGTTTGTTCGGCCCTTCCTGGAATCCTATGAGCCAATAAATTCTAGTTTTGCTTTAAGCTAGTATGGTTTGAGTTCTATCAGGAGCAGCCTAGAGTTCTAATACTAAAAGGGAGCTCACTAGAGATAATAATTTACAAGAAATAGTCACATACAGGCCCACTGTTGTGTTCTCTGCTACAGGGGTCTCCAACCCCTGAGCTGTGGACGACATCAGTCTGCAGCCTGTTAAGAACCAGGTGGCACAGCAGGCGGTGAGCAGCAGGCGAGTGAGCATGACTGCCTGAGCTCCGCCTCCTGTCAGATCAGTGGCCGCATTAGATTCTCATAGGAGCACAAACCCTGTTGTGAACTGCACATGCAAGGGACTAGGTTGTGTGCTCCTTATGAGAATCTAAAGCTTGACGATCTGGGTAGAACAGTTTCATCCTGAAACCACACCCCACCCCATCCATGGAAAAATTGTCTTCCATGAAACTGGTGTCAAAAAGGTTGAGGATCACTGCTCTACTAGATCAGCTCTCTGCCTATCTCCTACTTGGCTAAAGACAGCTTATTTTCATCTCCCTGAATGTTTCTCCCTCTCTGCACATCATTCTTAATCCAAAGGGATTCCCAGATTCGGAGAAATGAGTGTTTCCTTCCCTCCTGTATAAGGTTTACCTCCCTGGTTTCTCTATATTTTGGGCCTCAGACTGACCTCTTCCTAAAGTGCTTGCCCCCATGGATGTTCATTCCATTCAGAGAGGGTCACATGCCCAACCACAGGGATATCCTCTGGTCCTATGGCATTAACAGAACAAGTGCACAACAATCTGACATCAATTTCCCCAAAGTTGGATTATTCAGTGCAAAATGATGCCATATGGGAGACATTCATGTCAAGCCAACCCAAGCTCAATATCATTTCAGTTTTCTCCTCCTCATGAGTTAAAAAACCATGGTGTGCACAACAATGTGAGCATGGGAGAGAGGGACAGTTGCAATGGGAGGCACAGTTTTCCCACAGAAACATCTTTCCAAAGGATGTTTACGACCTCAGGCTGGACACAGAAGCCTGTATGGCTACAAACACAGCTGTGTAGTGCTAATTGCTCTAAGCTCGCAAAGCTTCTGAACACCATTGAACTCCTCAGAAGCCTGAGCCCATTGAACTTTGAACCTGAGTCCAGAGCCCCAAACTGAAGTCATTGAGCT
Source organism: Rhinopithecus bieti (assembly GCF_001698545.2). Lineage (NCBI taxonomy): Eukaryota > Metazoa > Chordata > Mammalia > Primates > Cercopithecidae > Rhinopithecus > Rhinopithecus bieti. The sequence continues at coordinate 1,980,822 of NW_016807867.1, forward strand.
TTTGTGAATCCTGAGTCCTAGAGCCTTTCTGAGCACCAGGGTTTTTCTCAGTTCTGAAAACACCTGAGACTGGTGGTAGAGGGTGGAAGGATCCATTATAAGCCCCAACAACTGGGCTCTGCAGTCCTGGATGGATTCTTTTCTTCCTGCTCTTCCATCTCCTAGGAGTTGAATCCATTGTTCCTCCACTGGTAGGCTGAGAACCACTCCAGTTTCTGAGGCATTCCCAACTAAGACGATACACAGGGCAATAACTATTGTCACCTAACTATCTCTACTCTTGTCCAGTAGGGTTTGAATGAAGGTCACCTTCCTGGTACCTGGTAGCTCAGACAGAACTACTGGGTCCCTTGTGTAAATTACCGCCAGCTTCTCCTTCCCTGTTACTCCTGCTGTAATCCAACAACATGATCAAGTAAAGAAAAAGGGTTTATGTTGAGCCTGTGAATTTGGAAAGCTGATGACTGCACTTCATAGAGTCTGCTATTGTTTACATGAGTGGTTTTTGATTTGGTGGGAAGACAGAAAGAGGTCAAGCCCACATCTGAAGTTAATGCAGTGTGAAAGGGAGGGACATGGGCAGCGGATACAGGTGATGTGTTGATCCATAACCTGAAAAGAAATGGAAGGAAATTCAGTTTATCATATATGGAGTCAATGTATTATTGGGATTTCCATACTTCTTAAGATCTAGATGCTCTGGCCTCAATTCCCATTTCATACTCATAAAAAGTCTGATGTCTACCCAAGATTCCTATGGCTTCCTAATCACCTTTGTCTTCAAGCTCCTACTGCACAAGTCTCCTTGCTGCCAACTAGACACAGGATTTGGGCTTTAGCAGCAAACCTGGGACACCCAGTTGCACCCATCTCTGCTTCCCACCCCAGCCCTAGGCCTCAGCTTCTGTCCAGTGTCCCATCCTGTGTGTCCTAGGATTTAGGTCTCATCCTGGACCTCTTCCACTTGACACAGACCTTCATTCTCTATCTAAGCCTGTCCTTGTTTCCTCTTTGAGCTTGGCCCTTGTACTTTGTAGTTGCTGGCTGAGAATCTGTGGAATACAGAGAACGTGCCACGAAGAATAGCATCAGCTTTCCAAATTCCCAGGCTCAGCATAAACCGTCTTTCTTGACATATTCATGTTGCTGGATCAATTTTTAAAAAAACAATTAAAATAAAGAATCAAAAAGATTTAAAACAAATAGTAAACCCACATGCTTTTAACATAGGGCTAAGACCTCTTCTTCATGGTTTTGCTCTGTGGAGTTTTTCAGTTTTCTACGAATAAATCACACCTGTGATGCAGTGTGTGTGCATTCCAGCTATTTTGGCCTTTTTCTTTTTCTTTCTTTTGTTTCTTCTTTTGTTAGTGGGAAGATAATTTAAGACTTTCAAAGAAGTTTGGGTTCAGAATGTTTTTGATTTTTATTATTTTTTCATCTTTTACAAGCATCTTTCCTTATGCTTATTTGACACCAAGTTTTTGGTTATTTGTATTAACAAGTCTTTCCATAGAGTTCAACTTAGTCTTTACAGAAACACTAGTGCTACTATTTTCCTACTTATAAGTCACGTGGCATACATGTACATGCTATAAACAGGTTTAGGGAAAATTACACTGACTCTTGCTAGGTGTTTAGCTACTACAGTGTAGCCTCATGGCCTTTGGGCTTCAGTATGCCATGGGCATGGTATAGAATGCTTTATAGAGAACAGTCAGCCAGGAGGGGGATGGTTTAAAGAGTTTTGGCTAGGTCTAACCCTAGCCTGGGTTTCCCATTGCTGTGTTGCTCTCCTGATTTCCAGACGTCTGATGTCAATAACCCTGGAGGCCCCTCCATCTGATTTCTTGACTTCTGCTGAATGGCATCCACAGGCCTGGCCATTTCCCGGCCTTCCTTTCTCCATCTCCAGCTTTCCCTTCTCTGGGGACTGCTGCTAACCTCAAGGCAGAGCCTTCTCTCTCTGGGCTGAGTGCTTGCAGGGCCAGCTGTAGGAGGGTCCTGGTTAGGGGGTGCCACCCTCTTTCTCTTCATTGCAGTCTACTATGGCTTACATGAGTTGTTTCTGATTTGGTGGGAGGACAGAAAGAAGCAGAGTCAATATGTGAATTGAAAACTGTGTGAAAGAAGGGATATGGGCAGCAGATACAGGTGATGCATTGATCCATAACCTGCACTAATCAGTGGAAGCAGAAGCCTGGAGACAAATGTGGTTAAGAACCCACGGGAATCCTGAGTAGACTTTGGACTTTTTACAGGTGTGAAATGGGAGTGAGGCCATGGCATCTAGATCTTAAGAAGTATGGAAATCCTAATATCTTGATTACATTTTTGATAAACTGAATCGCTTTTCAAAACATACTCTTTTTCCTGGTGTTATCACTTTAACTCAGGCCTAGAGACTTTAATCAGAAAATAATGTGAATTATGTTCTATCTCCTCATTTACCCTAAATTATTATATCTTTTCTTCCCGGTTAACTAAGAATAACAACCCATCCAGAATTAAACCGCAATCAGTGACAAAGCAGTTAGAATCAAATTGTGTTAATGGGTTTCTTTTTCTTTGCTAGTTTTTAGCTTCCACGAAACTGCCCCCATAAGAAAAGCATTCATGTTTGGAGAAGGAACATGAAGTAGGCATGCCTGCAGTTTGTGACCAGCCTGGGCTCATGTCTTTGGAAGTGCCCCACAGTCCTGGCTTGAAGAGGAGGCTTCCTGACTTGCCTCTGCCAGATGGCCCAGATCCCCTAACCTGATTGGACAGGGGGTAGATCCCTGACTCACGCTGAGCCAGTCAGATTCTTTTTCTCAAAATACTGAACTGTGAAACTCAAAAGCCTCTCAGTAGTGATGATCCCTAGAATGGAAGGTCTTGGAAGTCCAGGGACCTGGACAGCCATGATACTTCCCTCATGAGAACAAGAGAGATTACCGGCCTAGAGAGAAAGACAATCATGAAGACAGGCAGTAGAGATCAAGGAACAGCACTAGCAATAAAGCAGAGGAGAATCTGTATGGTAGAGAGTGGAGCAGTGTGGAATTTTACAGACAAAAATATTTTCTTGTCAAAATGAGGGAGGCAATAAAACAAGAGTCAACTAGGTGAGCAATTAGGGTACAAACTAAAAATGTGTCCTTAGGAGGCAAGCATGTGGATAAGGGCAGCATTATTATAAAATATTTAACTATGTAAGGTAAAATGTCATTTGATTATTTTGACATTGGATATCACATTAAAAAAATAACAAAATAAACTTTAAACAAAGCCTTGCATGCAAACTATAGAGTCGCTAAGTGAATTCTAGAAAGGAGTATCTAGCACAGAGACCCTCCAGTGCTGCAGAGACCAGACCTCACTCATGCCCATGACCTCTGGTTAAACTCCTTAGCATGGCTTCATGAGCTCCACCACTTGGACCAAGCCTTCCCCTCCAGCCTCACTACCTACTCTCCCTTTCTGGGCACTATACACTCAGCTCATCCTGGCATACTTGCCATTTTTTTTTTTTTCTTTTAAAAAACAGAGTCTTACTCTGTTGCTCAGGTTGGAGTGCAGTGGCATGGTCATAGCTCACTGCATACTTGAACTCCTGGTCTTAAGAGATTCTCCCACCTCAGTCAAACAATGAGAATACACAGACACAAGGAGGGAAACATCACACACTGGGCCTGTCGTCGGGGTGGGGGTAAGGGAAGGGAGAGCATTAGGACAAATACCTAATGCATGTGGGGCTTAAAACCTAGATGAAGGGTTGATAGGTACAGCAAATCACCACGGCACATGTATACCTACCTAACAAACCTGCACATTCTGCACATGTATCCTGAAAATTAAAGCCAAAAAAACAGAGAGATTCTCCTACTCAGCCTCCTGACTAGCTGGGACTACAGGTGCACACAACCATGCCTGGCTACTTTTTAAAATTTTTTGTAGAGAAGGGGTTTCACTGTGTTGTCCAGGCTGGTCTTGAACTCCTGGGCTCAGGTGATCCTCCCGTCTCAACCTCCCAAAGTGTTGGGAGCTACTAGGCCCAGTCATTGCCATTTCTTGAATATGCCACATGCATTTTGTCCTAGAAGATGGTCTTGACATAGATGAAGTTCAAGGCTGTAGTTAAGTGGTAACAGAAAAATACATTCTGAATTGCCCTGAGCCAAAGGCTAATGGCTGGATTCTAGGGTGGGCTCGATTGGGAGACAGAAGTGATTAACTGAACAAGGAGATCCAAGTCTCAAGAATGACACCAGGCTAAAAGCACAAGTGTGCCCCATTGAACCTTAAGGTACTTTACTTTACATAACAGCGCATACATTTCTTTGCTTCATTTTTTCTGTGTATAATCTGCATAATACTTGGGTGATATGTTTTTAAAAATACACAAGAATAATTAATTTCTGGCTGTTGGCTTAACGTTTGCTCTGAGCCAAGACTGGAATATCTATGGTTCTCCTGTCTGTTAGTTGTCCTGGGTCATTTTTGTCACTGTCTGATCATTTCCACCAGCTTGGCCTTCGCTTCTACCTAGGATGCTGGTGTTAATTACCTTTTCCCCACATCTGTTTACTCACTCTGAGTTCCTAGATGGTTCTAAATAGCTTCTCTTTCAAAGAGCTCCTCCCACACCTGGCCTGCTGTGAGATGGAGATGGACGAGCTGGGCAGCTCTCTCTTCTTTTATTCGAGAAGGTCTCAACAGCCATTTAAAAGGGAAGCTGCATATCCAATTTCTAATGTGCTCCATAAGAGGTATCCTCTCTGGGTGAATGTAACAACCTGACTTCTCAGCCTTTCAACAAATCAAATGAGAATCTTAAACAGATCTCCCTGCAATGAGGATTAATAAGCACTGCTTCCCATTTCTAAGTAACCAGTTATTTGTCAAACACTAACATTTGTAATATTTTGTCCAATTAAAGGAATTTTGTTCCAGAAACATATTTTAAAAATCTGCAGATTGTAACACCGAGATTGACTTGAAAATGAACACATATTTTCAAAGCAAGAAGAGGCTGAAAGAAAATGGTTTACCCTAGAATCCATTGAACCCACAGTGAATCATGTAGTACCTTGCGTCAGTTGTCCTATTGTTTTTCCTTTGTTTGTTTGTTCAGTACCTCCCAAGTGCCTTCTGGGCATTAGGGATTCCTTTTGAAACTACTGGTGGTAAAAATAATAATAGCAATATAAAAAGGTAATATTTGTTGGGTTCTTATTATGTGCTAGGCACTGGACTAATCATTTTAGATGCATGATAGCAATTTATCCTCACAGCTGTATATTAGAGATGAGAAAGCTCCATTACCTGCGCACAACTTATGTAATATGATTCAAGGTCACACAGTTAGGACATGGAGGAGCTGGTGTATGACTCCAGAACTCTTAGATTCTGCCAGTGTACACACATGGATAGGACCAACTCACTGCCCGAAACAGGTCCAAAACCCTTCAACACTGAGCCTGGCCCACCTGGCTGGGTCTCAGCCACAGCCTCAGCAGCATGTCACTTCCTCCAGCACCTGTGAAGTACTTAGGGAAGGGTGTATCTGCAGAACAAAACTCTCCTGCTTGTTCTGAGTTAGAGAGGTCATTAAACTCTGGGTCCTAACCCTGATTATGTAGTTAAAAATATATGTCGATGTCTTAGCCAATTTGGATGGCTATTCCAGAATACCACAGGCATGGTGGCTTACAAGCAACATAAAAGTATTTCTCACAGTTCTGGAGGCTGGGAAGTCCAAGATCAAGGCACCAACAGACTTGGTGTATAGTGAGGGATGTTTCCTGGCTCATATATAGCTCATGCCTCACTGTGTCTTCATTTGGTGGCAGGGTGAGGGAGCTCTTTGGGGTCTCTTTTGTAAGGGCCCTAATCCCATGCATGAGGGTTCCACCCTCATGACCTAATCATTTCCCAAAGGCCTCACCTCCAAATACTGTCACCTTGGGAATTAAGGTTCAACATGTGAATCTGATGGGGGAGGAGGCACAAATATTCAGTCTCTTGTAGTTGAATTAACTGAAAAGTAGCGTGACTTTATCCTTGTAAAAATTTCCAGATGAATTTTATTTTATTTTATTTTTTTGAGGCAGAGTCTTGCTCTGTGGCCCAGGCTGGATGGAGTGCAGTGGTACAATCTCGACTCACTGCAACCTCCGCCTCCCAGGTTCAAGTGATTCCTCTGCCTCAGCCTCCTGAGTACTGAGTAGCTGGGATTACAGGTATCTGCCACTATGCCTAGCTAATTTTTGTATTTTTAGTAGAGACAGGGTTTCGCCATTTTGGCCAGGCTGGTCTTAAACTCCTCAAGTGAACCTCAAATGATCTGCCTGCCTCGGCCTCCAAAAGTGCTGGGATTACAGGAATGAGCCATCACACTCAGCCAAATTTCATTTATTTTCTAAGCCACCTCCCCTTATTCTTATCCTGTGAAATAATACCAGCTCTTATACACTTAGCATCTGAAGACAGAGACTACTAATACCCTTAGAAAGCAGAGGGCTGCTAGCCATGGAGATCATTTTTTGCTTCTATTAAAATTCTCACTTTACTCAATTCATTGAATTTGGAGACAAAGATGAAGTCAACCTATCAAGGTGATGGGTTGTCAAAAAATACTGAAACCATGGCTGATTTTCCATATATTGAGCCAGATTTAGACATTCTTGTGTCTCCTCCACGTGCATTGACTTGGCGAGGGAGGTACTTTGAGAGGACTGAATCTATTTCCAGTAAATCATGAATGACACACCAGGTGACAGTTTGAGGATCATATTAATTTATTTAGAAAAGCAAAGCAAAGTCTGGATCTAAATTTGGAAATGAAACAATTAAACATATAGGATCATAAGGACAAATTTTGATGAATTATCCAAAGAAAGCTGTAAAGGGTGATGGGGAGGTTTCCTCAACTTTCTGTGCCTGGGATTGTTTAAGGGAGCTCACTTTTCTCATACAAAGACTCTCACTGTTGCAGGAACGTTACTGCTGTCTTAGGCACCACATCTTTGTTCAGGTCAGAAGGAAGGGCTCCAGTGATGCCTGTCTCTTTATTAGGAGAGCAAAATCCACATTGCCTTCCACTTATGTCTTACTGACCAGAAATCCTATGCCCCCTGAGCTCCAAGAGAAGCTTGGAAATGAGTGTGTAGCTTTTCAGTCACTCTAATGGAAGTAGGAAGGGAGAGGGGGGTTGGGAATGGAGTTTTTGTATGCCATGAAGAGTGCCTGCCACATTTTCCTCCTTTATTCTCTATGCCTACTCATACTAAGCTCAATGCTCAGCATGAGTCTCACCTTCTCCAGGAAGCCAAGCTCTGTTTTTGCTGTAGCCTAATGAGCTTTCTTCAAACCTTGAACTCAGCTCTTGTTTTCCTATGTCTAGGTCTTCTCTCCTCAACCAACAGAAATATCCTGAAAGCAGAATCTGCTCATAAGTCTTTGCATATCTCGCAGTGTTCACTATGAAGCTTTGCACATAGTATTAACAGATACTCAGCAAAAATTGTATTAGAATGATAGAGTGTATCTTTCCTCACTGTGAAATACTAAGCAAAATTTCATAAGCATGAAGAATATAAAACAATTCCCCATCAAACCGTAACCCATCCTCTAAAACCCACCTGAAATACCACTTAGTCCATGAAGCCATCCTTAATCCCCCTTGCCAGTCCTGAATTGTCTCCCTTTGAATTTTTATGCTATGTAAACAAAAGATGGTCTAATGCTCTACTTATTTCCATTCCCTTCTTAAAGAATTTATTCTAGAGTGGGCAGTCATATGTAACTTTGCCTCCTTGACCCCTGCTGAGTTGATTACAATGGACACTGGACCCATATTCGGGCCAATCATATCCTTTTTCCTGGGATATATAATTGAAAAACAGAGACTGGGTCATTAAGATGGTGCTGGGTTACTGGTACTAATAAGACCATGTAGAGTTGCATTCAGTGTGGGTGCCATGACAGCTCACACTTCTCACAAATATTGATTGATGGAAGGCCTAGTAAGTGCCCATTATTGTATGGGGCAATAGGGGAAAAATCAGCTCAAACACCTCCCCTCATGGATCCTCTTTTCTAGTTGCAGGGCTTCATTTTAGCTATATTCAGGCAGAATTACAGAAGAGCAGAAACTAGGAAGCTAAGAGCAAGACAATCTGCAGCAAAGAGAATTGAGCGGTTGACAAGAGACTCTGCAGCTTCTGAAAGACAGACTTGGAGAGTTGGAGATTTGAGCTCATAGAGTTCCCATGGGGCCTAACTATGCTTCCACCTCTATTGCTATTGTTGCTGCTATTACTGGCTAATATCTAGTAAGTACTCACTACGTTCCGAGCACTAGGCAAATTTCTTGATGTACATCTAATAGTTTCAATACCCTTATGGTCCAGACACTTACATTATTTCCATTTTATAAGCGAAGGCTCTGAGATGGTAGGTGAGTTACTTGAGAATACCAGCCAGTATATGACATAACAGGAACTTGAATTACAGACCATACTGTTTGCAAATTGGTCTCATCTTGTTACTCTGTATTCCTAAAATATCCTGGTAATAAACTAGCTTTACTGTGCATCTGCTCCTTCCAATCAACAGGTAACTTAGATAGCTTGCTATGTTTAACTTAGACTGAAGGCAGGTAGATAGAATAGTTCTCTATTTTTCTGTCATTCTACAAAAGAATTGTAGCAAAATAAGCCCCATTTTGAAAATGTTCGAAGTTAGACATTTGTGTCAGTGTTTTGGTTTGAATATTCATTTATTGAGTTGTATGACTAAAATTAGTGGTTTCCCTCTTTGTGGGCACCTGAGCCCTGGCCAGAGGGGTTGCGTTGGGAGGGGGCTGGCAAGAGAGTTTAGACAAGGAGGGTGTAAATACATAGGCATGTCAAGAATTGTCTGTAAACCGAGTAAATAATATATCCTGCACGCATGTGAACCATGTGTTCTAAACGGAGAAGTAGTTAATATCTATAAAACAAGGATTCCTGTACAACAATTACTGAACCCATACTAGCTTTTTGTCAGATATTTTCTATATCAACAGACACTATAAATGAGGGATATATGAGTCTGTCCTTTTTCTAAAATTAAGAGTAAATCCTCATAATTAGAAGTTGAGCATCACTACAGTAAATTATATTAAAAGGGTATCAAGCCTTTATAGTGGTCCAGATAGAGCATTGAGAATCAACCAGTTAGTTTTACCAGACGTGTCTTGCTTTTTTGGCTTTGTGTGAGTGTTCTTGAGTCACCAAGTCTGGTGCCTTACTCATTTCAGTTTGTCAAATGGGTAAAACAAAACTTACCTCTGTATATGGTATTAATAAGCGAGCATTGTTGAGCTTCTGTAGAGAGCAGTAGTTGTGGAGTAAATGTTATGGCATAATTGAAATTATGTCTTTTAACTCCCTAAGCAACAGAACTCCCTCCCCACCTGCTTAAAAGTTGGAGTTATTATTCACATTCTATTTAAAAATAGCACAGAATCTGCAGCAGGATGGGCGTGGAAGTTGTCTGGAGCTTTAATCACTAATGATCTCATCTTCAAATGGTCAGTGATAATAAACAAGAAGGAGGGATTTCCAAGGGAGCAGAGCATTAATAAGGTAAGATTTTAAAATTAATTTTTCAAGTTAATTAAAATGTCCAAAAGCACAATAAAACTACAGAAAATCTGGCAAGGGAATGGCAGCAGGACTGATTAATGCAAGTCAACTGTCTTCTGAGGGTAATAGTAATAATGATGAGATTATGGATATGGAAGAACCTGCTAAAAAGAAATGTGATGCATGTGGAATACAAACTGCATCCCAGTTACTATTTTATGGTGCACAATGGATCTTATTAAGGAGGAATAGCGGCAAGAATTACCACTGAATTGCTCAATAAAAGTATTGTGTAATTAACAGTGTTGGAGCAGCAGCTGGAGTGATGCCTCCCATTGACGTTTCATATTCTCCATTTATTTTTGGTTTGCTAAGGGGGTGTAGGTTCCAACTAAGACTGTTTGTTTATTTCATCATGAAATAGTAAACATTTGTCAAGCAGGGCACTAAGCTAAGAGACATGAGGCTGTGAGGATGAGTAAGGCACTGCTTTGGCCCTCAGGGGGCTTATGTTCAAATAGGGGAGATGAGATAGGAATGTAATTAACTCTAATACAATGCAGATTGTGTTGAAACCTTCCATAGAGGTCAAAAGACAGAGAAATTACTTTTAACAAAAGAGATTTAGCAGAAGCACCTGGGAATCTACAGCATTTGAGAAGGGCTCTATCTTTGATGTTGGCAAGATTTTTGACAGGTCGAGATCATAATAATTCTCTACTTGTGAGTTCTTAAATTTTTGAAAAAGCCATATGGTATACAAATAATGTCATCAAGCCAAATAGGAAACAATAGAAATATATTGTGGTGAAGAGTGTAGTCAAAGGGGAGATACGTCTTTCAATAATATGTTGAGAGAACTATGTTGGCACATGAAATGGTAACATTTAATACCATGCAAATATATCTTGTGCAAAGGGGGCTTTGGACATTTTGGAATCAAGCAGTTATGGTTGCGCCAGACATGCTTGGCCTTACCCTTGCTTTAGGTAGCTACTCTGGCTGCATAGTGGACTTGGGGGACAAGAAGCAGATCATAAAAACCATTTTGGGATGCCACAGCAATAGTACATGATGGAAATGATGGGAGCCTAAATTTACAAGGTGTGCTCTGTGGAAACAGAAAGGAGAAAACACTTGTCAGTAACATTGTGGATACAGAACTAACAAAACTTGAACAAAGAAGAGGGAGAGATCAAAGATGACCACCAGCTTTTGAGTTTGGGCCACCAGGAGGATGGCCAGGTGAATGCCAACAATTTGGTGAATGAAAGGGCTTTGGGCTAATAATGAAGATGTGTTGGTACAATAAGGATTGATGCACCAGGACAGGTAATTCTCCTGCTTCATCCACCTGAGGTCAGCCTCCATCTTTTTCAGTATGAAGCTGAACTCGAGTCAATGCTTCTTAGATTCTATGATGATATTGAGTTTAGGCGCCATCAGAATGTGCTTGTGAGATGCTGTCATGGAAAGAGATGTTCTTCGGGCATAGTCTGAGGATTATTTAAACATCATCCACTTGCGCACTGATGTATTTCAGGGTCACTTAGAATGACAGCTGAGCTTTCAGTCTCCAAAGTGGAGACGGGGTTGCTGTGAAGCTCAGTTCTGAGGTCCTGGAAGGAGTCTGGACTTCAGATCATGGGATACAACTGACTTTTAGTTTGGTTTTTTGACTTTTCACTTGGGTTTTATAAGGTTATCTTTAGCCCTCCTTTTGATTTTCTTTTAGCTCCAAAGAATTCATTCCAGACTTCCTTTCTCATTGGGTTTCTATTATTTCTGGCTATATTTTCTTCACCCAGCCGCCTTTGTTTCTGGCATTGGCACTGATGAGCACAGAAGGTGTTGAAGCATAGAAGGCAGCTGACCCAGAGTATAATGAAGCACTAAGATGGAGAGGAAGAAGTGCCAAGAAATTCAAGCTGGGGTAGATTATAGTCTAAAGGCTCATTCCATACCAGGCTCATAAATCTAGTTCATTTTCAACTCCCTTGTTTCCGTAGTCCCTTGTAACAATTTACCAGTAAGACATAAAGTTTCTAGCTTTGTTACTTCTCAGATCCATCTCTGCCTCTCTAGCTCCAAAGTCACAGTCGCAGTTTTGCTGTCAGCCTTCTTTCATGAGGACTAGTATAATCTCCTCACTGCTGCTCTGAACGCTATCTGGTCCTCTTCCATCTTTTCTGTGCACTGCAGTGCACAGTATCTTCATTTTCAGGATTCTCCAAAGCCTCTATGGCTCTCCATTGTTCCTGAAATCAGATTTAAAACCCTGATCCTGGACGTTCGGGCTCTCCCTTGGTCATGGCCCTCCTCAGGCGTCCTTGCCAGCTGCTGCCGCCCACTTGTGGGGTTTTTTTTTTTTTTTTTTTTTTGAGACGGAGTCTCGCTCTGTCACCCAGGCTGGAGTGCAGTGGCCAGATCTCAGCTCACTGCAAGCTCCGCCTCCCGGGTTCACGCCATTCTCCTGCCTCAGCCTCCCGAGTAGTTGGGACTACAGGCGCCGCCACCTCGCCCGGCTAGTTTTTGTATTTTAGTAGAGACGGGGTTTCACCGTGTTAGCCAGGATGGTCTCGATCTCCTGACCTCGTGATCCGCCCGTCTCGGCCTCCCAAAGTGCTGGGATTACAGGCTTGAGCCACCGCGCCCGGCCTGTGTTTTGCTCCTATTGGGAACACATCCTTGCTGTACGCCATACACTACCTCTGAAAAGCTGTCAGCACCACGGCTTCCTAAAGTGCCATTTTTCTCTGATTCTCCCACATCTGTCTCAGATTTCTTTTAGAGGTCTTTCTTGTTAGGATGAGGTAAGCTACTTCTTGGCATGAGTGGGTGTGTCTCTGTCACCTTAAATGCAGATGGATGGAATGCGGGTTACCAAACCCTTTCTGTTTTAGCAGGCTGTAACGCCAATCTTATCCTTTCTGGTAAGTTTGCCTGCTGGTAACTTTTCCTTTCTGCATTGAGCATCATCTTATTAGCTCTACTCTTTAGTTGTCTGAAAAAATTACTGCACTCTTAAGTCTTCTGCTAAATATAGACTGTAGAAATATGGCTTACAGAAGATCACTGTACTTTCCAAAGAGTACTTGGATTAAAATAAATGGGTTCTAGTTTCATGTAAGTATGGGAAATCCTGGATTAAGCAGAGCTAAATAGATTTCTTTCTGGAGAACTACTTAGAGATGTTGATGATGTACCTTTTAGATCTCCAAGAAGGGGTGTTTCATGATCCATCAAAATTAGGGATAACTCTCCTCTCTGGAGCAGCTCTCTTTTGATTTCTTTTTTCTTATTGCAATGAAATGTAAATTTCAAGACATCCAGAGATAGAAACGAACTGAAAGAGACTGAATTTTTGCTTCCAACATGATGCAGCGTTGAATACCACTGGGGTATTATTGCCTCTGGCTGAAGGTGAATAAAGCCTTTGGCTCTTAGAAGTGTTCAGGGCCCAGAACTGGCACAGTTCACTGTCTTTAGGGAACGATGACAGAGAGGTGCCTTCTGCCTGCAGCCACGTCCCTGCCAGCACAAAAGGGCAACCGTTCTATAAAGGGAAACGTGGTCTCAGTGCTTCTCACTGCTTTCCTTAGGAAAGAAACTGCAGACCACAAGGATGACAGCAAAACTCAACATTCTTACCTCATTTAGGACTCTTAGGAGTAGGTCCCCTCTCCCTTTATTCTTAAGGCATTCAAAAGAAAACAACTTTTAAACGTCTCATAGGGAAACACACACTTTTCATGCTTTGCTTCTTTGTTGCTGATGCATAAGCTCTGCTCTGGTTAGTCCATGCTGGCTACCTCCCAGCTCCTGCACGTCCCATGCCCACGTCTTCCTCCCAGCTCGGTCCCCAGGAGGCTCGCTGCTGTAGAGGGTGCCACATGCACGGTGCACCCTTCTCTTCCATACCCACCTCCCTCCCTCTTTGATCCTGCTGTGGAGCCTGGTCCTGCTCCGATGCCCCCCTCCCGTGGGCAGCCCCTCCCCGTGGCTCCAGATCTCAGTGGCCTGCAGCGGGCAGGGGGAGGGGGAAGCTCGCTCCTCCCCCTGCCCTTGACCTAGGGTGGCCAAGGCTTCCCAAGACTGCTAATTTCCAGGTGCCTCAGCCTTTCCTTGGGCATTCCCTTCACTCCACCCACAGCTCTGCAAATAGTCCCATCAGTGGCTAAAGCCTCTGGAACCTTCCTAGTTGGGTCGTCTTTCTTGCTGGACCCTGACTGAGACAGTATATTTTCAGGAAATGTACACAGGTCCCTCACATGAAAACACTGGAGCGCGGTCACAGTGTGTCATTGCCACCTCCTACCCCGAAAGACAGGGAGCGGCAGCTGGGCTGCAGCTGGGGAGTCTCCCTTGGGATCAGAGCAGGGGGCCCAGCAGGCTGTTTGCCCAGCGTCATGTGGCCAAGAAGCCCTTTTTAGTGGAGGGCACCTTAGGGCATTAGTATTCCAAAGGACCCATTTTGAAAAGCCCTAGAGGAGAGTATAACTCAGGAGGGATGGAGCACATTCAGTGGTTTGCTGATAGCAGGTATTTAGGAGGCTGATCTGGGCCATGCTGGAACCACCTGGCCTGGCAGATGGCTGCAGTATATTTTAGAGAAGTCCCTAAGTGTGCCTCAGTACACACTGCTCTTCACCTCTGTTCTCTTCAACAATGTGTAGGCAAATCTTGGCTTGATTTGGCCGGGTTGGGGGCGGGATGCTATTGCAGCTTTTGAAATATATCCCAGGGGAGGCTTTTCCTATGCCAGGAACTCTGACCTGTTGCTTTCTGATATTCCCAGGGAATGGCACTGTCCACTCAGAAGTGAGGGGACATCATTGCCCCCTCTGAGGATGAGTCTCAGAGGAAGGCATAGAAATGCCAGAAGCCTCTTTCGTGAAATAGCAAACTTACGGTAATTTTGGTGTTAGTGAGGTAGGCATGCTGGGATGAGAAATGGCTTGGCAAAAAAGGGTTGAACATCACTGAATTTGTTTGTCCTTTAGAAACAGAAAAGATAGGAGCGCACTTTACTCTTTCAGTAACCCTGTGGTCAGAGTGTAATGCTCAGAGGCTGAGTGTCCTCTTCAAGATGTCCGGGATGCAAGTCCCTGTCTGTATCGTGGATCAGTAGCAGCGCTGGGTGAATACAGTGTCATGGAGCCCTGGGAATGCAGCCGGAGCCCTCATACCTTGTAGCCAGCTGTCTCTCTCCCTGCTTTCTGTAGAGCTGGCTACCTGGCAACTCTCCTGGAGTCCCCCATGAGGCCCCCCTCCTGTGACTCACTGTCCACTCAGACTCTGCTCTCAGATCACCTCCCCAACTGGTCACCACCAGCTGGTGCTTAATTGCCTCCCTGGCTTTTGCTTGGCCTTCAATCACTCCTGGTGCTTACATCAATCTGTTCTCTTATCCAGAGGCACAGAGTGGAGGAACTTGCTTTGTCTTTATTTCTCTGCAAATAGAGGACCCCTCCTTGGGTAAGGATGAATGGGTTACTCAGAGTTGAATTGTAATGTCTTATGGGGCTCTTCTAGGAAACTCCCCCAGATTACAGGAAAGAAGGCCTTAATATCCTGCGGGACCTGAAGGGCATCCTACCTAACTCCTAACAGGGACAGCTGCCATCCATGCAGTTATGCAGCATGGGGGCCTTACACCCAATGTTCTCCAAGAGGACCTGCAGGCCCATCCATCACAGACAATGTCTGGTTCAGCATTTTTTTTTTTTTTTTTTTTTTTGAGACAGGAGTCTTAACTCTGTTGCCAGGCTGGAGGGCCGTGACGATCTTGCGTTCCCTGCAACCTCCGCCTCCTGGGTTCCAAGTGATTCTCCTGCCTCAGCCTCCTGAGTAGCTAGGACTACAGGCATGCACCACCATGCCCAGCTAATTTTGTATTTTAGTAGAGACGGGGTTTCACCATGTTGGCCAGGATGGTCTCCGTCTCTTGACCTCGTGATCTGCCTGCCTTGGCTTCCCAAAGTGTTGGGATTACAGGCGTGAGCCACGGCGTACAGCCCAGCTTCTTTATAGGAAGCAGGATTTGAGGCCTCTGTCAGGGATAAAATCAATTTTCATCCCATTTCCAAAAGGGCTTTGGTAACCCCAAAAGTGGAAAATGACCTGCTGTAAACCCGATTCTGTTCTCCAACACAATCCTTTGCCTTCCCGACAAAGACCTGGGCAAGGACAAAACCGTGGGGCAGGGCTTCTGTCTCCTAAAATATGCCCAGTTATCTTTCAGAACCCCGCTTATGATGAACCTGAGCTCGGAAGCTGTCCCAGTCCTCACTCTGGGGTGGTCGTTTTGTCCTGGTTTGGGCAGGACTTCCTGGTTTTAGCGCTGAAAGTAAGTCCCACGTACCTTCAGTCCCAGGTAAAATGAGATAGCTGATCACTCTCCCCTACACCCTCTTCCCTTTTGGGCCTGTCATCCACACTTCACATTGTATATTCACTGCACCTTTCTGTGAGGCAGTGGACTCCATGAAGAGGGGGTCGTATCTTGTTCCTCTTCATCTCCCCTCATGCCTCACTGGTATTAGAAAGTGCCCCATGAAAATTTGTTGAGGAGGAATTGCTACTCAAGGCTTAGATTCTGTGTAAACAGCTCTACTCTTATTTTAAAATTCATTTTTTAAATGTTTATTTGACAAATAGTTATTGTGTATATTTACAAGGTACAATGTGATGTTTTGATAGACGTATACACTGTGGAATGATTATATCAAGCTAATTAACATATCCATCACCTCACATACTTATTTTGTTTGTAGTGAGAGCATTTGAAATCTACTCGTTGAGTGATTTTGAAATATACAGTACATTGTTATTAACTATGGTCACTATGCTATACAGTATAGTTATCTAATTAAAACTTTCTACCTTATGATCAATATCTCTCAATTCCCCATCCCGCCAACCCTCATTCTACTTGCTATTTCAATGAGTTCAGTATTTTCAGATTCAACAAATAAATTAGATCATGCAGTATTTTTCTTTCTGTCCCTGGTTTTTAGAATCTGTGGAGAGGATCTCTCAGGGATCTGCATTTATTATGGGGCCCATGCTTTATTCCTGAAAATAAAACTGGGATACCCAAACCTTGCAACGATTATGGGGGCCTCATTATCTGGGACTATTACCTGTAGCAGCTATAACATTCATTATTTAAAAACTATTGATTTTTTAAGAAACCGTTTATTGTAGATACCTGGAAAACACAAAAGAAGATATAATGACACACAATTTTATTGCTAAGGAAAAATCACTGCCATTTATTGTATCCCCTTTATAAAATACAAATTAAATAATCATTTTGTAGCCTGTGTTTTCTATCCTCTAATATAAAGTGAGTATTTGCCCTTGTCAGTAGCATTTTCTACAACATAACTAAAATGAATTTTAAGAATCTTTGCAAAACCAAAAGGGGATTCATCAGTTTTATTTGTATATTTTACATATGCTGAGTAATCTAGTCATAAAATGATTGTATGCTAATTTTAAAAGGCCATTTCAAAAGGAGAGAAGAAAAGTCACCCTAAAATCTCACCCCACCTCAGAGATAATCTTTTGATAATCTTGTTAACATTTTAGTGTCTATCTTTCCAGACATTTTCCTGTGGATCGATACACATGGCCATGTAGACTTAAACACATATTACTACTCAGGCCAAACATCTCTTTATATACTTACTGAACATTTTAATTTTTTTCACTTCTAAAGTGTTTATGTAATTTGCATTTTTTTTTCTGGTTGGGTTTCAGTATTTTCATATGGACTTACATGATCATTTTAGAATATTAGGGCTATTAAACATTTTGTTTTAAAATTTTAGCAGTATCTCCCTCAGAATTTAATTTCTTTTAGTCATTTTTTTTTTCTCTTCAGAACTTTAAATTTCAGTGGTATGTGATATGCCAATGTTACCTATTTAGTTTCTGCCTTTGGTCCAACATAAAAAAAGGTCTTGGCCACCCCTGAAATGTATTTAAAAAATCTATGGCTAAGTATGAATTCCCTTCTTTATGTTTTAATTTTTAATCCATCTGGAATTCATCTAGCTTAAAGAATTATGCAGTAAAGGAAACAAATTTACTTATTTTCACCCAGAAGGCCAGCTAATTGTTCCAACATCTTTTCCTCTTTAATTAGAAATGCCAGCTTTAGCATATATATGTAGTTTTCCCATTATTGTTATTCTCTTAAATATTCTACAAGTGTAGTTTTGCTTTTTTCCCTTTACCAGTGAAATTTGAATGGTTTACCCTCTCAGGAGTGGGTCTTATTCCTTGTTTCTTCCAAAACATTAATCTATTTTTGTCTGTTGTTGTCAGCGAATATGGTCTGAATAACACTTATTAGTTGGAATTTATTAAGGTTTTCTCTGTAGTATAATATGGTTCCATTTTTGTAAATGTCACAAGAAGTTATTAATACAATCTCTGTCTAGCATATACCTCTGTCTTCTCTCTCTCATCTGTAATTTCTATTACTGCTAAGTGTGGGTTGGAACTTTTTTAAAAGAGAGATTTGAAGTTGGGAACTTGGTTTGTTGCGGGAGGAGACCCCTTTGACTTTTAGATTAAGTAATTGCTTGATTAACTGCACAGGGATATGGGGTCAAATTTTCAGACAGTAATCTTTGCTTTTTTTGCAATTATTCTTTCCATTTCAAGCATCCTGAGTTATTTTATTTTATACAGAATTCAGTTGAGTTTCAGTTTTTGATTCAGTATGAGGGGTTTTGTTTTGTTTTTGCATTGATGCTTTATTCTTCATGTATGATTGTTATGTTGGTTATGTTTGTTTTTATTTAATTTGCAATGGTGATAGATTTCATTATTGTTTTCTCAATTATTTATCCACTTCCCCACTTAGCTGTATTTTATAGCCCTGTTGACTTTGGGCTTTGCCATGGGGTTGTTTTGACCAATGCAGTGTAGATGGAAGGAACAGTGGCCAGTTTTGATTGGAGGTTTAAGAAACACCATGAGTTTGGCTTGTCCCTATAGCTTCTGTCTCCTGGCACAAGAACCCCCTGACAGTGGCTGTCCCTTCAGCTTGGGACATGGAATGAGAAGACACAAGGAGCGCATCAGAGCTCAGCTGAGCCCAGCAGAAGTGCAGCCCACCTGGAGACCTGCAAGCAAGAGTAAATGTTTTTTGGGGGAAGTTGTTGAGATTTGGGGTTGCTTGCTGCTGCAGTTACCATGTTTCCCTTCCTTTACCCCACTCATTCTTAAAAACTATTTTCGTTCTTCCTTCTCCTCATCCATGCATCATCGAAGACCATCAGCAGGCCAAAATGAAGTAGGCAAGCAAAGCAGGGATCAAGGCCTGTGAACAAGGAGGGAATGGGGCTGTGTTAAGCGATTTGCTGTGTCCTGGAGGACTGAGAAAATGCTTTGAGGATAATGGGAGTCGGATCTCTTACTGTTGGGAATATGAAAATGGAGACAGCTAGAATCGGACTTGCCAAATTTAGCAAATAAAAATACAGGACACTATTTGGGACAGATTTATACTAAAAAGTTATTTGTTATCTGAAATTCTAATTTAACTGAGCATCCTGTATGTATCTGGTAATCTTGGATAAAATAAACCCTGTAGTGTTGGATTGAAATTGGAGGTGCCAGCATAAACTTACAGATCTACACACACACACACACACGTAAATAAAGATGTGTGACATATACATATGTAGGGACCAAGAAGCTTTTCCCTTGGCCCTCTGAAGTTTTGCTGTAAAATCAACATGCACAAGGCAGATTAATTGGAGAAAAGGCATACAAATCTATTTAACATGTATACGTGGGAGCCTCCACAATGAAAACCACTAGATACAGGGGAAATTTTCCATTTTTATGCTTAGGTGAAAGTATGGACAGCTTTGTAGAAATATAATTGGAAAAAAAAAAGAGCGTGAGTCGGGGAATCCAGCAAGATCTGTCTGTCTAGATTATTCCTGCCCTCTCTGTCTGAGCTGCTTTTTTTTTTTTTTTTTTATT
Organism: Rhinopithecus bieti; assembly: GCF_001698545.2. Taxonomy (NCBI): domain Eukaryota; kingdom Metazoa; phylum Chordata; class Mammalia; order Primates; family Cercopithecidae; genus Rhinopithecus; species Rhinopithecus bieti. Next base: position 2,000,447 of record NW_016807867.1, read on the forward strand.
CTGGGTATGCGGCAGGGCCCTCTGAAATGGAAGTCTTATGACCTACAGTCAAACAAGGTAGGTCAGATAATTGTTTATGGTCAGTTTTTATACAGACAGGCAAAGGAAAAGTTACATTAATATTTTTAGGTTTTATGGCTGGTTTTCGGGAAGGGGTTCTGGTTTCTGTGAACTGCTTTGGAGAAGAGGGATTCTAGTTTCTATGGATAGCCTTGAAGGATAATGGTTCTGAGAGACAGGAGGGTAGGAAAAGGTCAGAAAAAAGCTTTTGTTTCTGAGGCTGCTTCTGAGGCCTTCATTTTGGGATATTGTTTTCTGAGCCCCTACATTCCCCAGTCTGAAACTTCCCCCAGAAGTTTCACAGTCCAGATATTGGGTTGGTGGATTGTTTTATAATCCATTGAACCAGCCTCTCAGTCCTGAGGATAAGCTAGTCCAGTGATACAGTTAATAGTTGTGTCTCATTGCAGGCAGCAGTGTTGCAGGTGATCTTCCGCCACTGTCAGGCTTCTCTATGATTTGAGCAGTCAGTTATTTAATAAGAAGCATTCCTATGGAAACAAAAGAAAAACAAAGGCTAATGGTTAGAACAAACTATAAACTTAGTTTCTGAGTCCAGAGGGAAGCCAGTTGAAACGATTTTTAGATATTGGGCTTGAAGCATCTTCCAATGAAGTGAGAGCAGACAATGGCAATCTGACAGATTTTTTTTTTTATGGTTTGCAGTTTGCATCAGGTGTTCCAGTGAACTTTCTGAGTAGTCTGTACACCAGCAGGCACAAAGGCTGTTCATACATGAAGCTGCTGTAATGATTTTTCGAAGTTTTTAAAATCAAGTTGTTTAGTTTTAGCTTATAAGGCTTTAGGAAAAGCAATTTTAATTTTAGTGATTTTAAGTAAAAAAAATTGTAAACATTAGTTTGGAGCCAGTAAGAAATTCAGTATTCAGTCCAAATTGTATGGAAATAATAAAAACTGAAAAGCAATGGACAAGGCTAAAATCTAGAATCTAATAACAGATCTAATAACAGATACATTAAAGTTTTCTTCTGAAACTTAATTTTCCTCCAGTCCTCTGTCTCTACCAATGACAAATCATAGTACAATTTATTTGAAAAGTAAGTCCTAGTCTTATTTTAATTGACTTGATTGTTTGCGTAAAGTGTGGCAAAAATAGTGATTGGCCACATACGGTCTTTTGAAAATTGGGTTTTCTGGAATTTTTTATAAGGAATTTCAGATAAGACTTTCAAAAGCCTCCTGAGGCTAATGAAGCCAAGGGTTTGTCATTAAACTGTTCCTGTAATACTTGTATGAATTGGGTGAATTCCTCTTCGAGGTCCCAGAATTACTTGAGGTTTCGGATCCTATCATTCTTCACTTACCGCAGGCCAGAAACTTTGTAAAGAAACCATGTAGACAGGTTCCAGCCCATTTTCTCCAAGGGACTTTTTTTATCAGTTCTATAAAGTCAACTTCAATTTCTTTTTTTAAATTTTCTTATTTTTTTATTTTACTTTAAGTTCTGAGATACATATGCAGAACATGCAGGTTTGTTATGTAGGTATGTATACGCGTGCCGTGGTGGTTTGCTGTACCTATCAACCCATCATCTAGGTTTTAAGCCCAACATGCATTAGCTATTTGTCTTGATGCTCTCTCTCCCCTTGACCCCCACCCCCTGACAGACCCCGATGTGTGTTGTTCTACTCCCTGTGTCCATGTGTTCTCATTGTTCAACTCCCACTTATGAGTGAGAACATGTGGTGTTTGGTTTTCTGTTCCTGTGTTAGTTTGCTAAGGATGATGCCTTCCAGCTTCANATTTTTTTATTTTACTTTAAGTTCTGAGATACATATGCAGAACATGCAGGTTTGTTATGTAGGTATGTATACGCGTGCCGTGGTGGTTTGCTGTACCTATCAACCCATCATCTAGGTTTTAAGCCCAACATGCATTAGCTATTTGTCTTGATGCTCTCTCTCCCCTTGACCCCACCCCTGACAGACCCCGATGTGTGTTGTTCTACTCCCTGTGTCCATGTGTTCTCATTGTTCAACTCCCACTTATGAGTGAGAACATGTGGTGTTTGGTTTTCTGTTCCTGTGTTAGTTTGCTAAGGATGATGCCTTCCAGCTTCATTCATGTCCCTGCAAAGGATATGATCTCATTCCTTTTTATGGCTGCATAGTATTCCATGGTGTGTATGTGTCACATTTTCTTTATCCAGTCTATCATTGATGGACATTTGGGTTGAATGTCTTTGCTATTGTAAATAGTGCTGCACTAAACATATGTATGCATGTGTCTTTATGGTAGAATGATTTATATTCCTTTGGGTATATACCCAGTAATGAAGTTGTTGGTGAGGCTATGGAGAAACAGGAATGCTTTTACACTGTTGGTGGGAATGTAAATCAGTTCAACCATTGTGGAAGGCAGTGTGGTGATTCCTCAAGGACCAATTTCTTAAAACAGTCTGTTTACGTCTGATAATATGCCATTCCAGTCAAAACTCTGGTGAAATAATCAATGTCTTCAATTGTGTCCTGTTATAAAAGAAAAGAGGTTCTTACTGAACTTATGCAAATAACTATATTGTCATAAATTAAGAATACTCACAAATCATTTCTAAATTCTGGAGAAATCGGTAGAGAGAAAGGCAATTGTTTCAAATTTTATTCACAAAAGTATACTTTACCCAACTCGTTGTAAGCTATAAATAGCTCAAAGAAGAAGAAAAACATTTTCTTGATTCTAGAAAACAAAACCTAAGAATAATCAGCAATGTTTCAAACAAAAGTCATGAAAATTATGTTAGTTTTCTATCAGTTTGTCCCATGTTATTTTTTTTTTTTTTTTTTTGCTTAATGTTGAGTGAGCAATTCCCAAAATGTATCAGTTTTCCATTAGAGTTCTGAAAGTTTTGTTTCATTTTGTCCAATGGTATAAGCTCCAAAGTGATCAGAAACCAGAAACCTACAATCAGGAGTATTTGTAAGAGTCTTTTGTATGAATTGCTTTAAAGAAGAAGCAAGTTTTGGACTGTTGCTGATTATGAACCATTTTTTGAGAATAATCAAGGTAAAACAATAATTGTCTGTAGATGACAAAAGTGTTTGAATAGCCGTGGTTAAAGACATGATTAACAAGGAAATTTGGTTATTTTGTGGCATAAAGCAATTTAACATAATAATCATAATTATTACTGATAACATGTAAGAAGACATATTAGAATTTTAGGAATCACATACAATTTTGAAAGATATATTAATATCACCTTTATACAAATGTAACCTAAAGTAAATTAAACTCCATTTTATGTTTGACAGTGTTTTCTGTACGACTTCAATATACCAAGTAAATCTAATATGTCTCTCTTGAACTTCCATGGGCCCTAATATGCAAAAACTTAGTTTGAGGTTCAAGAGACTGAATTTAGAATTTGAAATTTTGATTTTGGAAAGTTTGTCAAATATCAAAGGTTTAAAACACTTGCTTGGAATAGAATCACATGTCACTGTAAAATGATAGTTGTTCATTTAGTCAAAGTAATAATTTCAAGATTTCAAAACCAAAACCTTTACTTTTGATAGAGGAAGACTCTCCTAAACAATCATAAGACCTAAGAAAGGCACCGTGAAGCAAACTGTATCTGTCTCTCCCTCTCTCCCCACTTTTTTTTTGTTTGCAGTTTACTTAAAAGGTAAACAAAATCTTTTACTACCTCGTTAATACTAAACAAACATCTTGTTTAAAAAGGAAAATCAAATTTTACCTTTGCATTAGTGTATTATTAATGCTAAAGCTAATTATAACAAAACCTTATAAACAAATTCAGTCAATCTCATTCAGTTTTAACATACAAAGTAAGATTTCCGTAAACCTTTTATAACCTCTTAACAGTTTTTTTCATTCTTTTCTTTTCTTCTTCTTCTTCTTCTTTTTGAGACGGAGCCTCACTCTGTCACCCAGGCTGGAGTGCAGTGGCGTGATCTCATCTCACTGCAACCTCTGCCTCCCAGGCTCAAGTTATTCTCCTGCCTCAGTCTCCCAAGTAGCTGGGACTACATGTGTGTGCCACCACTCCTGGCTAATTTTGTATTCTTAGTAGAGACGGGTTTTCACCATACTGGCCAGGCTGGTCTCAAACTCCTGATCTCAGGTGATCTGTCCGCCTCGGCCTCCCTAAGTACTGGGATTACAAGTGTGAGCCTCTGAGCCTGGCCTCATTCTTTTCTTAACTTTTAGATACCTTTAGTTTTATTTGTCATTTTCCCTTCAATTTACAACTTATAAAATCCTCTAAATTAGACAAAATTACTTTCCTTTTAGCAAAAAATCACATTTTTTATGCCTTCTTGTAACTTTTAAAACCAAAACATATTCTACTTTTTCTATACACTTTGTATACAGAATTATTTCTCTTGTATCCAATAGTTTTAATTATATACAATGTTTGTATATAATTAAGTGATGTTTACTCTTAGTAACCCTTATTTTCAGTAAAAATCTAGGAGGTAGGCAATTTTAATTATGTGTCAGATGCAGAGCTCAGGACAATTCCTGGAGGATCTAATATCTTCCAGCATGGACAAGAGCCACAGCCAGTCCAAGGAGGATGAGGCCCAGGTGTTGTTCCCAGGCCGCACCATGGTCCCTTGTCTAGACCCCAGAATTAGATGCTTCATGATAAAGACAAACTCCTAAAGTACAGGGGTTTGGAGGAGTCCAGTAGTCAGCTGTTACAGCTTTAACTCACAAAATAAGCAAGTATCACAGGTACTACAGGAACAACAGTTTTATGACCTTAAAACATCTAGCAGAAACAGCCCAACCCTGTGTAACAAGTAGACTCATGCAAACTGTCTAAGAGTTGTAACAATCTCATTTGCTGTGAGATGATGATAATGATGGTGGTGATAATTTTTGCCAATACAGAGTGAGCCCTCTAAGTCTAGGTAGAAACCTTCCTTCTGTCAACCTAAAGAAATAAACGGTCAAAATTAACATAGAGAGTTTATTTGGGCCAAGGTTAAGGACTACAGCCTGGGACCCTTCCAAGTTGCCTTGGTGAATGCTCCCTTCAGCTTTTGTTATAAGCTTATAAGCAAGTTTTTTTTTTTTTTTTTTTTTTTTTTGGAGACAGGGTCTTGCTCTGTTGCCCAGGCTGGAGTACAGTGGCATATCAGTTCACTGGAACCTCCGCCTTCCAGGTTCAAGCGATCCTACTGCCTCAGCCTTCCAAGTAGCTGGGATTACAGGCATGTGCTACCATGCAGGGCTAATTTTTGTATTTTTAGTAGAGACAGGTTTTCACTGTGTTGGCCAGGTTGATCTTGAATTCCTGACCTCAGTGATCCACCTGCCTTGGCCTCCCAAAGTGCTGGGATTACAGGTGTGAGGCACCCGGCGAGTTATAAGCAAGTTTTTAAAGGTGAAAGAGAAGAAGGACTGGGCTGATGCAGTTTTTTGACATAAATTCTCGCTGGTATTCAGAAATAACAATGGTTAGTGCTAAATTATAGCATAGAATTTAAGGCAGTCTTAGAAGCAGAATTAAATCTGTAGAATTATGATGATGGCATAGAGCATAGGTTTGCAGAAATCACCCAAAACAATTAGGAAAATTTTGAGGCTGCAGTGGGCTATGATCATGCTACTGCACTCCAGCCTGCATGACAGAATGAGACCCCATCTCCCCCAACCCCCCCAAAAAGGAAAGGAAAATAGTAATTAATTTAGAACTGTTTAGATACCCGGAGGGTACAAATGCAGGGAGCGTGGTAGGAGAAGCTGCAGCAGGAAACTGGTCTTTTCAATAACTAAATCTTCTTATTCCTCAGCAGTAATTTTTTTTTTTTTTTTTTTTTTTTTTTTTTTTTTTTTTTTTTTTTTTGGTAATAGTTGTCTTAAGCAAGCCAAGGAAAACAATTTGAGGATTTTTCCTTTTTTAAACTTAAAGTAACATTGTTTTAAACTATATGGTATGAGTTTATGGTGCCCCAAGTTTATGGCATTTTATGGCTACCTGGTGTCAGTCCAGAGCCCACATAGCAAGAGGCTTCAAGAGGTACTTATTTATTTCAAGAGGTAATGAATTATTTTAATTCTTTTCCTAATTGTTCTGGGTGATTTCTGCAAACCTATGCTCTATGCCATCATCATAATTCTATAGATTTAATTCTGCTTCTAAGACTGCCTTAAATTCTGTGCTTTAATTTATATCAAATTTTTTTTTTTTTTTTTTTTTTTTGAGACGGAGTCTCGCTCTGTCGCCCAGGCTGGAGTGCAGTGGCCGGATCTCAGCTCACTGCAAGCTCCGCCTCCCGGGTCCACGCCATTCTCCTGCCTCAGCCTCCCGAGTAGCTGGGACTACAGGCTCCCGCCATCTCGCCCGGCTAATTTTTTGTATTTTTTAAGTGGAGACGGGGTTTCACTGTGTTAGCCAGGATGGTCTCGATCTCCTGACCTTGATATTTTTCACTTAACTCTTCTAATTCGTTTTTCATCCCAATATATTTAATTCTACCATCTTTCATTTTATTTCTTTGATTACCTTGGGAATGCAAAGTAGTTGTCAACTAAAAGCTTCTTTGGTTTTCTAGACTTAAAAATCATCTAAACAGTTCTTAGTTCATTACTATTTTCCATGCCCTTTTTTTGGGAGGTGGGGGAGATGGGATCTCATTCTGTCCTGCAGGCTGGAGTGCAGTAGCATGATCATAGCCCACTGCAGCCTCAAACTTCTTGGCTCAAGTGATCCTCCTGCCTCAGCCTCCTGAGTAGCTGGGACTAAAGGCATGTGCCACCAATACCCAGCTACACATTCCTCCTTCTTCCTCCTCCTCCACTACTACTACTACTACTACTTCTTCTTCTTCTTCTTCTTCTTCTTCTTCTTCTTCTTCTTCTTCTTCTTCTTCTTCTTCTTCTTCTTTCTTCTTCTTCTTCAGAATTATTGTTTAGCTATCATGTTGTTCACCTTTGAGTAGGGACATTTCTATCTCGGATGGCTATTTGTTCTGAATACTAGTTTCTGTAGCATTTTACTCTACTCTTTATCAATTTAGCAATTGTTTGGATCCTCCATGTCCATCTTGATCTGGAGGTCTGGATGATCACTGTTGATGTTCTGGCTTAGCTGCTGGGATCCCTGAGGAGGATACAAATGAAGGGAGGGTGGTATGAGAAGCTGCAGCAGGAAACTGGTCTTTTCAATAACTGAATCTTTTTATTCCTCAGCAATAAATTTTTTATTTTTTTGTAATAGTGTCTAAGCAAGAAAGAAAAACAATCTGAATATTTCTTTTTAACTTTCATTTTAAGTTCAGGGATATATGTGCAGGTTTGTTATATAGGTAACCTTGTGTCATGGGGATTTGTTGTACAGATTATTTCAGCACCCAGGTATTAAACTTGGTATCCATTAGCTATTTTTCCTGATCCTCTCCCTCCCCCCACCCTCCACCCTCCGATAAGCCCCAGTGTGTGTTGTTCACCTCTGTGTGTCCCTATGTTCTCATCATTTAGCTCCTACTTATAAGTGAGAACATATGGTATTTGGTTTTCTGTTCCTGTGTTAGTTTGCTAAGGATAGTGGCCTCCAGCCCCATCCATGTTGCTGCAAAGGACATGACCTTGTTATTTTTGTGGCTGTGTAGTATTCTATGGTGTATACGTGCCTCATTTTCTTTATGCTTTTTAGGTTGATTCTTTGTCTTTGCTATTGTGAATAGTGCTGCAATGAACACGTGTGCCTGTGTCTTTACGATAGAACTATTTCTGTTCTTTTGGGCATATGGGTCAAATGATAGTTCTGTTTTTAGGTTTTTGAGGAATCACCATACTCTTTTCCGTAATGATTGAACTAACTTACACTCCCACCAACAGTGTAAAAGTGTTCCTTTCTCTCTGCAACCTTACCAGCATCTGTTTTTTCTTGACTTTTTAATAATCACTATGCTGACTGGTGTGAGCTGGTCTCTCACTGTGGTTTTGACTTGCATTTCTCTCATCAGAGATGTTGAGCTTTTTTTCTTGTGCAGATTGGCTGCATGTATGTGATCTTTTGAGAAGTCTCTGTTCATGTCCTTTGCCCACTTTTAAATGGGGTTATTATTATTATTTTTATCAATTTGAGTATTTTAAACAGAGGGATCTAATGCTATTATTGGTTATATGAGTGGGAAATGAGCTGAGAAGGCCAACAGGGGATAGTGCGGAAACCCGGAGAGGAGCAGCAATGGGAAATCTCCACATCCCAGGCTGGAGGGGCAGGGAGGAGACAGTGTTATTGGTACCAGTGTCTGGCATCAGCTGGATGCTTAAGCACTTTTTATGTGGCAGCTGGAACCATGGAGAAAATTGTCTCTATTGAGATGCTGCCTGAGGCACAGAAGAAGGGGGCAAAATACCTGAATTTCTTCCTTCTCCTGGAAGAAATCCTGGGTTTCTTCCTTCTCCTAGAAGGAATAAATCTCCCAGAAGTGCCTTCCCGTTGACCAAATCCTGATGGATACAGGGGCTGGAAAAATGTAGCCTGGAGTTGTCAGCCCTCTGTATTAAGACCAGAGCAGAGGAAGAGTGAGAAATGGATCTGAGGTCAAGACTGGCAAAGGGTTTTCCTCCCGTAGAGATTCCGCAGCTATACAGAGTCTTTTGCAAGGTTATTTCCCAAACCATATTACCCACCCTGCCCCTCTCCCTACATGCACACATACACACATTTAGTGTAAGATCTACTTTTTGATGTTATGTCTTAGATGCTATGAACTGTTATCCATTTATTTTGTAATAGTCATCTTTTTAGCTTTTCAGAGTCCCAAGCGCTTTCAGTTTTTTAGTTGATTCCTTTTGATCACAAGCAGGACTGATTTTCCTTTCTTTGTGATTTCTATAGCCAATCCTGTGAGCCTTCCTGCTCCTGGGAACTCTTAAGTTACCACAGTCTCAGAAGAATTCTGTGTTTGGTGTCCCAGCAGTCTCTGAATTCTAGAACAACCTGTTCAGTGCCCTTGGGGTCAAGGAGGCATGTGCCCCCCAATCTGATAGTCATTTGAGTTAAATACTTCCAGTGTCACCTCTTTTATGGGAAGAACTCTTTTGCCTTGCTTCTAACCCAGGAGTTCTGCTCCCAGTAAAACAGCTCATTCTTCTCCCCAGAATACTCAATTCTGTAGCAGTTATGGGGTTTATACCAGTAATTTCCTCTGCTCATACCCATTCCTAGTATGTCGTCTTATATAATTTCTACAATGGTTCTGCAAATATATGTCACATAGGCAACCACTATTTCTTACATCCTACTCAGGGCTGACATCATTAATTGATTAGGTTGATTTATTTAGTTCATTATTTAATTAATTGATTTAGTTGATTAAATAATGATGACTAATTGATTATGCTCATTTTCTGATGAAAACGACCTTAGAACACTTCTTAAAATTATGCTGGAAGTCACTCCCAGTAGCATGTGAAAAGAACATGTATTTGACATACTGGATTTGGTAGCAAAGTCTAAGCTTCATTTCAAGTTTTTAGCAGACAACGGTTTGTTATGAGGCAATGAACATGAGGAGTCCCTTCAAGTTCATTGAGACATTGCCTGATTTTGCTTTGAAAATTTTTCCCTTTATAAGAAATCTTATCAGGTATCGGTGATGCTGATAACAAGAAACAAAGAGAAAGAAGCAAATAAAGAGAAAGTGAGACCGAGTTCCATTATATGCTCTTTTAGATTGGGTTCCTTGGAAACAGACCCTGAGATGAAGAGCTGCATGCAGATTGTTTACTGGGAGATACTCCTGAGAGGTGTCTATACAGAAGGTGTCTATACAGAAGGGGGGAAGACAGCATTGGATAGAGGGCGAGGCTGATCTGCGAAGCATTTCCAACTGAAGGCCGAGCTGATTCTCCACAGATCTCTGCAGGGGAATTTCTGGGGTGGGGCTGGAGGGTCTTGAGAATTGTCCCAAACTGAAGCAAAGGTTAAGCCTTTATGCCCCTACATCAGCAACATTGGTTTGGGGTGTCCCCTTGTCGAGGGGAGAGCAGTCTTGGACAAGGCAGTGCCGGTTCCCAGTGGGATATTTTATCGCAAACTTTGCAGGGTGTTCTTTTTTTTTTTTCTTTTTCCTGTCACAGATGCTGTGATGGATCTTTGGCCCATGTCACAGTGCTAGGGTTGTACCTGCATAATACTACTTTTTTAATCTAATAATTTGTCTTTTGTTTTGGAAGGGATGATCTAAGTCAGCTTGGTCCCTACAGACTCTTCATTAATATAAGGGATTCCTAAATCTAAACTCTTCATTAATATAAGGGATTCCTAAATCTTCATAGGGCTTTTCTTCTTTGGAGCTCATATGTCTTACTGAGATACTACAAAGCACTTGTCATTTTTTACAAATCAAGTCCAATTAGCATAGTGTCATTGATACTGTGGACCAATATGGTGTTTAGTGAAATGTCCAAGTCCCTTTGGACTATCTTATGACAGAGGCTGTGAGGGCAGTTAGCAGAGAGTTAACTCTGTTAATGAAGCCCTGTGGGAAGACCATAATAGTGTATTGTTCACCATCCCATATTGAATGTGAACTGCTTTCTGATTCTTCTTTTGGATGGAAATGGAAACAAAAAGTTAGCCAACAACATAGTTATGGCTATGATGATGAAATTTGTCTTAATCTGTTTTGTGCTTGACAGAATACCACAGATTAGGTAATTTATAAAGAATTGGAATTTATTTCTTACGGTTCTTGAGGCTCAGAAGTCCAAAGTCAAGGTGCTGTCATTATTCAGTTGTCTGATAAAGGTTGTTCTCTACTTCCAAGATAGTGCCTTATTGCTGCATAAGGAATATGCAGGGAGGGAGGGAAGGAATGCTGTGTCCTCACAAGACAGACAGGCAAACCGGCCAAACACTGTGTGAAGCCTCTTTTATGAGTACCCTGATCCCATTCATGACGGAGGAGCCCTCATGGCCTAATTACCACTTAAAGTCTCCACCTCTTAATATTATCACATTGGCAATATCTGAATTTTGGAGGAGACACATTCAAACCATTTGTTCTAGTAAAGATACCACATTGGCATAGCAGCTGCAATTGAGACTTCTCTTTGATTAAGGTTGTGACAGTTTTGGTGCTAAAGCAGGCCCATACTGGCCCGTAAGAGCCAACTGTTCAATTTTCAGGAGCCTTGTGAGCTGGTTGTTAAACCTATGGTGGGACCATTATACTCTGGAAATTGGCAAATACTATATAGCAATCGTCCCTTGACCCCTGGAGAGCCTGTTGTTAAATGTTTACCAGCATGTCATTGGTGGTAGTCCACTGTCATTTATCATGTATCATGATTCTGCTCCATGTACCTTTTCCCTTTGCTGATTTTGCTTTGTTTTGCTGCAATAAATCACAGCTGTGAGTATGACTGTATTCTGAGCCTTGTGAGTCCTCCTAGTGAAAAATCAATAGAGTTTTTGTAGGGACTAGAGTAGTGAATAAAATGAGGCTATCATGGCCATCACCAGTTTTGCATTCTTCAAAATTTTGATGATGGCACTGAATTTTGCCATTTCCCCTGGCCTATGGTATTGTCTTTATTTATTGCCTTGGATAGGGGACAGTGGGAATATTTCAGTGGCTTCCTTTGGCTTTCCACGCTTCAACAGCTTTTGCACCACAGATCAAGAACTTGATGTAAGAGTTCTGCCATTTATCATGTATATCCATTTCAATTACACATTTGGGTACAGGGAAATGATCACTGGATGGATCCATGAACCCAGTGGACCCATCGGGAGATTGGAGCTGGGTCATTATTAGCCTTCACCTCACCCTATTATAATGGGAAGCACAATGGAGCTTTGTGTCCCTGGATATGACAGCCCATTCAGACCCTGGGTCCAATAATTCTTGTAAGTTTTGAGCACAGTACAGGGAAATGATCACTGGCTGGATTAATGGACCCAGTGTAGCCTTAGTGAACTGGACGTGGGTCATGACTGGTCCCCATATTTCTCTATTCAAATGGAGGGGCATAATGGTGCTTTGGGTCCCTGGGAATCGAAGTCAGCTTACACTTAGATCCTTGTAAGTTTTGGGTGTTCCCATTTTTCCACTGGACAGTTATCTAAGGAAATGGCTGTTGATCTCTTTGTGGAAGAACTTGGAGAATTACTGCTAAATACACTTCTGTGGTATTGCACGTTTTTTTTGTCATGGGGACCTGGCTTCTCCTTCAGTCATTCTTGAACTGAGAACTGGCTCAAGTTCAGATGCTTGTTAAACATCATGACTTCTTATTCAGGCAGATGTTTGCAGGCTCTTGATCCTCTGTTCTTGATTTTTTTTAGTTGGATAATTTGTGCAACACCTTTGATTGTCAAGAATGTATTTCTTACCCCTTTTGTAAAAGACTGCCCTTGGGGCCCTTCTCTGGCACATTTCTGGCTGGTTGGGGGCTCCCTAGACTTACCTGGTATATCCTCTTTAGCATACCCACTTCTCTGGCCTTTAAATGCCCCTTTCAGACCATTTGCCATATCAGTTTTGGTATTTCTAATTCATTGGGCCAAATAGATGGATGGGCCACGATATTTTTCAGGCTTTTGAGAGCCATCCTTGCAGTGTGTTATACTCTCTCTGGAGTATTTGCCCAGACTTGAGTATCGTGGGAGAATGTTCCCACACTGATTAATTCTCCTTTGTCTAACTTTGTGTCCTACAGCCCCACCTCTCAGGATCCATTCCCATGCACACTTTTGCAACTTCTGCTGGCACATATTAGCCAGAGCTTACAGCTTCTTTGGTATATAGTCCCTGGCCTCTTAGCAAGCCCAGTACATCTCTGGTTAGGGTGTGCTGAAATTTAACCTTGCTGTTTTTCTGTTGCTTAAAGGAGCTGCAGGGGTCAGGGGAGGCAAACATTATTTTTTAAGGCATGGCATCAATCAGGGTCCAATCAGAAGACAAAAATCACACCAGTAATTTGAACAGAGAAACTTTAACCTAAGAAGTATTAAGTAGTACAATATGTTTAACTACAAAAAGGCATAAAAGAGGGGTCTAAGGAAGATAAAAATAGTACACGTGGAAAACAGCTACCACTGCCAGAGCTGAGGGAGAGACCAGGAACTTAGAAAAGATATCTTCTCCATCTTCCTCCGTTGAGGCTGAGGTCCAAACTCCCTTGGAGAGGGTGTGGTTGCCATGGGAACATACAGTGTGTTGGTGAAGAAGAAACTTAGTAGAAGGCACAGATGGAGCTGGTCTGCAGAAAACAGCCCACTGGGTGGTGGAGAAAATTGCTGGAGGGTGCAGGGAGGCTGGAATTGGTCCATAAGAGCTGGTAAGGTGAGCATTACTAGGCCGCCTGCATGCTGTTCTGCTGGCAGCGAGGACAAAGAAAAATGGCCCTTTGGAACCAGTAAGAGAATCTCCTTCCTTTGGCTGTGACCTTGCAGTGTCACCCCAGTGCCCTTTGTTAATAAAGATATCATACCATGGGAAAAGAAAGCAATGATTACAAGCTCTAGCTCTAGGATCACAAAGCAGAGCAAAGGAGGATGGATTGGAGCTGAGAGGAACAAATTGATGACTGGCACAAGCACTGTGAAAATTTGGAAAATGTGGCACCAAAGTCTGCTTGTACCTCTTTGCCATGCCCCCCATCAAGAGGTAGAGTCTATCTCTCTACCTTGTTGAACCTGGGCCAATCATGTAACTTGCTTTGACTGACAGAGGAGACTGGGAAATGATATTGTGATACTTACAAACCGATGCCTCAAAAAGCCATGCAACTTTTATTGTCTTCTTCCTGGAGCCCAGTGGCCATGCTGTGAACTTTATCATATAGATAGGCCACATGTAGGAAAACTTAGCGGTCCTGCGTTACAGCCCACCAACCCACTGCCAGATGTGTGAGGATATTTGTGGGGACAGTTCAATCCTAGTCAGATGACTGACTGACTGCAAGCTCAGGAGAGAATCCCACAACAGCACATAAGGCACAGACAAACCATTTCAGTTCATCCTAGCTGCAAATGCTAGCCCACAGAATTGTGAGCAAATAGATGTTTGTTGCTTTAAGCCACTAAGTCCTGGGGATGATTTGTTACATAAAATTTATAAGGCCGGGTAGGGTGGCTCACACTTGTAATCCCAGCTCTTTGGGAGGCCAAGGTGAGAGGATCACTTGAAGGTAGGAGTTCAAGACCAGCCTGGGTAATATAGACCCCATCTCAACAACAACAACAAAAACAAATAAGAATAAAAATTAGCCAGGTGTGGTGGCACACACCTCCCACAGCTACGCAGAAGGCTGAGGTAGGAGGATACCTTGAGCCCAGGAGTTTGGCTTACAGTAAGCTGTGACTGTGCCACTGCATTCCAGCCTGGTCAACATAGCAAGATCCTGTCTCTAAAAAAAAAAAAAATTAAATTAAATTAAATTAAAAAATTATAACTGATAGTGTAGAAAAGAGTTAACATAGCAGGCCTGGCTGTTATTCTTTGAAAGGCTTGCTGATAAGGTTAGCCTTTGACTAGTATTTGTAACTTGGGTTTTGGGAGGGTTCCTACCATTCCTGGAATGGGTAAGAGTGGCTCACTGTGCCTAAATTGTCTGTGCAAACAACATGGTTTATACTAAAACAATGTGGTTCATTTCTGGAAGTCTGGAATATTGGTACTTGCCACGGAGAGACTGCCTACATGATCAGCCCTCAGTTAAAACTTTGGGTGCTGAGTCTCTAGTGAGATTTTCTGATTGGTAACATTTTCCACATGTTGTCACAACTCATTGCTGACAGAATTCAGTGTGTCCTGTGTGACTCCTCTGGGAGAGAACTCTTGGAAGCTTATGCCTGGTTTCCCTGGGATTTCACTCCATGTCCCTTTTCCCTTTGTTGATTTTGCTTCGTATTCTTTGCTGCGATAAATCATAGCTGTGAGTATGACTCTATTCTGAGACTTGTGAGTCCTTCTAGCGAATAATCAAATTTGGAGTGGTCTTGGGGACTCTAAACACTAATATAGACACTTGCTTCAAAGCAAATTGCAGGGCACTATTTCTAGTAAAGTGGGGTGGGCCTCTTCTGCAGACCCAGAGGCCTCAGGGGAATCTGGGAGCTGAAATTCTCAATGGCGTTACTCAGATATCCCCATTCCAAGTCTCAGGGTTCTAGGGTTTTCCTAATAGAGCTTGATCTCAGCATAGGAAACTTTGTAGGATGAGAATTCGGCTTTCTCTGAAGCTCTGCTACCTGTGAGCCTGATCATTCTCTCTGTACATCCGCTGGCTACCTGAGATCAGCATTTCCTTAAATGTTGCCGAGAAGTTGCTTTGGCTTTCATAAGTTTACTTGAACTGTTGAATGACTGTCCTAATTGTAATCTCTCTGCAATCAATCAATTGTCCAGAGGAATTCCTTTTATTTTACATATCCCACATTCTTCTCAAGGGCCAGAAATATCTCAAAAGTGATTGCATCCACTTCCACAAGGACAAATGTGAATAGTGGTAGCACTGCAGTATGCCAGGGCCTACCTCTTCTCGACCTTCCACCAGGGTGGCGGCTCTCCATTCTCATGCAGTTGGTGAGCGATCCAGCTCCAAGACCCTCATCACTTATTTCTATTACTACTACAACTTAATTGTACATGTGTAACACATGTAGAGCTTAGTATATGATTCCACATAAAGGAACTCCTTTATTTCTGGAATTGCCTTGAAGGGAGCGTTGGAGTTGCTGTTCTCTCTGTTGTCAAGTGAGGGAATTAAGCCTCAGTGGAGTGATAGCCCAAAGTTAGGATTCTACTAAGTTGCAGAGTCAAAGTCAACCTAGATTTTTGACTCCATCATTCTTTCCTACCACGTTGTGCTGCTTCTCCAAAGAACTGGTGAGGAAATTGCTAGATTTGCATTTGCTTATTCAAATTCTTATGATCACCTTAGTATTGATGTGGGTGGTAGCAATCTACACCAGATACATTTGACCTAAAAGAATCAAGGGCACAGAAGAGGGTGAGGAGCTTGTCAACCTTTAATGTGCAAAGAAGTCACCTGGGGATCGGAAATGTTAAAATGTAGATTCTGATTTTGGGAGTCTGTATTTCTGACACGCCCCCCAGTTGATGCTGATGCTACTGCTCCTTAGCCTCACAGAGTAGCTAGGTTCTTAATAGCAAGGTTCTTGAAGAATCAAAGTAAGAAAAATTTAGGAATATTGATTTTTTATTTTCCAACTTTTCAATGTGGTAAAATGCAAAACATTTTCTACATTAACTCAATCCATAAACACTCTAAAAAAAAAAACACTAAAACATGCTTAAAAGGGGGGCAAAATAAAGCTGCAGAATTTTCAGATAACCAGCCATAAGATAAAATATCAGTTTCTAAGATCTTCATTCAGGCATTTGATTGACAAAGCTCATAAACAGTGAGTCAGTTAGGTACCCATCCTATGCCAGAATTCCCTTCCAGTTTTACAAGGACAAGGTAAAAAGACACAGCCAAAATTTGATCAATTCATGGAGACCACACTAAATCATTCTGGGGGATGACAAAGATTCTCTTGTAGACTAAACTCTAATCAACTAGGCCCTGCATCCAACTAGGCCCTGACCTTTGGACTTTCGTATTCACTGAATTCCATGCATTGTCCAGTTTTAGCAGGAACCCTGTTAAGTCAATGTAGACAGACTGTCCTACCTGTGATACCTGATCACCCTTGATGTCTGATGAGGTTCTTCATCTTCCACCCACCAGCTCCTCAGGTGATGTCTGGCCACCCTGGCCTGCTGTCAGCAAGAATCCTGTTAGGTCAGTTTGGGCAGAGTCCCCCTTACTCCTGAGGTTTCCCCCTTTTATTATTTTTTTTTGAGACAGAGTCTGTTGCCCCAGCTGGAGTGCAGTGGCAGTGTGACTTCCTCCACCACAACCTCCACCTCCTGGGTTTAAGCGATTCTCCTGCCTCAGCCTTGTGACTCCTCCTTGGAGGTCTGGAGGCATGTGCTTGTAGTGGCACTGCCATGTAGCCATGCCTGGCTAATTTTTGTATTTTTAGTAGAGATGAGGTTTCACCATGTTGGCCAGGCTGGTCTCAAACTCCTGACCTCAAGTGATCTGCCTACTCTGGCCTCCCAAAGTGCTGCGATTACAAGTGTGAGCCACCACACCCAACCCTGAGGTTTCTTCTTAGCAATTTCCCATGGACTGCTCCCCAGCCTGCCCCTTGACCTCCTTGCTTGTAAATTCCCACTTTTCCTTGTATTCTGAGTTGAGCCCGATTTCTCTTCCCTATTACAAAACCCCACCGGAGTAGCCCCTTTGAATAGAGTTTGCCTCGCCATTCTTTAACAAGTATCATGAATAACTTCTTCCTTCACAGGGATTGTAGTTGTGTTGGGTGATCCAGGATCCAGCTTCAAATTGTAAGAACTTTCTCAGTAGACCTCAGAGAAGTTTCTGGCTGTCTGTGATAAACTTTGGAAATCTCTCAAAATGACACCCGTTCCCAGACCCTCACCTGCTTTTTGGTTTCTGTATTGTCAAGGTCAGCCACAATGCAGCTGACCTGCAACTTGTCTCCTCTCTAAACTTGTCCTTCCTTCTTGCCAGTGGCCAGCTTTCAGCTCCTGCTCCCACCATCTCTAGCTTTTCTTCAGGGACTGGAGTAGGGCACGGCCACACAGAGGGTCATTTCAGGGTTAAAAATTGGGGAAAACGTTACAAAAAACTAAAGTGGTGACGACCTTGGAAATTGGGGTTGGCTTCTTAATCCTGGGACATCTGGTGGCCTTAGCTCAAGCTCCACAAAGCCCCCCTGTGGCTTTTTCTGGAAAAAAA
Organism: Rhinopithecus bieti; assembly: GCF_001698545.2. NCBI lineage: Eukaryota > Metazoa > Chordata > Mammalia > Primates > Cercopithecidae > Rhinopithecus > Rhinopithecus bieti. The sequence goes on from NW_016807867.1 coordinate 2,018,300, forward strand.
GAAAAAAAGAAAAATCCAGCAGGCAATTAAACTCAATCCCCTACCCCACTTCTCATGTTCCATACCAAACCACATTGCCAGCCTGTCATAGAGTTCTTTTCTTGACTGCCTTGTGACCCAAATGACAAAATATTTCCACTCAAAGTTTTGGGCGCTTCACCTCCCTCCTCTTTTTTTTTTTTTTTTTTCCTATAAATGGAACCCCAAAAGTTTGGGCTAGATATATTTTTTCCCTTTTTTAAAATGGACTTTTTCCTTCCAGAAGCAATGATTCAGGGCCGACAATTCAACTTATTTATTTATTTGTCTACCCATCCATCCCTTTATTTATTTATTTATTTGTTGTATAAGGTAATAGCTTATGGTACTTACCCAGAGCCAGCTGTTTGCAGGATGCTGAGAGCAGGTGGTCTGGGAGGCCTCTGATGAATTGCAAAAGACACTCACCAGCTGCCGACACTGTGTGTAATGAGCAAACCTGCAAAAATCTTTATTTTCAATTGGATTGTACCTTTAAGTAAGCAAGGGAGACAGCCAGTATAACTACAGACCATGACCAACAACCCACATAAACAGTGTGCAAACACAAGTGATTAATGTACCACTATTTCAAAACATCTAAAGCTAATGAGTCAGATTTACTAGGGTGCACAAGAGAGGGGAGAGGGATGTGGAGGAGGAGAGAACAACTTAATGGGCCTTAATAGCCTTTAGTTGAAGCCTAAGAATTCTCCTGCCTGTGGTCCACAGTGCCATCTGAGCTGGTAAACAAACACCCTGCTGGCCCACGAAGGCCATTTTCTTTCTGGCCACTCAGGGAGAGGGGTGTTCCAGTTTCAGGAATAGAATGAGGGGAGCAAGCTGGTGTTCACTGCACCCTCCAGTGATCTCTGATGATATGCGGGGATAATGGGTTACAAAGACAGACATTAATAAGGTAAGATAAGAGGGGGGAGGTTTATTAATTTTTCAAGTAAGTTAGGATGCCCCAGGGCATGGTAAAAGTGTAAAGAATCTGGTGAGCGATGAGGGGCTTGCCTGATTAATGCAAGTCAGCTGTCCTCTGAGGGCCATAGCAATAATGATGAGATTATGGAAGAACCTACTGAAGACAAATGAGATGCATGTGGAATAAAAACGAAGTGTCCTAGTTACTCTTTTGGAGTGCACGGTGGATTTTTATTAAGGAAGAACAGAGGTACAAACGACAGCCTGAGGAAGTGGGACTCTGCTTGTTCTGCTCAAGTGCTTTCCGCCTGGGCCTTCCAGGAGTTCTGGGCCTGCCCTGGAGAAGGGCTGCAAAGGCAGTGCATCCAGCAACAAACACCTTCCATGTAGGCAGACCAGAGGGAACAGGGCTTGGTGCCTCCACCGGGCCCCCATGGCCTGTGGTTTTGCCTCCAAGCACTGCTGTGCACCGCCCTGCCCTTCCTGCTGCTGTTTCCTCCAGGATGTGCTGGGAGCTGGGCTGCCTTGTGGTTCAGATGTCCCCTATCTGTTTCTGCTCTGTCACTGCTGACCGATTAATTTGGAGCTGGAGAAAAGAGAACTTGCATTAGTTTTCTTTTCCTTTTCTGAATGCTCAGTAGGTATTATGTCCTGTCTCTGTATGGTCCTCATCTTGCTTGTGTACTTCTCTTCCCTGGCTTGCCATTCAGTCTGTATCTTCCCATGGAGGCAGAGGCAGTGTCCCCACTCTACCCCAGCCTTTGACATCCACGTGCAGACAGTGGCGGCAGGGACCCTTGAACTTCAACATGCAGAGTTATTTGAGGAGCTGGCTAAAAAGGCAGCTTTAGGTCTTAGCTTCCAAAGAGTTCGGGCTAGATACCAGGAATCTGCCTTTTTAGTAAGCACTTCACAGGTGGTTCTGATACTAGTGTGCTCAGTTGATAGTTTGGGAAACACTTTGAAAGGGTATGAGATGGACCATGGGTTGCCTGTGATTATTCTGAATGTCAAAGTGCCTAAAATTTCACTGTGGATGATTCACCTTTTTACATCAACTCACAAGAGTTCATAGTAAGATGTCAGTCTGCCACCCCCAACTCCCACCATGCAGTGGTAACCCCTCAAATCATTTTAAGAAATGACTCCCTTAGTGTGAGTCTGTTTATCACACTAGAGCAGACAGCTTAGAGCACGATGGCCAGACTTCTAGGCAAAGTGTCATGGATCAAGTTGGAAAGGAGGAGGCAAGGGAGCAGAGGACAGCCTGGAAGAGCAAGGACAGTTGATGGGGAGGCAGGATATTGGCAATGGGTCCCCTGGGGCCAAAAGCAGAAGTGGGGGAGATGGAGAGGAGGAGGGGGCCAGGGGACAGTGGTGAAGCCAGTGGTTCTCAACTTTTTTTTTTTTTTTGGTAGCAAAGCATTTCCTTTCAAATGAAATCTAAGTGGAAATTCCAGTTGATAAAGCCAATTAAATAATGTATTAATATACATTTTATTTCAAATGTATAACAATTATCTTTATAATGATAAATTATATAGATGAAGCTGTTGGAATGAACACAAAAATTAGAAATTGGTGGCTACAGATAATAATTCAGCCTTAGATCATCTGGAATCAGCAAATTTGCTCAGATAAATGCTGTAAATGACAAGTTTGTCGGCAGTTGGCTTTGCAATTTTAGGAGATTCTCTTAGTCAAAGTGACCTAGACTCTTTGCATGAGGAGCAACAGGAAATTTATATTTTAAGGTTGGATCACTCATGATATTTAGTAAATATTCAAATTCCTCTCATTGAAAGGTCACTGCAGAAAGCAACCAGGACATTGAAACAAGAGTTTAAATAGTCTCTGACATGGTACAACCTAGCTTACTATTGCACGAATGCAATTACCCTACAGGAAAAGAAAGCCCCAAGCATAGGCAGGAACCCTTGCTGGCATTGGAACAAGCCCTTCACTCATGTGCTGTAAGATGTGCTTTTAAGCAATTTTACTTGAACTGCCAGGCAGAGGCCAGACTTTATCCAAATATCAGTGCAACCCTACCACGTTCCTAGTCAAGGAGACAGTTCTTAGAAACTATAAGAACCTTTATTCCCAGATCTGGACAAAACGATTTACTAATAGGCACAAGTTCACAATGTGCAAAAGGTTGTATGTTTTAAAAACATACAATTTATATTGAATTTATATTAAAAATGGAATGTACTTCCACGTGTTAAATTTATGTACTTACGTATTTCATGCATTGACATTTACATATAATGTACATTTAATTTACAATAAAAATGTGTAGGGTTTTTTTTCAGGTTGGGGGTTAGAGAATAGGAGATAGGTATCATACATTTGAAATACATATAAATAATGAAATTAAAACAAAATGTGTATAGAGCCCTTGGATGCTTTCTGAGGAATCCAGGATTTGGAAAATCAGAGTCTTGGGCCAAGACTGCGCCTAAGACAGACCCCATCACTAAGGATAAGGTGGGCAGCAGAGGCTGGACATTGAGGAATGTCTCAGAGTGTCTTTGGTAACACTAGATTTTTCTTTCATCCAGCTACTTGTGCAAGAAGCTACAATGAGAAAAAAAAAAGCAAGAAATAGATGAGGGAAGGAGGTGCTGTAGAGATAAAAACAAAGAGAGAAAAGGAGAATGAATTGTGCTGAGATAGAGATGCCTGGATGAAGAAGCTGGCCCTAGCACCCATAAAGCTGGAAAGAAAGTGGGGCCTTGGAAACTTCTGGAAAGATGCGAGGAAAGAAAAAGGCAAGGAAATGAGATGGAGAGGAGGAAGAGAAACCAGGAAGCACTTCGGAAGCATGTAAATTACAAGGAAATGAGGAACAGCCTTTATTGAAACAGTCTGTGAAGTCTGTACTAGTGCTGAGAGCTTCATTTTACTGTTCTGGCAAGGAGGTAGGTGCTCAAAGGACTTTGTCTTGGAAGCCCGCTGTGGCTCCCCTGGGCCTGGCACTTTAAACCCCGTCCTTTTGCTCTCACTGTTCCTCTCTGCCTGCTCCATGCGGTCTCTTCTTGGCTCTCTCCCACTTAGCCCACCGAGGCCTGGCCATCCGAGTAGAATAGACTTTCATTTTCCTTAGGTCTGCACTGTGCCTACTGACTAACCCGCTTCCTGCACAGGTATGGCCCCTCTTCAGTGCCCAGCACCTCATCGCTATGGTAACGGAAGACACGCTGATCATCCGGATTTTGCCTCAGAGACTTGGGCTGTACAAGCTGCTTTCCTGGGGTAGCTTGTCCTTTTGCAGTTAACCAAGATGCCTGGGGAGAAGAGCTTCCCCCAACAGGATGGCAGGCGATGCTTCCAGATGCGGTCACTTGGCACGTCTGAGCCGAATGTCTCCATAAAAATATGATGTAATTAACAGAGCTGCAGCAGCTGGAACAATTCAGCACCTCACATTGATTTTCCATGTCTCCTATTTACTTTCAGTTTTTAAAATGTCTGCAGTGACAGGAAATCAAAGAATTATAATGGTGTGTGTGAGGGCCCGATGCTGGGTCGGCATTTCCTTGTGAAATCCTGAGATCAATCAGTTTTCTATCACTCAATCATCCCTTTTCACTCCTAAAGGAAAACTGTCCTCCAAAATGCTACGAAATAGCAGTCTATTTTTGGATATTAAAAAAATCAATTGTATTATTTTAAAATTTGAGAGGAGTGTTTTTTAAAAAAGTTGGCCTGAAGCAATATTCACTTGTCTGTTTTCTCCTTCAAGTTTAATAGGAGTTGGCAAAGGCATTTGGGTGCAGTGAGACACAAGTACTATATTCATCCTTCCCAAGTTTTGTGGGCTTGGAAAAGTTTCTTAGTGGAAACAAAGAGAGGAACTGCGCTCCAAGTTTTTTCAATCACTGAAACGAAGGAAAATAAGTTTCCCCATATGTAGTTATTCATGAACCTTCATCTGAAGCTGGGTTGGTTGGCTTTCTCATAGTTGGTCACTGTATTTCAGCTCTGTCAGGTGAAACTCAGAATCTTGGGTTAATTTCACTTTGGGATCCTTAAAATGCTGGAGAAAATAGGCGGAAAGCTGCGGCTGTAGTGGGCAAACAGGCCTCTGTCTGAAGTCAGCTTGCTCTAGATTGTGTTTGAAGACTTGCCTCAGATTTAAGTGGTCTTGCTTTTTTTCCAGACTCCCTTGCCTTGGCAGATTCTGTGTCTTGGCCACGCTGTAAGAACTCACTTTTCTTTGTCTTTTTGTTGATTCAAGCAATATAACCATTTCAGAAATAATTAGGAAAATAAAGAAGAAAATTGCTCATAATTCTACCGCTCAAACACAATAGCTATGATTGTTTTGGAGCAATTACTTTGGGTCATTTTCAAATGCTGAGTTTTGATATGATTCTAAGCATAATGTACAGACAACTTTACATGTTGCTTTTGCACTTAATCTATGTCAGAAGCATTTCCCCATGTTATGATTAGCTTCAGTAAATATCTTTTTAATTGCTGCCCAAACAGCTGGAACAATTCAGTCCCTCTTATTGACTTTCCATGTGTCCTATGGAAGTAGAGACACTGTGTTAACTATTTCTGTATTTTGGGACAATAGATCAAATCCATTTTTCACTGTAATTAATCCCATGATAAGTATCTTTATAAATAAGCCTTTTCTCTATATAAGATAATTTCTTTAGAATAAATTCCTAGAAATTACAGGGTCAAAGTGGATAAATATTTTATGACTCTTGATATTTCTTGTTGATCTTTAAAGCTATTATGTGACTTTATATTATCACCTAAAATGTTTGAGGAATCATGCTTTACGAGGGTATTTTATTGACTAAATATGTAGTACTGAGAGAGCTTTATGTGTGCAGTTTGATGATGCTGACAGATATCATGGAGATAAACATTTTTTAATTTAAAGATGTTCTGTTTATGTTTAACATACAGAAGTCAATGTTAAACATGATGCCTATTTTGTTTAACATACAGAAGTGACTTTATTAAAGCCATTTCTTCTAAATGTGCAATAAACTATGATTCTTTGCCTGGTTCTAATGTTCTATGTCATCAAACCTCATAAAACTAATTAGCATCATACCCCCTCAGTTTGCCTGTGAATTTTGAAGATGATATGAATTTCTCTTCCACATGAAATAGAATTTGGTGGGCATCCCTTTGCTGGGAATAACTCCTTGAAAAATAGAAAAAATACTGAGCGGAAAGAAAGTACATTTTCTGGGAAAAGAATAAGAACCCAGAGAGATGGAGTGAGAATTGTACCACAGAGTCCCAGCAGCAGATGTTCTGGGTGTAGAAACTCCCACCAGAACAGCTGCAGAAATGTAGAATCACATCTGGGTGTGTGATGCGGCTGCATCATTACCTACAGACAGCAAAACAGCCAGATGCTTCCAATTCATTTTAAGGACCAGGCTTCAGGTCTGAACCTGTGAATGTCTCCACTTCACTTATCAATTGCCGAGACAGCTCATGAAAACGTCGCCTCGCTGGCACTTTAAGGACAAATCTCCACTGCAGCAGGTAGAGGCAGAGTGCAGCTGCTGCACACCCGGCCCTGCAGCTCTAGCTCTGCTCTCGGGGTGGAGGTTAAAGCCATCAAAGCCCTTCCACATGACGGTTGCTGCATGGCTTGTCACCGGTGCGTGAGGCTTCTGAGGGCGTATTCTGTTTAATCTCTGCTCTAGTTCTTCAAATTCTCATCTCTCTCTCCCTCTTTTTCTCTTTCCTCTATTACTGTCTCCTCTCTCACTCTGTGTATGTGTGAGAGAGAGAATCTCACCCTCTCTCACTCTTTCCTTCTCCCCAGTCTCCCAAATGTAAGCTTCTCCCTAGGACAGTTGAACACATAACTCAGTGATCATTATGGTAGCAAATGGTTCTTAAGACTCGGACAAACACTGTGATTTCTGAGTGCACAGCTATTCTGTCATTTCTCTTGCCTTACATGGACATAGAAGTCAGTAAAAGTGGCCCATGGTGACAGGGCTCCACCCAGCAGACAGGCAGATCGCAGACTTCAGCAGCTTCTTGTCTCTCTGACCAAGTACCAAGAGTGCAGGGCAGCTCACAGGCCCCGGGGGAAGGTCATTCAGTATATAAGGAGAAAAGTGTTGTTCAGCTTAACGGACATGGAGAAACCCTGTATCAACTAAAAATACAGAATTAGCCAGGCGTGGTGGTGCGTTCCTGTAATCCCAGCTATTGGGAGGCTAAGGCAGGAGAATCACTTGAAACCAGGAGGCAGAGGTTGCGGTGAGCCGAGATCGCGCCATTGCACTCTAGCCTGGGCAACAAGAGCGCAACTCTGTCTAAAAAAAAAAAAAAAAAAAGAGTTGTTCAATATGAAAGCCTCACAAGAAAAAATATACTCAAATGTGTAAATCTCAACCCCTACCCTACTGATAGTCAAGAGATAGGTTTCTCTCAGGAGTAGCCTGTGTACCCCTCTCCCTCCCCGTGAAGTGAGCAGAAGCTGACCAGAAACATTTGGTGAAAGAAAAGCTATCTTCAACCATCACATGCTTAATTTCCTGCAGGACCCTCACATTTGTTATTAGAAGTATTTTTATTATGCCAAACAACCAAAACCATTCATACAGAGCTTGCAAATGGGGAGGCCAAGGAAGTTGTCTCATCAGCCCAACTGAGGCTTGGATCCATCTCTTCGATTGTCATTCAGAGTCCTATGCAGAACTCTCTCGAAGGAAGAATTGTAAAATGTAACGGAATCATAGAAGATGTTAAGATCCACCAAAGAGTTATTTTTGGGGAGAAAGGATAATTTTACAGAGGAAGAAATGGAAGCTGAAAGAGGTGAAATAACTTGGCCAAAGTTTCAAAGTGGAGTCTGGCCCCAGATCCCAGGTAGTTGAGCACTAAGCTCCATTGTGTGTTCTTTGTCCTGCTGCCTCTTTGTTGGCCAATACCACACCAGGGTCCAGTAGAATGCGGTTAACTCTAGAACACCGGGCTTCTGGTAGTGAAGGTTATTAAACTTGAGTGACATGTTGTGTTGAGTAAAAATGATCCTAGAGTTGAAGAGATGGACATGTTATTATACTTATAATCTGGTGAGATTAGCAGAGATAGAGGAATCATTAAGTAATATTCAAGATGGTGGAAGCAGGGCTATGAAGGTTTGTCTGTGCTGTGGAGTCCTAAAGGGGATGAATGTCCTGAAGCTGGGTGGGCAAGGAAACCCTTCAACCAGTGAGGTTTGGGGAAAGTGTTCTAGGATGGGGGTCAGGGTCTGAATTTGGAAAGGTGCAAAGGACTCCAAATATAGAGTAAAGAAGAAACAGTCCAGAGACTTGGAATTTGAGAAAAAGGGTGAAAATGAGAAATGATAAAGCATGCTCAGGGAGTGGCCATGTTGTGTAGTGTGTGAAGCAGAAAAGGCTGAAAAGAAGACTCAGAATTAGATTGCAGTAATCTTGATGACCCTAGTCCAAGAAAGTGGAAATGACAACACTACCTGTCAGCTGGGGCACCGCTTTGATAATAAGTGGGCTTCTGTAAATTCAGTGGGTGGTGTGTGGGCCGAAAGGACTACAGTTTGAGTTTAAGGTCAACTTGCAGACCCTGTGTGTTTTATGTTTTCACCACCTCGCACTTCTTTTGGCAACTATATAGAAGATTGTCTTATATCCTGACTTTGTCTTCTGCTAAGTCTCTGTAGCCACCTTCCAACTCAAATGGAACAACAAGAAGGGACACACCAAAGGATGCCACATGATAACCTCTGCCACCAAACACCTGTTCCAGAAGGAGCTAGTAGAGGATTATGACTAGTTCTTTACCACAAATTCATTAAAATTGGAAGAAAATACACACAAAAGGAAATCTGATTAGACCTGACTCGAGGTACAGGATGAACATTCAGTAGAGTGGCTTTTGTGGCACGAAGAGGAAGAAGCCCTTTGGGCAGAACCTGAAGTGTTGTGAAATGGTAACCAACCCTGTGGGGGAACCCGATGGAGTGGCAGTGGCTGAGGACTTCTGTCCACGAGGCAGCTGCTGCTCCTCTAGCAGTGTAATTTAGACATAGCTAAGTGTTCTGAGCTGGAATGGGCCATACTCCATATTTAGCGCAACTCCTCATCTCAGTAAATGTCTTGACACTTAGGTAAGATTAGGGAAGTGATCTGCCTGAGATCTCTCACTTTTGTTACGGAATGGCTGTGAGACCCCATTCCAAGCCCAGCTGTCTGCTTTGTTATCACTTCTGCTACCATTTGAGGACTTAAGAACTTCCTCTTACCAAGGCAAGAGGCTCATGCCTGTAATCCCAACACTTTGGGATGCAGAGTGGGAGGATCCCTTGAAGCCAAGAGTTCAAGACCAGCCTGGGCAACTAAGAGAGACCCTGTCTCTACAAAACAACAGCAACAGCAACAGAGAAAATCAAAATGTTATCTGGGCACGGTGGTGCATACCTGTAGTCCAAGCTACTCGGGAGGCTGAGACAGGAGGACCTCTTGAGCCCAGGAGTTCAGGAGTTCAAGGCTATGGTGAGCTGTGATCATGCCACTGCACTCCAGCCTGGGCAACAGAGTGAGACCCTGTCTCTAAAAAAGAAAAAAAGAACTTCACTTGGGGGCCTTTCATTTTATTATTTCTCTTAGAGCATTTTTTCTTAAGACTAAGACAGCAATGTCTTATGGGCAATGTATCTTCATTGCTGAAGGTCTTAAGAATTATCATATGGGGCCGGGCGCGGTGGCTCAAGCCTGTAATCCCAGCACTTTGGGAGGCCGAGACGGGCGGATCACGAGGTCAGGAGATCGAGACCATCCTGGCTAACACCGTGAAACCCCGTCTCTACTAAAAAATACAAAAAACTAGCCGGGCGAGGTGGCGGGCGCCTGTAGTCCCAGCTACTCGGGAGGCTGAGGCAGAAGAATGGCGTAAACCCGGGAGGCAGAGCTTGCAGTGAGCTGAGATCCGGCCACTGCACTCCAGCCTGGGTGACAGAGCAAGACTCCGTCTCAAAAAAAAAAAAAAAAAAAAAAAGAATTATCATATAGTTTCATACAGGCAGGAAGTTACAGAAAACAAATATAATTTGAAGGAGTTAAGGGGCAGTTGAAGAAGTAAAATTTAGATCCTGGATCCCTATGTCCACCCACAGGGCTGGTGCGTCCACTTGCATAACTCCAGGGAGCATGGGTCATGTGGAGTTTGATGGGGAGAGCGTCCCCTGTGGTTGGGCAATGCAAGGCTGGCTCATGACCATTGCAGGTTCATTTCTGCCCGACTCTCCTGGGAGTCAGTACATTTTCCTTAGTTCCAATGTTATTTTTCTCTCAGTCCAAGCCAGAATCTTCCCTACATAATCTAAAAAGCAGTTTCTTTCTGCTTGATTCCCCGATGCCCATCTTCTGTTTCTTTCTGCCTGATTCCCCAATGCTCGTCTTGCATTTCTGGCAAAACAGCACCTGTGCCTGGCTCAGCCTGGGTCTTCATGGTCTTTGGCATCAACAGCAGGCTTCCTGCTTATTCCTTCAAACCTTACCTCCTGTCCGTTCTGCTGTCTGTCTCATTCTCTCTCTCTTATCTATTTATTTATATTCATTATATGTATTATTTGTATAGCTATTAAAGTCATCTATGTGGACATAATTTTAGCAATTTGGCCAGGTATGGGGGCTCATGCTTTTAATTCCAGGATTTGGGAGGCCAAGGCAGGAGATTGCTTGGGCCCAGGAGTTTGAGACTGAAGTGAGCTACGGTGACGCCGCTGCACTTAAGCCTGGGTGGCAGAGCAAGATCTTGTCTCTTAAAACAAACAAATGAACAATCCCCTCCCTCACAAATTCCATGACTCAATTTATCAGTTAAAGGTTTAAAATCAAACCTAGCAGCACTCTTGTTCCACTTTTCTCCACCCCCATTTTCTCTCCATTCATTGCCAGCTACTTCTAGCTATTTTAGTTTTTTTCTCATGTACCTGCACATTTATAAATAATTTGCTAATGTTGCTAATGCTTGATTTATCTGTTTTAGATATTATCTATTTACTCTGTATTATGCTCGTGAAGATTTTCTCTAATCATTCCCTTCGTCTCTCCCTTTCCTCTCAACATATTTATAGCACATTTTCATATTTATAGCCCATATTCAGGGTTTACATTATTGTGGCAATGTAAATATTATTTACTACTGAGCCAAACAAGTACTATATTTACATCTAGTCTATTATACAATGTTTTCCCCAGAAGTTAATAACTGTCTCTTTTTTTTCCATTTGCTTAGTGTTCTGTGAACCTATCACTAATTTTCCTTGCATCTTCTGACAGCTGTGTAAATGCTTCTCATACAGTTTTCCCCAAGTTCGAGATATTAAATAATACAGAATTCTCCCACCTAGCCCCTACTCCCAGCTTGGAGGCTTTCCTCCTAGAGTTCTCCAAACTCCCAGAGTCTGTATTGGTTCACTGAGTCTTCAGGGTCACTGAATAGTTGTTTTGGGATTCCTCTCCTGTGTTATTCTGGGGTTTGTTTTTCACTCTCTCCTTTCCTGGATTCCAATTTTGTTTATTTGTCTTTGTTGATTTGTATTGCTATACAGGAATACCCGAGGCTGGGTAATTTATAAAGAAAAGAGGTTTATTTGGATTGCAGTTCTGCCGGCTGTACAAGAAGCGTGGTACCAGCATCTGCTTCTGGTGAGGACCTCAGGAAGCTTCTAGTCATGGTGGAAGAGAAAGCGGAGCAGCCATCATATGGCGAGGGGAGGAAAGAGCGATGGGGAGGAGGTGCCAGGCTCTTTTCAACAACCAATTTTCCTGAAAACTAAGAGTGAGAACTCACTCATTCCTGTGAGAATGGCACCAAGTCAATCATGAGGGACCCACCTCCACAACCCATACCTCCCACCACGCCCTACCTCTACCACTGGGGATCAGCTTTCAACATGACATAGGAAGGGTCAAATATCCACATCATAGCACCTTGTTAGCTGATAAAATGTTTTGGGGGAAACACTGACTCCAGTTAGTCTTGAGAAAGGGTGCATAAGAAGTATATTTCCTTAGTCAGTGTTTATCTGAAAGTTCATTGTTCTACCCTCACACTTGATTAAAAGTGTGTGTTGGTATAGATGTAGACTGAACATGTTTTTTTTTTCTCAGAATATCAATTGTTATATTGTTGTCTGGCCTCAGTGTTGCTAGTAAGAGGGCATGATGGCATTTTTATTCCTTGTCCTTTGTTCTCTGCCAATTCACAATCTGTCCTATTTCTGATATTCTGAAATTTCATAATATTTGCTTAGGTAGTTTTTTGATTGTTGTTTTAAACACATGATGCTGGGCCTTCTCTGGAAACTCATGTCTTTCAGTTCTGGGAGATTCAACCACTTATTAGATTATTTCCACCCCATAATTCTCTCCACTTTCCCTTCTTGGAATTTCAGATGTTGGATAGATTTCTTTTTCTTCACTCTCATCTTTTTCTTTGGCCTTTCAAGGAGAGTTACTCAACCTTATCTTCCAACTGCTCTACAGAATATTTTTTATCTTGGCTAATTCCTTTTTTTCATTCTGATTATACTTTTTCATTGCATCTTATTCTTGTTTCATGAATGCAACACTTTCTCAAAACTTTCTGATGATGATAATGACTGTAGGGTTGTTTGTTTTTGTTGTTTATTTTTCTGCTCCCTCTATTGTCTCTATGTCTTCTCAGCCCTCAGAAAACGTTTATTTTTTAGTTCTCGTTTTCATAGTTGAGGTCTTCTTCAAATGTCTGGTGATCCTTAGATGTTTATTTATAATTAGGAAGTGGTACACTAAAAAGCTAAGAGGAGACTATGTACATGGGGTGGCTTGCCCCTCAGTAAGTGTTATCAGGATATGAGTGGGCTTACTTGATGAAGAACATTTCAGGTGGAGTCTCTGTGAATCTAGTCCCTAGGGCCAGTCAGTCTTTCTAGAGAATTATTCTTCATTTTCGTGCCTGGAAGGTATATATCTGGGCACTTGTGTTCTGGAAGCAGAGACAGAAAGGGCACTTGGAAGACAGACTTCCACCTAGTGCCTTGTTTTCAGCCTCACACCCTGTTGTTACCAGAATGTGAAGATTCTCTGGTTGAAGTTCTCTAAAAAAGACATGTTTACCTGCCTGGAAAGGATGGAGCAGGGGATGGGTTGGGAGAGGCCAGAGGGAAAGAGCTAGTGTTTGGTAAGCTGGGGTGGAGTGAGGGAAGAAGCGGATACATACTGTGTACAAATACAGACTTTTAGTCAGTACCTCTGCTCCAAGCCCCGGTCTCCCGCCAGCTTCCACGGAACCTGTGGTGTGCAGATGTCTAGTCTGTCAAGGGTTCTGTGGGTGAACTTGTGTGTTCTTTCATTACAGCCTCTCCTCCTTTGCTGAGGTAATTGCCATTTCCCCCCTCCAAAAATCTGACATTTCTTACCCACAGCTCTTACCTCTCTAGTTCTTGCTAACTTGTGGGTTTACATCTTTTTAATTCTTTTATTGTCATTTCAGTCAGGATTCAGGTGGGAGAAGAGAGAAACGTGTATACAATATTTACCATATCTGACCTAAGGTCTCTTATTTTTTTTTACATGGCTTTCTGAAATCACACATAGAGGCCCAGGCATAGAGAACATCAGGGGCTATAGTTCATAGCCAGTTTGCAGTAAACAAGAATTCCTTTAAGTCTTGGAGGCTGCCTCAAAGGGAGAAGCCTCACCCGGCTGTGGGGTCTCCTGGCCTCCCCTGCACTGGCTTGACAGTGCCAGAGGTCCCTCAGGGCATTGTCTCCCCTTGAGCAACTGCTGAAGTATCAGGCACAAGGGTGTGGGAGAGACAGACCTTTGGGATAGCTTTTGTGCAATGTAATTGAGGTCCAAAGCAGCATTTTTTCCTATTTCACCACAATGCTCAGACTCACTCCAAACTACCCCATTACATTTATTAAAGGGAAAAATAAGTGAAGAAACAAACCCGGGGTTATGTTTCATGGAAAGCTTGTCAAACAAGAAAGGCTTTTCCTTCTTATCTGCCTGTTCAACTTGTGAGTGGATTGTTAGCAATTAATATTTTCCAAGTTTTCACAAGTGTCCTGTAGAGAACTGGAGAGGAGCGATGCTTATTAAAAGAATGTGATAAATATAAACAATAGCAAAAGGCTTTGCAGTTAAGAAAGTGCCAAGTAGAAAATATTGTAAGACCAAAACAATCATAATAACTCCCTCCTCCCAACAAACAAAACAAAAGACATCACAGATAAAACTCCTTCTCTCTCTCCCTCTTTTTAACCAGGGAAGAAAATCTTGCTTGTGAGAAGCTGAATTTTGAAAATCCTTAAGAGATTTATTAGATATTGATTTGTAACTGCAATTTATTTTTTTCTTTTATCACTGCAATGTTCATTCAATGTCATTGTTATATAATGTGTCAATGGTGGATTAGAAACAGGCCTTCCAATTCTTTTTAGGCTGAGCTTGGCAAAAATTTAGATGCTCTTTGAAATATGAAAGTTTCTGTTGCAGCTGAATTGTGTCCTATACCTTCACCCCAACCCAATCTGACCAGTGTCCTTATAAGAAGAGGAAACTTGTTCACGGAGCACCAGAACAAGCATAAATAGAAGAAAGTCCCTGTAAGGATACAGCAAGATAGCAGAGATCTGCAAACCAAGGAGAGAGGCCTCAGGAGAAACCAATTTCCCTACGCCTTGATCTTGAAGTTCTGGCCTCCACAACTGTGAGAAAATAAATTTCTGTTGTTTAAGCACCACACAGCTGGTGATATTTTGTTGTGGCAGCTCTAGCAAATTAATATAGTTCGTTTTCCACCATATTTGATTTGAAATTTGGATATAACAACGAAGATCATAAAAATAGTAAGAATAAGATGCTTCTAAAAACTAACTTTTGCTAACAGTTGAAAAATCAGGTATTAGACCATGGTTAAGAAATTTGACACATGTGGAATGACATTGGCCCCATCGCCTGTGAGCTGAAGGTCTAAGGTGTTGAGTTGAGCTGAGCTGAGGTGGGGCTTGCAGCGTCAGGACATGGAGCCTTAGACTCTCTGTCCTGAGGGCTTGTCCTCAGTCTGTTGTCTCTCAGTCTGGCAGGGGGAAGACCCTGAAATAGAAGGTCTCAAAGGGAAAGGGAAGAGTAGATTGAGAGTGTTTCCTGGTGGCAAGTGTTCCTGATGGGAAGTGAATCAGGGGTCCATTCTGCCCTCTCAAACACCCATCAGCATGGACAGCAGCAGCCTGGGTTGTGGAATGCTGCAATGGACAGCTGGAGAAATGGCCTCTTACTCACACAGAAGATGCTTAATGGGCAGAGTGCCCTGGAGTCACCTGGGCCATCTTATTTCTCTCTTTCAGGCTGAGGAAGAAAGGAAAAAGTATGCATTCGTTTAACTAGGTACTCAAAGTGCTTGTATCTGGGCTAGTAACTCAGCTGAGGAAACAGCTGAGCACTGGCCTGTTTGTAGTCCCATGCCTGGAGGTTGCAGGTAGTCACAATTCGCCAGAAGCCAGTGAGAAAAGCTGGGCCATCATGTTTAGCCTGTATTCACCATAAGGAATTGTGTCACCCCCTCTGCGAGTGCAATGCTCATGCTGACCAAGGTCCTAGATCCAAACAGTGAACCACTAAAATGAGTAAAAATAAGGAGAGTTACAAAGACAGAAACAGAGAGGAAAGGAGGGAAGGGGAGAGGGACAGAGAGGGAAAGATGGAGATTTAGAGGGAAACAGCGAGAGACATGGGGAAAGCAGACAGAGAATAAACACAGAGAACCAGACAGGCTGGGGGAAAGCAAGTCCCCATGCCAGGGCTGAGAGGCTGGGAGATCCTCACCCACGCACTTCAGATCTGCACTCATCCCCACCTCTTAGACTGTTTAACCCATTGGAGCATCAAGGCTTAAGGAAGCCGTGGAGCCTTGTAAATGTGATGTGGTTTCTAATGGATACCCTGTGAATTCCCTGAAGTGGAACAAAAAGGATGTGGGAACCAAGTTAATATTTTTAGGTTTTATTTAAATAGGGCGTTACGCCTGGGATTCAGTCACGTGAGCTGGACATCTCATCCAGATGGGAGAGTCAAATCAAGAACCGAATCCTGGGGGCGGCCAGCAAGACTGGGGGCAAGGCATGTTCATTCTTCCTAAATGAGTCTTTATTGCAAGAGCGCTGCTTTCTCTCTGGTGCTTGTTAAATACTGTATTTATGCTGTGTATTTGTATACAGTGGGATTAAGGGACCAGACTGAATTACTGATGATGGTTGCTTGAAGGGGTGTTTGACTAGGAGATTTACACAGCATTCTTAATAATCTTTTTTATTTATTTATGGAATGTTATCATTCCAAACATACAGTTCTGCCATCCCTTAGGAAAGATGCTTTCTATTTGAGGGCCACCAGCTCTGCATGTTGATTTGAAAAGAGATAAAAGAGCATCTGGCCACCACAGCACAGGCTGCACTTCCCTCCCTCTTCATTATGCAGAGAGCTGATGCAATTTTTGCTTCTTTCCTATTTATACAAATAAAGACCACGATTTGGGAAATATGTCATGCTGGCATTAAACACCACCAATCTTGCTGGGTTGAAATGTACACGTTCCATTAACAACAATTATATTGTATAATTAAGGTTTTGATCCCCAAAGTCTGACTTGGAAGCTTTCTCAAATACCGATGGGTTTATCGAAGATGTTAAAATAAATATGCCCCTCCTGTTACCCTCCTCCACTTCCCCATTGCTCGCCCCCCTTCCAAAAGCACCACTAATACTTGAGTCAATGACTTGGTCTGCAGTAAAAGTGGGGTTCAAGTGCCCTCTAGTGACTGTGTGGAAATGAAAATAGAAAAGCTTTGAAAAGGTAGACAAATGCCTGCAAGCAGAATCATCGAACATTCCTGTACATTTGATGGGGCTCCTGTGTACGAGTCCACATGATCAACACTGGGTGCAGGCAGGTGATCTGGATCCCTCAGGATGAGGCTGTCCATACAATCCTGCTGTAATGGTACTCTCCATCATTCTTTTGTGGGCCTCTCAGTTCAAGTTTAGGTAGAAATTTCCCAAGGCATATGCAGTCTTGGCACACTCATGGGTAAACAGTCACAGGGAAAGGGCTAATGAGGTTCAAGCCCTTGCACCTGGGAGTGTCTCTTGACCCTTACTCCCCCACTGCCAACCCCACCACAGTCTTGGCACGTTTTACTCTTCTGGCAGCTGGAGAGAGCTCTGACCTGTGTCTCGTCAGTGAATGCTGGTGGTGGTGACAATAATGAATTTCTAATGGCAATTAACACAGTGACAGGGTTTATAAATTATAGATTATGACAACACTCCCTGCGATCTGGTTTTTTCCTTTGAAGACCACCTGGCTATCCATAACGGTCTCACCAGCCAAATCCTGTATTTGTGGGCCAAGACAGAAGAAGAACAACAATGAAAAAAAGCTGGAAATCTTAGAACAGACTCACATCTTAATGAGGAGAGTAAGTGTTGGCCCAAGTGCCCCAGGACTGAAGCAAATCAGAGAATGTTAGAATGAGGCACACCTGATTCAGCCGCTAAATAGTCTGGTTGGCTAAGAATCAGAATTGAGGCATTTTTCTTTTCTAGTTCTCTTTGGTGAGGATCTGTGAGCATCCAAATGATGTGAAGAGCAATATGGTTAATCTGCACTACTTCGTGAGTACATGTATTCTGAAGAAAGTTGTGGTTGAGAAAGGTGGGGATGGTCACTGCTCCATCATTCCCAGACAGGACTGGCAGTGTGTGGGTGCGTTGACGTGTTTCCTTGCTGAAAGTGAAAATTGGGTAGATTTTCTTCCAGAAGTGAATGGTGGTGGAAGCATGATTCCTGGTTAGGCCTACACACATAGCACATGATTCTGTATTTAGTTACTCTTTAGAATCCCTAGGAGAAAACTGGCTCAGGATAGAAAAGGGAAGTACATTGAAAATTTTGGTAGACTTCCTAGAAATGTGGAAGCATGCGCAATTTGTGGAGCTGAAAATGTTAAGGGGATTGAACAGATAATAAACTCATACTAATACTAAGGTGAATAGGGCAAGACGGATTATTTTGGGAGACTCCTGTGGCAGAAACTATTGACTACTTATCCCAAATCAACCAGACCCTTCTTCCTTCTTAGTAGCATACTGCATTTGTTTAGAAACTGGGTTTGTAGGAGCTTCAGAGACCCCTCCCTAGCCCTAGAGGCAAATACTGATTACAGCAAGACAATTGTGGGAGGTGTATGGGAAACCTCTAGGAAATGTTTCTCTTGAAATCCATAAAGGGAAGCCTGGGAGGAATACTTCCTCTTTGCTGGATGTGGCGTCTGCTTGTACCATCTGGAATTGCTATAGCCAACTTACAAATACAGATGAAAGCTTTATCAACCTGCTGAGTGCAGCAGAATGGAAAGATGCAAAGCACCCTGATCTTGGGAACTGGCCACCTTCAGACTTCTTGCTACATCAGGTAACACAGTTCTCTCATTGTTTAAGTCACTTTCAGTTGGGGTTTCTGTTACTTGGAACGGAAAGCATCTTAACTGATACCACCACTATTTGAAACAGTGTATAACAAGAATGTTGTCTTTGAAAAATCAACACCATCAGAAGACAAGTGCTGATAAAGCAATTAAATACAGTGAGAAGGTCTTTAAGATCCCAGTTAGTTCTGACATGCCATGCTCTAATCTGTGGATCTTTGTTATGGAAGAAAATAGAAGGACAAAAAAGTTCATGGAAACTTTTGGGCTAAACTATTGAGCCTGCCTTGGGCAGTGTGAGTAAAATGTTCTCTATGTGTGATTCACATACTTGTGAAATTTAGACTTGCATTTCTGACTTTCCAAAGCAGAGAGTGAAACAGATTGAGATCTCTGCTTCAGCAAACCAATAATTATAATTGACTAGAAGAACTGTAAATTGTTTTCAGTTGATGACTGAGTAATCACCTTATATTTAAGAATATTCACCCGAATGTCATCTTGAGCCAAGGTATGAGAATATGCCATGTGCCATAGAGTTCATAATGTGTTTTTTGACTAATAATCATAAATAAGTAGGTATTTTTTCTGAAAGACTTAGGCTATGATTTTAAGAGTGTACTTTATATTTGTTAGGCAATGCATGTCATTAATTGATATCATGTTTACAAGTAAATCCTCTTTAATATACTTCAACATTGACAGCCTTCGTAAGGAAGAACAAATAATGTAGTCTACATATATATACAAATAGGGTTTACTTTTGTAATAAAATAAAATGTAGGGAAGATTAATTAGATGCATATTTATTTATAAGTATATTGGTTGCAAGAAACAAGCAGTTCACAGAAAGCACAATAGTTGTAGGGAGACCTTATTCTCAGATTTTCCAAGTCTATTTCAATTTCAAATATTATTTACTATTGTGAGAACAATGGGTATTGATTTTTTGGTTTGGGAAATATGATCTGTCAGAGGACACATTTTGCGTTAACTCTACCCTGCAGCAAGCCCTCACATTGTGTGTGGAGGGGAGGAAGGGAGCAAAAGGTAGATGTAGGGGAAACTTCCTGGAGCCCCTGGATCCATAACCCAGAGAGAGCTGTCCCCCTGGGCTTTTCCAGGACCCAGCAGGGGCTATCTGCTCCCTGGGGGCACTGGCAATGACGCTCTTTTCCTGTTTCTCGTCTGCAACGCTAAGCTTCACCTTCTACTTCTGGGAAAAGGTTAAAGGTTGCAAGTAAGCTCATCTTCCTCACTGATTTCTGCCCACCTGAAACTTGGCTTCCACTAGTCATATATTGTTCTGTGAGTGTGATCAGTGCACAGGAGGAAATGATTTTGCAGGGAGCTCTTGAAGAAGATAACTTGAAGTATAGCCCAAAGGATAGTGTTGGGATAGGTCCTCACTTCCATCTTGACTAGAAGGTTGGGGGTAAGGGGAGACATTTCACATTGAGAAGATGACATTTAACTGTAGGGAGGAATATCCAGAGAAGGAATGATTTTACAGGCAGACAGAGGTAGGTTTGAATACAGGTCTGATCCTTGTTGTGTGACCTTGTACTTGAACATTGTTGAAATCTCATGATGCCCATGCAGGGTTGTGGTCATCAGGATTGACAAGATAGCATATGAGGAACTCAGCATAGCAGCTGGTTCACTGTCAATATCCAGTAACTCCTGGAAAAGAAATCAAGGCAATGAGTTAAATAACATGCTCTATAAGTGACATCTAAAAGTGACATGAAAATACGCCTTAAAAAAGTCATCAGGATAAGGAAAAGCTGTGTTCTGACAAAACGTAACCTGAAACCTATTGGATAATAGAATGAATTACAGGAGCTCAGCAAATCCAAGGATCTAATTGTCATACTAAGAGATTAAGCTTTTACTTCTGTGATGTGCTCTGAATTAGGAAGTTTCATTGATTACGTTCTTAAGAAGATAGCTTTTTGAAGGCCCCATTTAAGATTTAGTAGCAACATTATTGAAGAGTTAGTGTCCCGTTCCCTTTTGGTGTTTTGGGTTGAACTATAAATCCTACACTGGGAGTCTCTCAAATAAAAAGTATTTTTAGGTGTTGAATTGAAGGTCTTTTCATGCAAGGATGCCAAGTTTCTTACAGCAACAATGCAGACACCAGGCCAGTCCTCTACCCTTTCTGCAATTTTCTCTTTGGTCTAAGGTAGCTCTGTGAAGTTATGTTTTTCTGTATGATTATTTCCATGGCACTGATGAAGTTATACTTTTTTTTTAGTTGTTTTTGTTCTTTTCTGTGAGACCGAATCATTTCAGGAAAACAGGGTTCTTTAAGTGAATAACTAAAGTTGTCTTTTGGGTTGTCTTTGTTGATTCTTAAGGAACCCTCAAGAATGGAGAGTTGAATGGTAGGGTTAGTACTTAAATAGAATAGCTGAAGCAGAGATGACAAACATTGTGTGCTGATAGCTTACCAGATTAGTGATGGAAATGTAGAGCATAACTCTGCACTGAAGACTGAAATCGCCTCTGAGACACCAGCAAGACCAGCATGGAGCCAAAGGAGGACTGATGGAGAGTGGCGCCACCATTGTGAATGCTGGCATTGGAGCCCATCACAACCTATATCAAAATGGGTGGACTGAAATGTGAACTTTCTAGTACTCCAGCTGTTCCTGAGATTCTTAGAACAGGGACACATCCTAGTTGGCCATCTGGAGGCATATCTTGGGTCTAACTTATGAGCAAGTGACTTAAAAAAAAAGTGAGGAGCATCAGAATTTGGCCACTAACCCAGACTAATACTCACAGGGTTGCCTATTTGGAAGTCATGCCTGCTACTCCCTGATCTTATTCATTTCTTAAGTGACATTTGATTTTTGAATTTGGGCCACTTATTTTCAAATTTCTGAGGGTGGTAGATAGTATTGGGGGAAAAAACACCTCAAATGTACTTTTAAATATAGATGAGCAGTGAGTATGAGGTGGAAGAAATCAATCAGCACAATTATATTTTGCAACAATTATAACAAGTCCCTACAGATAATAACCATAGTGAAATGATGCATAGTGCTTGTCCTCCTGTGACCTTCAACAACACCTCCAGCAGCTCAGTGGTCAGTCATAGGCTGCAGCTTCTCCAGATTAAAAATGCACCATCCTGAGGGGCCAGAGTCACCTCTATAGTAGTCACCCTGTTCTTAAGGTTCTTAGCATATTTTATCTGGGGTTAAGAACCAACTAGTATCTTTTACTTGGTAGTGGGGTGAGGTGGGGTTGACACATGCAAGTGAGCTCAGGGACAACCAGCAACATAGAGAGATATAGGGCAAAGAGCTTTTCTAGACCAGAGCTTCACCTGCTGCGCAAGCTGTTACCATTTTCTGTTGTGCATGGAGGCAACTGTTCCTCTGGTGAGAAACGCTTGAAATCACGTCATTCTAATGCCACCCTTTAAGAGCTTTGAACCCATTCGAATGATTGCAACATACTTGAAACTTTCATCTCTATGTATGTTCCTAATTATCTATTCCAAATAACATGCCAAGTATTTCTTGGTATTGCTTAATGTGACTGAAGAAAATATTAATGTTGTTAAGGACTTAGAGTAAATGTAATCTCACTTTGTTTTCTTATAATGGGAGTAAGGTTAAATGACAATCTGAGGTTACTATTAATTTGCTCTTTCAGTGAATACAGATGAAGCCCCTTTTGTGTTCCAAGCATTGTTCTGGGGCTACAGATAAAATAGAAGAGCAATAGATAGGGCATGGTCTGCCTTTAAGGAGCTCACAGTTTGGAAGGGAAGTAGACCTAGCATCAAATAGTAACAATCGATTGTGGCATGTGGACAAAGGAGACAGGCACAAGGTGGTGACAAAGGGCTGAGTGGAGGACCCTGAATCCCAGCTCAGTACTGTTGCTGCTAGAAAGGGACTTATGAGTTCCCAGAACAAAGAACACTTTGTTGTTGTTCAGTCTTCGTGGTTTAAAGAGCTTCATCAATGCAGAGTTATTTATGTTATTCTCATATACTGTTAGTTTCAAGCATTTATGAACAATCATTAATCTGCCTACCAAGGTTAAGAAATAACTTTATATCCATACATGCTTTTTAGTTCCCAATGGACTGGCTTTCACATGCATTTTCTCATCAAAATTCAAAAACCTATGAAACCGAAGGAAGGGGCTTAATGAACATTATCCCCATTTTTCAGATAAGAAAGCTGAGGTGAAGAAAAGTGAAGAGACTAGCTCTAAGTCATAAAGCTACTTAATTGGCAGATTGAGCCATGTGAATTGAGGTCTTTCTAACTGCTTGGACCATGAGTGCTTGTGGATAATCCAATGCTGAGAAGACTTATTCCTTGAATGAGTGTCACTCAATGTAGGTTTCACATGTGGGTTTAATAGGAGTACTGGGTTGGTCATTCCGTCCTTTTAGAGACTCTGGTTCTGTGAATCCTGCACTATGTCACTCTGCACGTTTCTTGTATACTTTTCATTATTCTTTCTCTGTCTCCTCTACCTGCCAGGTAAGTGTTGGTGCTCCACGGGGCTGATCCTGCCATGTGTCTTTCTATCTCTCACACACTCTGGACAATCAAGCACATTTTGAGGGCATCAGTACCGTGTCCCAAATTGGATTTTCTAACTCTGACCTCTCCCCAAGCATCAGAAAAATATACCAGCTGCCTGCAGGACATCTCCCGTGGATCCCCGGAAGTCCTCTACATTCCTGCCATGTGATTCTTCCCTCCACTCAATACTGGAACCCTCACTATTATTCTTAATTCACTTGATGTCAGCATCATCCGCCCAGACACCCAGACTCAAAAGCCACGTGTTTTGTCTCCCTCACATGTCACATCTAACTGGATCATCACGTCTTCATTTGGTCCTCCAAATATATTTTTTGAAATCTGTTTCCTCTTTCTCATTCCTGTTGCCACTGTCCTGTGTATTTTAATGGGTCCTCTAGTATGTCTGTGGGTTTCTTGAGAGCATATTGAGGTAAAGGGCAAGTGATATATTCATTCGAGCATTCATTCACTAATTAACTTCACAAAATATTGAGACAGATCTCACAGCTACTGAGAAAAACTGGGTTGATCCTTTTGAGAAAATTGAACTTGACCTGGAAACCTTATAGTCTTTTCTCATCCTATCTAGGTTAATTAACCCTGTATTACATAGCTCTCAGGCCTTCACAGTTTCACACTGGATATCTAGCTATTGTCTAGCCAGAGAGCAAAGATTAAATGACAGTTCTTATCAATCATTCCCAAAGTAACCTCTCTCAAAACCATAAGATTCTGCCAAGTAAATGCCTGAGGCTTTGATTAAAAAGATGTTTTGGCCACAAGTCACATCTCTGATTTTATCAGAATTTTTCAAAAGTAACTGTAAAAATTCCAAACTCTGGGAGAGTCTCAACAAATTAACGTATCTGTGGTAATTCTGGTAGTATTTTTTTTTTTTTACTTCTTTGTGAACTTATGTGAAATGCTTACAATTCATAAAATTACATCTTATTTAATGAGGTGTTTAGGAATATATTCAGTATCACATTTATTGAATAGTTTTTAGTGAAATAAATAGAGATAAGCAGAATTGGAACCAGCTTAGAAATGAGTGAAGAAATTCCTGCAGAAGAATAGATTTCCTTTAGCAACTCCTTTGATGCCTTTAAAATGTGATTCATTTCTCAAAATGCTTAAGTATAGACATGTTTCAGGAACATATACTGAGTGCCAAGTTAAGTATACCTATTATGTATTATAGTGATGAGTAATTTGTTCATGCTAAGCAATGGTCTGATTGTGAAGATTTATACTCTCATCTTGGTAGGCTTAGACCTTTGATATTTGGTTTATCCAAAGTTTATCTGGTCCCAGGAAAAATGAGTGTGGTGGATTAAAAATGACTACAAATGTCTTAACCTTCATCCCATTGAAAGATGACAGCTAATTCTTTTCCTCTTGAGTCCAGACTGGCCCTGGCACCTGTTTTGGCCTGTAGAATGTGGTAGAAGTCTCTGGCAGTCTTCTGAGGCTCGGGCCTCGAGAGAGCTGCAGCTTCCAATTTCACTGCTTGGGACATGCCCTCTTGGAAGCCAGCATCCATGCAAGATGTGTGATTAGCCTGAGATTAGTAGGCTGTGAGGAAGCCCAAGCTAGCTGTGTGGAGAGACTGACAGAGAAACTGGCCACCAGGGAACACTGAGTGTCAGGCAGGTACACGAAGCTTTGTTGGAACTTCTAGCCTGGTTGGGCCACCAGCCAATGCCACAGGGAGCAGGACTATTCAGCCTATCCTTGTCTGAATTCCTACCCCACAGAACTATGAACAAGTAAAACAGTTATTTTCTAAGCTTCTATGTTTTGGGGTAGTTTGTTCCACAGCACTAGGTAATCCAAAGTATTGGCTCATATCACCCACCGTCTTCCCTGAAGGAAAGTTTACTTTGGAAACCAAATCAACTAGTGAATCAGAGAATCAGGGCAGAAAGAAATGTTCTCAAGGAGATCTAGGACTCCATTTCTCGGGCTTCGCATTTGATCTGGGAATCGTCTCTTCTTGCCAGTCTCAGAAGGCATTGCCCTCAATTTTCCCCCTCATGAGTGCCATTTTCCCATTGTTATAAGGTGGTCTTGTTAGTTCTTCTGATTACTGTAAGTTTTACATCAGATTACGACCATTTCGTGTCAGGCCACTAGTAGACACTCAACAGGGTCATTTGACGAAAATAGAAGGAGCTCCTGCATTGCCGTGCTAGGCACTGTAGATACAAGAACGAATATGATATGGTCCCTGCCCTCAAAAAGCTTATAATTTATTATGGGGAGAAAAGTCATGATCATATAATTATAATTCAACTCTAGGGTATGATGGTTTCTTGGGACACATGAGTGATTATTTCTGGCTTGGTGGAAGATTTCCTAGTGAGAGTGATATCAGGTCTTGGCCTGGGAGGGTGAGTAGGAGCTTGACAGTAAGGGAAGTTTCTCAGAGTCATCCTACCAGAGGGAGTAGTGAGAATGAAAGTCTCTGAGATTGGGAAACTTCAAGGTATGAGGCCGGGGCATAGCGAGAATGATGGAAGATGAGATTGGAAAGACAGCCTGTGATCTGATTATGCCGGTTTTTTGATACTCACTCCTTAGCCAATGAGTTAGAAGTTTGTCTTGTTAAAATGGGTGAACTGTGGAAGGTTGAGGTGAGAGGAGATCACATCTGTGTTCCTATGTCATGGGTCATGAACCATCTTTCCGCTCTTATCACATGATGTGGGACTCTTTGTTCATATAAAGTTGATACTGTAGGAAAGGCACAAATGGATGAGTAACTCAAAGCATGACTCTAGAGGAAGGTGGCTTGATGACCCAAGGAATAGCTTATCACTTTACCAGTTAAGAATAGAGAGAATAAAGATCTAGTGTTCGATAGGTCAGTAGGGTGGCCATAGTTTACAATAATCTATTGTATATTTTAAAATAGGTAGAAGAGAATAATTCAAATGTTTCTAGCGTAAAGAAAAGACAAATATTTAAGGTGGTAGATATCTCAATTACACTGATTTTATCTTAGCAAGTTGTATGAACGTATTATCACATGTACACCCAAAATGTATACATCTATCATGTACCAATAAAAACAAAAAAGTAGGGGAAATATATTTAGATCCTTTTGTTTGACTATCCAACTCTTAGGAAGTGTAATATCTGCAGGGTGCAAGGAAACATGACTTTGGAGAGGTGTTTTTTTCCTGGCCTCAGAGAACAGAGTAGTCTCAGTTCCCAAGGCACTCAAAGGTTTCTGTGGTGAGGGAAAACTGCAGTTTCTCTCAACCTGTGTTGTGTGCCAGAGGTGATTACATATCCTTTCAATAACACATTAAGCATTGCTTCTTAGCAAGTGTCCCCTGTAGCCTTAGTTTATCTCAAAAGAATTATCTGAGGTCTTAGTAAGCCACATTTATGAAAAATTTTGCAGAATGAATATTGACAAGCAGGCTGCTGTCTTTGGCTGTTTTGTTGTGAAAGGTGCTAAGGACTAGAAAATGAGGTTAACAATCTGGGCTCAGCCACTGACCTGCTGAATTCCAACCACTCATTCACATGGTTACAGGGTTTGATAGGTCTGTAGCGGGCCTACTATGTGTCAAGCACCGTGCAAAGAATGAGTGGTGCTCACCTTGCTAGTGCGAAGTGAGCAGTGCAGTGAGGGACAAAGACAGGGAGCACCAAGGGAAGGTTCTAGATGGTTGCTTATTGAACAGGTACGGCTGTAATTTTCCCTTTTGTGATTTTTTTGAGGTGGAGTCTTGCTTTGCCACCCAGGCTGGAGTGCAGTGGTGTGATCTCAGCTCACTGCAACCTCCCTCTCCTGGGTTCAAGCAATTCTCCTGCCTCCCTTTTGTGATATTTATCTTGAGTTTCCATATAAGGAATATGCTGGCTTTGTAAAATGATTTGTGAAGTTTTCTTGTTTTTATGCCATGGGATATTTTAATTTATTTTTATTGATACATATTAGATGTACATATTTTCTGGGTACATTTGATTTTTTGATACATTCATTTAATCAGAGCAGGGTAATTGGGATAGCCATCACCTTAAATAGTGACATTTTCTTTGTTAGGAACATTCAAATTATCCTTTTCTAGTTATTTTGAGATGTACAATTAATTAATGTTAACTACAGTCACCCTATTGATCTATTGAACACCAGGTCTTATTTCTTCCATGTCACTAATCAACCTCTCTTCATCCCTCTTTTTCCTTAACCTTCCTGGCCTCTAGTAACTACCAATCTATTCTTTATCTCATGATCCACATTTTTAGCTTCCTACATATGAGTGAGAACATTTGCTATTTGTCTTTCTGTGCTTGGCTTGTATGCTTAACATAGTGACCTCCAGTTCATGGAATATTTTGTGTAAACAGGGGAATAATCTATTTCTTGACTTTATGTGCGTAGCTGGTGGAAACACTTTATGGGTCTGATCTCCTTCTTGGAGATAATTTGTTGATGGACCTTTTTTTCCTCTTGTTTCTTTCATGGTTATTTGTCTATTTAGGTTTTCTGTTTCTTCCCAAGGGAATTTTGACATTCGTATTTCTTGAAAATAAGTCATTTCAAGACTTCATAGTATTCTGTTGTAATTGATTTCTTCTGTATTTGCCACATCCTGTCTCACTCTTGACTTCATCTAAGATCTTCTGTTTACTTAATTCGTTACAAGATTTTCAATTTTATGTGTTTTGGCCTCCTTTAAATTTTGGAATTTCTTCTTCAATTGTGTTTTTCCCCCCTCTTTTTCTAATACATACATTTCAATTTTGTTCTTCATTATTAATTCCTTTGGTGTTCTTTCCTTGTTAGAATTTTCTAGACTCTTGACTTGAATTCTTTGCAAACTCTTGCTTTTTTTCTTGTTTATGAAGGGACACATTTTAGTGGCTTTACACAAGACTTCTTGCTCATCTAAGGCCCAGTGTGGGTGTTTCTTGACCAGTGGCTCTCTACCAGGCTTCAGGGACCCGGTCTCCTCCATCTGTTACTTCTATCATTCTCTAGGGCCTTAATTGTGTTTGCATCCCATGATGGATTGGGGCTTGAGAGTGCTCAGGCTCATTGGCTTCCTAAAATCCTGGGCCTAGACATGGCTCAGTCACTTCCGCTCTCATTCCATTGGCTGGAACTCAGTCACATGGCCACACCTCACTGCAAAGGAAGCTGGGAAACGTACTTTAGTAATGTACCCAGGAAGAAGTAGAAATGAATTTTGCTGGACACCAAACAGTTTCTTCCACATTTTTGAATAATCCTTCTTATCTTGCAATCTATGTCTTTCTGATATTAATATAGCTATATAAGCTTTCTTGTGAGGTTTGTCTGTCATATGGTTTTCTATCCTTCTATTGTAACTTTTTTTTTGTTTCCTTCTGTTTTATGTGTGTTTTTTTCTAAAAGGTATATGTTTAGATTAAACTTTTACAAACTGGTAACATCAGTGTTTTGTTTGTTTTTTGAGACAGAGTCTCACTCTGTCACCCAGGCTGGAGTGCAGTGGTGTGATCTTGGCTCACTGCAACTTCCGCCTCCTGGGTTCAAGCAATTCTCCTGCCTCACCCTCCCAAGTAGCTGGGATTGCAGGCACCTGCCACCACACCTGGCTAATTTTTTTTTTTTTAGAGATGAGTTTCCCTATGTTGGCCAAGCTGGTCTTGAACTCCTGGGCTCAAGTGATCCACCTGTCTCAGCCTCCCAAAGTGCTGGGATTACAGGTGTGAGCCACCACACCCGCCCAGTAACACCAGTTTTAACTGCAAGTTTTGCTTATGTAAATTTACTCTGATCATTTAAATATTTAGACTTTTTCCTAGCATCTTTATGCTTTCTATTTTTTCTTGCATTTTCATGCTTTTCTACTTTTCTTAACTTTAATAATTGACTTGAAAACTATCCCTCCCAATGATTTGTATATACTCTTGTCATAACTCTTGACATTTAATTGTGCCTACATAGCTTAACAAGTCTAAATGTATTAAATATTTTAAAACTTCCCCTCATGAAAACATAAGGACCTTTAGACTACTTTCATTCCAATTATCCTTCCTTTTGAATACTGTTGATCAATAGCAATGAAAAGGATTGTAAGTGTGGTGTTTCAAGCCTGCCCCATGACTTATTCCACCAGGTTAGGAGTTTAGTGGGGTCTGAGTGTATTGTGCTTACTTTCTCTAATGTCATACTGCTTTCTGAGTAAGAGGTGATACAGGTCACTTTTCAGTATATTCTTTGATCTGCTCCCTTCTATACTATATCTTGCAGAAATATCTGTGGATGGCTTCTTTCCACACTCTCAAATCCTGCTGCAGGATTTTCCTTGTCTTCGTGTCCTTTTGATTATTATAAATAACATGGAAGCTTTATTAGGGAAGAGATTGGGTCTGTTTCATGCACTCCAGCCCAGTATACCATGATAAAGAGCAGAATACTTCATTGGAGCAAAATGTGAATATGATTTCTGTTTTAAATTTTGGCAAAAACAAACTAATTTTTTAAAATGTTATGAAATATAAAATATTGACCCAAAGAACATAGTTGTTATACCCTTTCCATTATGATATACAGGGCAATGTTATGTGATAAGCATGAGGTAATTGTTGAATGCATCCAATGATGGCATTTCATAAGGAGGGTGTACTGCTTTATATATTTGAAACCTAATCAGAAAGTGTCTGCATTTAACATCAGAAGCTACCGTTTTCTTAAAGACAAAGGCCTTTAAAACAGTTTACTGCTTAGAGTTCATAGCACACTGACGTAACTTAGTTCAGAGTGTATTTTGGCAACTCTTCAGCTGAGAAAGAATAGTGGATTTTGGAAAACAAGGCCTTAAGAAGACTTGTCATTTTAAGACTACGTTTTAAGAGTGTTAAAGTTTAAAATCTTAAACTTTAGAGATATGGAATCTTCAAATTACTGATTAGTTCACAATGGCTATAATTATGGAGAAACTGGTGTGTAATAAAACTTGGCATTGAGTGCAAAGACTACCATTTTTGAGCAAAGCATAGAAAGGTTCCAAGTGGGGCAGGACAAAGAGTGGGAGGTGTGGACATTTCCAACAGCAGGCACTGCTGCTGCTGTTTCTTCCTGACAGGCAGTGGCAGAGAACTGTTTCAATAACTCCTCCAAACACCATCTGAGACCTCACTTTGTGAGAGCTGAGTATTCTAGGTATGCTATTTAGGGCACTGATCTCTTTAGCTGTAGCTTAACCCTGTGGATAGGTGATGAGAGTCAGCTGCTTCTCCTTCAGGTTCCTAATCATGGCTTTATCACCCCTAAGATTATGCTTAGTTCCCACTAAGATGATGGGCATGTTGGAACATGGTGGTGAATATCAGGACACCACTATTTTCAAATGATGCAGGACTCACAAAGGAAAAGCAAATAAAGAATTCATCTGTTTGCAGATAGGATAGGAAGCGTAATCCATCATACTCTCCCGTCCAGTTGTATCCCATGAGCCCAAATTCACTGGTTTTTCCATCCACTGTAACATTGGCAGAATAGTTGTCAAAGACAATGGGGCTCTCTTCTCCAGGAAGTGCACTGGTGTGTACCTGAACAGTAGGTAAGTTTTATCTACAGATCTGTCTTCTACCATTGTACACATGAAAGCCTGCATCTAGGTCACTCGCTGGCTGGGCACAGATGCAAGAAGCAGCAGGTGCGGGATTCAGGTGCAGCATGTTTGGAATTCGAGGGTCTTGGACATAGTGGAATATTATATGGTCTACTCTGATTTATCCAGTGTAATGCAAATTACTGTAGTAAGACTTGCATCTGAAGTAGTTTTCATGAAATAGGCTGTGGGTGGGTGTGCTCCCAGACTGGCGTTAGTGGTGCCAGTGATAAATAGCAATTGAGTATAAGACCCAAGGTCTTTCTACCACCTTCAGCACAAGGTAATAGAAGGATCTAGAATGATGGTCATAGGACCAAGATTTAAATTTCACTTCCTTTGTGAATAAATCTGTGACTCCGGGCAGGTGTTTGTTAATCTTTCTGAGCCTTAGCTTGAACATTTCTAAAATGGAGGTAATAACACCAATCTACAAGGATTATTGCAAAAATATAAATCAATGTGATTAAAGGAAGAGAAAAAGGTAAGATGTATTACAAACTGTAAAGTAACTTGAAAATGAAAGTAATTCATGTAACAAGCATTTTGAGGAATTATTGTGCACATAAATTGTATGAAGAATGTTAAAAGACAAAATTAAAACTAATTAAAATATCTTAATTGGCTTTTATTCATGACTTTAGAATCAGGCAGCCCTCTGAACCAGAACAGGTTCAAATAACTTCAGTCTGCCATGTGCTCGGACAGCATTTATGGACAGAAAATGGAAATGAGGTACAGATAATGAAAGTGTGGGACAGAGACAGCTTGATTGGTTACAGCTCAGCATTTGCCTTATTTGAACATAGTTTGAACGGTTGGCTACCTGCAATTGACTGAAGTTTGGCCGCTGTGATTGGTGGAGACTCAGCTGTTTGTTGCAAATGTATACCCTTAAGCTAGGCTTCCAGTAAACTTATATGCAAGTCAGGTTGCAATCTATGTGAGGACTCATGTACAGAGGCATCTTCGGGTTAAATTTAGTTTAATTTAACAAAGGTGACAGCAATTTACCAGGTATATCTTTAAGTGTTTCCTGTCATTTTAGTCTACCAGTTGAGAAGTTTCTGTGGAAAAGCTTTTCTCTGAAATCCATTCTACATAGTAATATTTCCTTATCCCATTGGCTGGATTTTATTTTATTTTATTTTTCTTTTAACGTTTATTTTAGGTTTAGGGGTACATATGTAGGTTTGTTACACAGGCAAACTTGTGCCATGGGGGTTTGTTGTACAGATTATTTTGTCACCCAGGTACTAATCATAGTACCTGATAGATATTTTTTTGACACCCTCCCCCTCTTCCCACCCTCCACCTTCAAGTAGGCCTCAGTATCTGCTGTTCTCCTCTATGTGTCCATGTGTTCTCATTGTTTAGCTCCCACTTATAAGTGAGAACATGCAGTATTTGGTTTTCTTTTCCTGTGTTAGTTTGCTAAGGTCTCCAGCTCCATACATGTTGCAGCAAAAGACATGATCTCCTTCTTTTTCATGGCTGCATAGAATTCCATGGTATATATGCACCACATTTTCTTTGTCCAGTCTACTGTTGATGGGCATTTAGGTTGATTTCATATCTTTGTTATTGTGAATAGTGCTGCAGTGAACATACACATGTATGTGTCTTTATGGTAGAACAATTTATATTCCTTTGGATACATACCCAATGATAGGATTGCTGGGTCTAATGGCAATTCTGTTTTTAGTTCTTTGAGGAATGGCCACATTGCTTACCACGATGGCTGGACTAATTTACACTCCCACAGTGTATAAGCATTCCCTTTTCTCTGGATTTTAGAAATAGGTAAGGATTTTAAAATATCAAAGAGCATAAGGATTTTTCAACACTTGCTCCTTGATTTTATTAATAAAGAGAGAACTGTGCCAAGAGTGCATGCTTCAGTGAGAAATAATGAGGGAAAATTGTTCAGAGGGCTTACTTAGTTAAGTGGAATTAAGCTAGCCTGTAATTTTTGTATTAAACTGCTGGTAGTTGGGAACCAATATTTGGAGCTACTCATTAAATAAATTACCTAGATTAAGGAGTTTTCCATGATTATAAACACAGGGAAGGATGAATGTCTTTAAAACCTATAGTCTTTTAAAATAAAGACTAATGCAAGGTTGCTGAACAAGTAGCCCTAGACCCTGGCCACAAGGCCCACAGAGACTGTTGATCAGTGCCCTCCCATCACAGGAGAGAATTGGAATGGAGCTGCTGGGAGTCAGGATAGAACTGCTGCTTCTGTCTCTCTGGGTGTGTGCAATCTTTGATTGGCATGTAAACTCCCTGACTCTGTTTCTGTATCTCTAAAGAGGAGTCTGAACACTGATCTGGACAGGAGTATTAGATGCGTCTGACTCAGGATGCAGTTACAAACAAAGCTGATTCAACAAGGGATGGTGAGTTCTTCTTAAATGTCCTTGTAGGCAGATCACCTGGGGATTTCGTTAAGCTGTAGCTTCTGGCTCAGGAGCATCCAGAGTATGATCTCATGTGTGCATTTCTGATGATGCTGGCCTACAGATCACACTTTCAGTGGTGAGGGCTTTAACAATAAAGAAAATGTTAGCTCGTTTAATTTAAAGACTCAGGAAAAGTATTGACTTCAAATAAGACTTGTAACAGTTGTTCAATAATGTCATGAAAGTGCTGTTTTTTTTTCACTTCTTCCTGTATTCTGTAAAGTTGGCTCCACCTTTGAGCTGGCTTTCCTCATGGGACCAAGATGACTGCCTGCAGTCCCTGAGGCTTTGGTTCATACTTCCTTGGGTGTGACCAGCAGAAAATTTGTCTCCAGTATTACCAACAAAATTGCTAAGATTCATTTTGATTGTACAGATGAAATAAATTGATTTATTTAACTACAAGTGGAGCAAAGCTGGAGTGAAATTTCTAAAGCCTATAGAAATCAGGGCTATGAGAAGGGGAGGGTTTGCTGGGGAGGAAACCAAGAAATATCCTCTGTAGAGTCAAATAAGATAAAAGTTTTGATCAAAATTAACAAATGTAGCACACACAAAGAGAGAGAGAGAGAGAAGGGACGGAGAGAAAACATAGAGTTTGCATATTTCTTCATCTGATTTGGGAAGCTTCTGAGTCGGTTTAAAATGTTAGTTTTTGTTTATATCAAATATGTTTTGGAAATCATGACATCCTTTTAGGGATCCCTTTGGCATATTTTGTTTATTAGTTTAAATAAGAATGTGGCTTTGTGTCAACAAGATTCACTAACAAGGGTTGGATTGAATAATATCTCTATAAAAAGATCGGAAAATCCAGAGCATGAAGAAACTTTTAAAGGTTTTGTAGTCTGTTTTTATCTTATAATTACAAATTTAACTTTGTTGTCTGGATAGAATTGGAGGGAGATAAAGGAAGTGTAGAATTGAAATAATTGTAGCAAATGAGAATATAAAGACAGAGTATGCAGTCAAACTGGGCGTGAGGCTGCTCTTCCCAGTACAGAAGCAATGGTTTGTTGACTAGGATAAACACAAATTAAAGTTAGGAGAGTTACTGCAGTTAACAGTGGTGAACTTCTTGCTAATCTTGCTATTCCTATGCCCAAAACTTTGGCAATATTTGTGCTGTCGTTCACTCTGATAAAGGGTATATTCTTACCACCCAACCAGCCAGTCTTAGCAGGACAAATGAAAAACTGGGAGCTGTTTATGTTGGGTCCACCATTTGCTGTAGAAATGTGCCAGGGCTGAAAAGAAGTCCTCATCAGGAAATTTCTATCCATGGATGAACTTATCGTAGTTCCATGCTGACAGGGATGACATCACTATCCTGCCAAATAAACTCAAGAATAATTCTAAGGCAGGAATCCTAACTGTATTCTTTCTGTGCACATGATGCTGTTGGCCTTGGCTGGTGTAGATGTGGCATAAACTGGGTAAGGTCCATGAAAAGCCTAAGAAATATTTTAGTATTACGTTGTTAATAATTTGAACTTGCCAAAATAATGAAGAGTTTTTTTAATTGAAATTGAGGGTAGTCTTGGAGACTACCTAAACTGGTAGTTGATGTCAGAAATGAGGGTGGTCTTGGAGACCATACCCCCTAAGTTCACAGTTGATGTCAAGAGTGGGATTCTCGCACGTGACCCTGACTCGCTGAAACATGATTTGAGAAGAAGAATGAGAGGGCTGAGGCTGAAGAACCTTTGACTCCTGAATGACTACCTGGTCACCTATGGTATGGAACTACAAGTGTGTGGCAATCAGTTATTAGAGGCAAAAATTACCAGTGGAATTTAGAGATGGTTCCAGCTTCCAAGGAGTTAGCTCACTGGATATACAAGGAAATGTAAAATAACAAGAAATATGCTAAATATGCAATTCATTGGCTTTGTTATCTATAATAGCTAAAATAAAAGTAAACTAGTATTGGGGCAGATCCTGACTCTATACCAAGCTCAGGTCTTGGCCAGTCTTAGATATGGCTACATTGTCTCAGGGCTGCTACCAAAGGGAAAAGTTATGCTGGGACAATAATAGGCAGCACCTCTATGACCTCTAGTCATTAAGGAGGTGGCCGGGTTGGGGAAAGGAAAAATCAAGGAACTGGTGAAACCAAGGCGTATAATGTAAAAGAGTTATTTCGTTTTGTGCATTGGTATCATCAAATTCCCAAATAACCTTTACAAAAATGGATTGTGAGTTAGTAATTTAGGGGAGGTATCTTTGGTTTTGATTGCTGCAGAGTGAAAGAGCATGTTTGGGTTGATATAAGACCTAGCTCACTATTGAACAATCATGGATGACTATATGTGATCTGGACACACAGAAGGTTGTTCCTGAGAGGACAGCTAGCCTCGCTGACTGAATAAAAGTTACTGTAAAGTTAGTTTACCCTGAGAAGGGAGGTCTGTCCAACTCCCCCTATAATTGCCAAATGGAAGACTCCAGATGAAGTAGATAGTGTGCCTTGTATGCAAGCCATGTTGGATTGTCTTTATGATAATTCATCTACAGAATATGCCCCTAACATGGTAAATGCTGCGATTAAGGTGGCCACCTTTGCATCAGTACCCCATGTAATATTACAGCTGCAATATGAAGAACAGTCTGAGAAACTTCCTCACATTTATTGTCTCAGTTTCCTTATGGGTTTTACAGATGCCAAAAAAATTAGAGTGATTCAGAAGAAAATGGAGAAGGACAAAAAGGAGAGTCAAGAGAGTCAACCGTGCAGGGTGGTAATCTTTAGATCCTTGTTAAGAAATGGGATGAATAAAGCAGATAGTAATGGGTTGAAACAGAGGTATTAATGTAGCACTCCTGGAGCTTGGCTGGACCAATGGGCACCCCTGCTGGTCCCCCAACATTAAAAGACCCCAAACAAATCTACTCTGTTTACTCCATTTTGGAGGAATTTGAAAAGCTGGAAGGAAAAGATGGCAATGAGAAACTTGATCTCGAATGACCTGGAGTAATGGTCTGGCACATTAATAAAGATGAAAATTGACAGAGGGGCCAGAATCCTCTGGCTCAATCCCCAACTGAGAACATAAGGGCACATGTACATGTATGGGTAAAATGACCTATGGGGTCAAGGGAGAAAATAATTTTCTAGGGCTTCTTGACATGGGATCCCAATGCTCTATGATTCCAAAACCTATTGGTGAAGTCTTAATGGAATCTACAGTTAAATGAGAGGATATGGGGATGCAGTGTTTGATGGGATTAAGGTGAAGATTGGATTAAAATTGAAATGTTTGAATGGATATTATGTAAAGTGGTTACATTTCTTGTACCTGAACATCCTGTCTAGAGGAGGAAAGTTTGAGTAAAAATAAACCACAAATGGAAAGAAGAAGAACTAGTAGTTGGGGATAAAGGAATGAAGAAATGGATTATTGCAATAAGGGGAATCCAATTTTACATTGGTGCCTTAAGAGAGGCTCAGAGGAAAAGAATAACATTATATATTAGCACAATTATACTAGATACCCAGATGGGTGAAGCTATATGTTTCTCACATTCATCTTGCTTCTGGAACCTGACAAGGTGGAATAGAAGCCTGCAAACCTGAGTAGTGCTGCTCTGGGAAACATTGTGGTCATACAATATGATGAACTGGACTAATGGTTAATGAGTGAGTAGAGCTCTAGTAATAAGTCAATATCTCTGACTCTTATTTTTCAGGTTTTATCTACTACAAAAGATATCATTTGGGAAGGAATTTCTGGGAACTGCTCCCAAGAGAGCCATTGGACCATGTGGTAAACAACTCCTAGCTGATAGATTATTGGGTAAAGATAAACCTGGATGATCCCATGCTTAGAAAGGTTCCTGATTATAATGAATAAGATGTAGCAGTGGCATGCCCAGTATGCCATAGTGTGCTATGCACAAATATACATCACCCTTGTTTTTGTGGATGGCAAACTATTAAACAGAATAGGAAAGAACGGTGGATTCCTGATGGGAGTAGAACAGTAGGTACCACATAGTGATTCTGCTTCCTCTGGGAATAGCCCCACCCTGAGGTGAGGAAGGCTATAGCAGGGCTGGTATACAGAAACTAAATTATGTCTACCTGTGTCTTGTATGGTGGACTCAGCATTTTGGGTACACAACGTGTATTTTAGTTGCACTCAGGCTGTTAGTACACAATGGCAACAACATGAATGGTAGAACACAGCACTGGCCTATGAAACAGAAAGGTACTTTAGGGGAGACATCTTCTAGTTGAGGCTTCATCGAATGAACTGAATTTGCTTTTAGTGAGGAGTGGCATTTGGAGAAAAAGACTTATTAACTAGTATGAGCAGATTAAAGGGAATTTCCTTCCAGGAGGAATGCAAGAAATGAGAGTCAGCCTGGACAGGTGGTGAGGCTTTAGTGAAGTAGGACAGGCCAACTCACAAATAATGCTGGATGATGCTAGGACCCAGTGTTGGGAAAGCCTTGTACCCAGACACAACAGGGTCTCTTGATTATTTAATACAGACAGAGACTGAAGTAGCCATGGAACAGTAGCCCTCCATTCTAGCTGTTGAGACCCGGGAAGCACACGTATGGGAATCTGATGGCTCTTCACCTGTGGGAGTCCTCTAGGAACACTTGCAATTTACGCTGATGCAATGTGACTGCCCCTGCTCTAGGATAGATCAAAATGAGACATATCCTAAAGTACAGTTATCAGAGGGAGGAACTGTTCTGAATATTACCATGTCCTCCCTATAGCAGGGAGGTGAGCCCTGCTATGTGACAGCACACAATAAAAACTGGTCTTAGTACAAGCCTCTGAACTGAGACAGGGTGAATGGCTTTGTCTGTAACTGACCTGGACCGTAGAATAACCAATCATGACCAGCTGTCACGGTGCCTATTCATAGTAATATATGGTATATGGGCAAGGTTGATTATCTTGTGAAGGGATAGCAAATATGTCTGTAATTCTTAGTGATTTGTTCTGTGATAAAGCTGAACTATACCATGGTCATACTGGGATATAGCATAACATTGGCACTGCTGGTAAGATTCAATTACCTTATGTAAATAGGTCGTATGATAACACTGATATCGACGATCAACTGTATTGGGAGATTTACTTAGAAACTCCTCAGAATTTATGACAGGAGGCGTTGGACCACAGCAGGCAATCTAACAATGTAATTTATGATGGGGACTTTGGCTCACATGGTATCTGCTCTACCACAGGAAAGGTTCCAGAAGGGCTGGAGACTAAAGGTATCAGCTCGACCTCTGGAGGAGATGGAAACTGAAGGTCAGCTATGTGTGCAGTTAGCCACGTCTCTGTAATAAAATCTCTGGACACCAGAGCTCAGGGGAGCTTCCCTGGCTGGTGGTATTCCATGCACAATGTCACATGTTATTTTCAGGAATATTAACACCATTCACAATGCTATGGGGAGAAGACAACTGGAAACTCCATGTGGACAAACCTCCTGGACTCTGCCCCACGTATCTCTTCCCTTGGCTGATTTGAATCTGTATCCTTTCACTGTGATAAACCATAACTACGATTATTACAGCTGTCAGCAATTTCTTCTATTGAATTGTCGAAACTGAGGGTGGTCTTGGGAACCCCTGAACTCTACTGTTGGTGTCAGGAGTGAGGAAAGTCTTGTGGACTATACTCCCTGACCTCACAGGTGCATTTTCTGACTTTATTTGGACCATTCTTTCCTCTCCCCAACAACATCATCTCCTTCTTCAAATACGTTTCTGCTACAAACATTATCCTTTAAATGGTTCCTTCGCTGCCATTATGACTATGGCGTAATCTGTAGTAAAGCACCATTAAGATGTTAATACAGATATATGTGTGAATTAAAAAGTGATGCTAAATGCATAGTAACCAATTTACTTCACATTAATAATTTAGCTATTTTATTTGTTTCTAAACAAAAGCAAAGAGGATCCAGTTCACAGAGCAGTTGCAATGTGTGCACAATTTTTATTAAACCAGAATGAAATCTTTTAAAGTTCTTGGGCTATAGAAGTCTCCTAAATTCACTTCTTTTTTCCTATGAAGCCTCACTTTTTTTCCTTCCGACTCTAGTTAGAAGCTGACAGCCGACACACCCTTCCCTCCTGCATTTTATCCTGGGGCAAAATGAGAAGACATCTTTCAGTGCCCTTAAGTGCTATTCCTTTTAGTAGGAAATCAAACACACCCCCTAACTGGAGTACTATTTATTCTATTCCATCTGTTTCACATAAGAGCAGTAAAGTGATTGGAGGTGAAATGAAAAGAAAGAAAATGGCAAGACATGCTGCACAAATAACTTTCAAAGACTCATAAATTGCACATCTTGAAGATCTTTATACTTGAGAATACAGGGCATCTGTGATTCACAAAACACTTTACAAACTAATATCCTTGGCCCCCATTTTGTAACTGGCACAAAAAAGGAGGTAGGCAATAATAAGGACCTTATTCAGAGTCACGGAGGAAGTCACGAAGAGCGCCAGATACAGAGCCAGTTACCCTGGTAACATTCTTCTGTTTTTCCATTCCTGCATGCCTTGGTATTGGGTTTCAGTTGTGGTTATTTAACTTATAGACTGATCATATATTCAGCTTCCACAATATGTCATGGACATTTTCCTCTGGATTTGGCTGTCTTTCTCCTAATTCTCCTTTCACTATTTTCACTGTGTCAGATGTACCACTTCAGGAAAATATGGTTATATGACAATCTAAACATAGAAAGTAGACAAGGCCACCTGGTGATGGTTCATGTGCAAAAAGATTACTCACTTAAAAAAAGAATTCCAATGTTTTGTTATCATGCTCTTTTCTAGTTCCTATTCAACGAGATTTTAATCTTAAAATAAATTTAGCAAAACAGAGTTTGAATTAAACGTTTTTCGTATTTCAAAAAGACAATTTGTGCTTCAGAACTTTCTCTAGATAATTATCTCATTTCCTTGAGACTCAGAGGTTTGTTGATATTATTGAAAGATTACAATAAAATAACTTATAAATACTCAATAATGATATGACCATGTAGTTGTGCGTGTCGTGAGAGTGAGTTAAGTATCATAATAAAGTATTAAATGTATAAAGTCAAAATTGCTATACATTTTATGCTTATAATCCTTGCAGAAGCCTAGAACAAATAGAAAATTTCAAATTATATACCCCCCAAAAGTCTTTCCAATAATGAAATTCAAAATACAATCTTTACCTTAATGTAGTGGATAATTTTTTTTTAAGTGGAAGGATGTACGCTTTGTAAAAATAAATATGGTGCTGACTGCCATAGCATAGGTATCTGTATCTGGCAAGTATTTACCAGTGAGTGCTGTGTGATGGCTCAGTTTCATTATCATTTTCTCTAGTGGCACTCCTGAATAAACTTCCTTTGCATGGCTGTTGGTCTTTGAGTGGCATGAACACATGATATGCTGTTATGGTTTGGCTGTGTCCCCACCCAAATCTTATCTTGAATTTCCATGTATTGTGGGAGGGACCTGGTGGGAGGTAATTGAATCATGGGGGCAGGTCTTTCCCATGCTGTTCGTGTGATAGTGAATAAGCCTCATGAGATCTGATGGTTTTAAAAAGAAGAGTTCCCTTGCACAAACTCTCTCTCTTTACCTGCTGTCATCTGTGTAAGATGTGACTTGCTCCTCCTTGCCTTCCACCATGATTGTGAGGCCTATCAAGCCATGTGAAACATAAGTCCATTAAACCTCTTTCTCTTCCCAGTCTCAGGAATGTCTTTATCAGCAGCGTGAAAATGGACTAATACATATGCTTACCAAGGACACCTCAATTTTTTTCTCATTAGCTCATCAACAAGAATTAATTTACCAAGAATTCCTCAATGCCAGTGAGATTCTGAAATCTCACAGTTGTACTTGATTATAAATTGCTTATTCACATGATCCAGATTTTACATGGGTTAATTTTTTTTAGATAATCATCAGAATGAAAACATGAAATTTAAAAAAGCAGAAATGGGACTACAAAGATTGTTACATGTTCTCAGGATCCCCGAGCCAGGCTTGAGAAATGCTTTTTTAAAGATGCCCAGGCACATGCATTTTGGTTTAACAATACTTGATTTACTAATAGTTCTCATCATGCAGTAATTTAAGTATTTCATTGTATTGTTATAAGAATTAATAAAATGTTATATATGAAAATATTTTGCAAGTTATAAAGCATTGCAAATGTATGTAGTTAATTTTTTCTACCTCTTTCATTTCTTCCTCGAAGACTATGTGAGACATACACAGTTTTTTGATATATTTCCCTTTTAAAATTTTGTCACCTTGGTCTTTTTCATTAGAGTATTGATCAGCTGTCATCCCGTACTTCAGAGGCAAACTTCATCTGACTACTTCCCACATTGACAGATGATACTGATAAACCCCTCATGATTTCCTGGCCATTTGGCAAAGTGTTTGACATAATGATTCAAAAGGGGGCTTCTTGAAAACCTTCTTTTGGAGTATTAGAGGTTTAACTGATTCCACCGAATCTGATAATGGTGCTGTCTGCAAAGAGATACATGGAAGCAGTACACGGTGCTCAGGTTATATGTGTTGGGAACGGAAACACTTCATCACAGTCCTGCTAATTGTATTTAAAGCAGATGGGGAAAGGAAGCCAAACATCCAAGTTTGTTATGCTGCAGACACTTAATACACACTGGGTGGATTGCTGGCATTCTTTTCCCATTGTGCAGGGGAGAAACTGAGGTTCAGAAAACTTGACTAAAAGCACAGAAGGAACTGGAGCAAGATTTGATTCCTGGTCCTGATTTCCAAGTGCATATCATTTCCCGTATGTCTGGCTATGGAAGAGGGAGGGAGAATGTAGGAAACAGCAAACCTGGGTCTTGGGCTGAGACAACGGAGCTTCCCAGACTGGCGTTTGCCAAATCACGTGTGGCCTCAAATCCAGTTCTCCAAGACAGAATTTCCTGCTCCCTACACCCCTTCCTCCCTTAGTTATATCCACTTTCCTCCAGCACTGGCACCATCGTTCAGTGTCAGCTTCTTCCTGGAAAACTAGTTTGCCTTAAAAAACTTGCTCAGAGACTGTTTTTCGCTCTGTCTCTCTCTTTCTAGAACTGACCTCTCTAACTCAGTAGTTAGACTCTCGAGTCCTTGAAATTGAGCACAGGTATGGGCTACCACAGTAACACCGATACAAATGCTAACATTTCCTGAGTGACTACAGTGGGCCAGGCACTGTGTTAACTGCTTTATGTGTATTATTTCATTTAATCCTCACCACAACCCTCTGTAGTTCCTACTATTAATGCCATTTTATAGATGAGAAAACAGAGGCACAGAAAGACCCAGCCATTTTTCCACGGTTACACAGCTGAAATAAGGCCATAGTAGACTACAACCCATTGTCATTCCATCCCCAGGGCTTTGTGTTGTCTTTCTGAGCAAACTTGGGTGAATTCTTGTGACTATGGGTTCATAGGTATGTGCTGCGTACATATCTGATTTCCTGTCTCTGGTTGCAAAGTTCTGGTCCAGGAATCAAGTGTTCAACTTTCCATGTAGCTCCCATAGTGCAGAGCAGTTCTGAGCAGACAGCAAGTGTTTAGTGAACAGGGTTGACTTTTACTACATGAAACACTAATGTCCAGTTACCTACTTGTGAAGGCAGAGGGAAGTAGCATATTCCAAGTGTTGTGTTGATCCTCAGAGTATATTAAAAGGGAAACCAGACTTTGTCTTAGAGAAACTAAACTAACATTAAATAATGTTATGGGCTCCATTGTGTTTTCCCCCTCCCTCATATAACTATGTTGAAGTTCTAACCCCCTGCCCCCATACCTCAGAATGTGACTGTATTTGGACAGAGGGTCTTTAAGGAGGCAATTGAGGTAAAAGAAGTTCATTAGGCTGAGCCTTAATCCAATATGACGATGTCCTTGTAAGAAGAGATTAAGACACGGACAGCCACAGAGGGAAGACCGTGTAAAGACAGGGAGAAAGTGGCCATCTGCAAGCCAAGGAGGAGAGAGGCCTCATGAGAAACCCGCCTTGCCAACACCCTGGGAAATAAATATCTATTGTTTAAGCTACTTGGTCTCTGGTATTTGGTGATGACAGCCCTGAAAAACTGATATAGACACCATTTGGGCAAAAAGATAAGAGCCTGCCTCTTTTCACTTGTGGTAAAGGGATTTGATGGGCATAGGGCTGCAGTTTGGGGCATACGCACCATCACTCTGCATGTACTCGTTCTGCTGAGAATGGCCAGAGAGGAGGATATGAACTGGGTTGGGATCAGTAAAGGATGGAGTTTCTGTGACAGTCTCACACCAATTTTTTAGAGCACAGTTACTTGCTCACCTAATAAATACTCACTGCCCACCTATTATGTGTCCACCACAGTGCTGGACCCTGGTGATAAATTGTCCAAAATAAAATTTCCAAATATTCTTCTCCCCACAGTCTCTGTGGATTTCTTCCTGGCCGGTGCACACTGAGTCTCCTTGTTCACTTCCTCTGCGTGAAGCAGTTGTTATCAATCAGCATATTACAGCTTTCCATTCTTTTCCTTTATCTTCTTTTTGTTCTTGGTCTTAAGAATGGATAGCAGTCTAGAGTGCTGAGATATTATTTATGCCTTTGCCTTCAGTGCTAGTAGGAGCTTGATGGAATTATCAGTGTTTCTCATGCTTTCCTCCTAAGAAGGAAGCCAATTTTTCTTCTGAGTTTTGAGCCACTAGCCTTAGGGAATTGTTAAGGGCTTTTGTACCAGAACCAAAAGGAGAAGCTGTACATGAAAGTGGTGTGACTTGGAGACTGAGTTGATCTCTCTGAGCCTCAAATGTTCCCATCTGGAAAATAGGAATAATTATGATGCTATCTCATAGGTTTGTTAGGAGGAAAAAAAAAAGGTAAGGGAAGGTCTACGTATATGTGCATATATATGTAATAACCATTCCTTGGGTGTTGTTTTTGGGGTCCATACTGACCATAACTTGCTTGGAAGACCAGGCCAACGATTAGGGAGAAATTGCAGGAAGCATTTAGGTGGATGGAGGAGTGCTTATTAGAGTGGGGCAGATTTCTGGAGATTAAGAGACTTTTTTGGGGGTGAGGATGGGGGTAGGGGAAGGGAGGGAGTTCCACAAGTTGTGGCGAACTGTGCTCTGCTCAAAGCCATGTCCTTGCTTGGGGCAGGAGGACTACAGCCACCAAGTGATGATGGAGCCTTGAGTGGAGTCACTGGATTTGTGTGGTTCATCCTGTGGTCATACAGGGGATCATGGAAGGACAGCCTTGTGGCTTTAGTGCCAGAGCACAGCACCTCTGCATAAGCATGTCTGGGTACTAAAAGGATGATGGGAAAGATGGGAAACTATGCACTGAAGGTCTGGGTCCTTCCCAG
Source organism: Rhinopithecus bieti (assembly GCF_001698545.2). Classification (NCBI taxonomy): domain Eukaryota; kingdom Metazoa; phylum Chordata; class Mammalia; order Primates; family Cercopithecidae; genus Rhinopithecus; species Rhinopithecus bieti. The sequence goes on from NW_016807867.1 coordinate 2,062,792, forward strand.
ATTTTCTATATCCTTTTTCAATTCCTGACTCCACTGAAGGACAAGAAAGCCCCAGTAATGACCATTGTTGGGGACCTTGCCTGTTCTGAGACACTGGGCTGCAGATTTCACTTGATTTAGAGAAATAAAAAGATGGTACTTTTTGCACCTAAGCATTGCATCCCAGGTTTATATTGATTACAAGTATTTATTGGTTTTCATTGTTGGTTATAAAAAATCTCAAAAAATTCAGTATGTAAAACTTGGAAAGTAGGGAAAACAAATAAAATAAAATAAAATTGTCTGTAAACTCACCACTTGGAAACAACCACCCTCAATGAATATGTTTTGGAGTTTTACTATGTGTATATGCTACTTGTATCATTACACCAGTGAGATTATACTGTGCACAGTCTATCCTATTTTCATTTAACAGTATTATAAAGACTTTCTCATATAATATAATACAGTTCTTTATGAAGACCATTTAAATGCTGAATGTCATTCAATTTTAAGGAACAAAATAGATGATTAAAAGATTATTTAACTAACTAGATTAATCCTTAGATAATTTAATCCTTTATTATTAGAAAATTGGGTTTCCAGTTTTTTGCTCTGTTAAATAATATTGTTATGATTATCCTGACATAAATTTGTGTTCCAGTCTCATTTACTGAGAAAGTTTACCTAGAAGTTGTTATCTCTCTTATTTATTGTGTGATATTTTATTAGATTTTATTTTTGAGACAGAGTCTCCCTCTGTTAGGCTAGATTGCAGTGGTGCAATCTTGGCTCATTGCAAACTCTGCCTCCTGGGTTCAAGCGATCCTCCCAGCTCAGCCTCCCTTGTAGCAGTGACTACAGGTGCACCCCACGATGCCTGGCTAATTTTTGTATTTTTTGTAGAGACAGGATTTTACCATGTTGCCCAGGCTGGTCTTGAACTCCTGAGCTCAAGCAATCTACCCACCTTAGCCTCCCAAAGTGCTGGGATTACATATGTGAGACACCACTCCTGGCCTCATTTTATTTTTAAAAACCTCTTCCTGTGTTTTCTTAAACCCACGCTAAATCCGAAACAATTTTTTCAAACAGCCTTTAGTTCTTCATTACATTTTCTCTCCACCAATTATCCCCAAAGACTCTCATTTTGAGATTGTTGAGAATCGTTTGTACCATTGGCAAGAGTAGGACAACTTACATGCAGTCATTTAAATTAAATAATTTCCTTAGCTGCAGCCAAACTGACACTCTCAAAATTCATCCAAAATCAAAGTCATGTTGATTATTTGGTTCTGATGTTGTTTTCATATCTGGCCATTCCCTACTTTTGTTGCTATCAGTGGGTCTACTGTTTTGCTCAGAATTGTCTTCAACAATGTTATAAAGGGCCTTGGCAGAGTAGCAAGATGGGTCTTCACCATCTGTTATTTGGTTGTTGCTTTTCACTTTTTCCTGGAGGGGCAAGGATGTGTGTACATATGTGTGTCCACGGGTAGTGTGTAATATGCATGTGTTTGTGGGCACTGCTAGAAAGGAGATTCCTGTAGTTGTTTTAGTTATCCAGACTCCCAAATCTGAGGCAGCACCAGACAATATCTCAAAGCATAATGGATCCTCACAACATAACTAGCATATGTGTATGTCCCATCTCAAAATTCTATTCTTGTCTGCCATTTTCTTCTTAGTGATAAATTTATGATTCTCCTGAGAGTCACAAATTCAATTAGCAATAACATAGAAAACACAACTCAATGGCATTATGGCCACAACAAAGCCAAGTCTCCCTTCGCTGGTTTGTGGTAGAAATGCTGTCTTGTCCAGGACAGTCTTTCATAGAAGATGGATTTATCCATCCCTGACAGGCTCAGACCACTTCAGACCAAACCTTGTTTTCCACAGTCAGAGTCAAAAGGGCATTTTCCTCGCTTCTGATGAAAAGTAACAAAGACTTTTGGTTTTAGGGACCAGAATGAGAGTGATTCTCTGTGAAGCTTTCACAAAGCTGCAAAGAATTTCACACCATTTTGAGTGCTGCAGGTGAAGAATTTAACAGCTGGTGGGAGTGCAAATTAGAGCCAATTATAATTTGATTGACCTGCCTTGACAGTAAAACTGTCTTCTCTAATTTAAAATGCCTAGCAGGATCCTCTCTGCCCTGGTAAGGTGGTGATTTCAAACGAAAAGCGCCTCAAACTAGGAAATCCTTTAACAATGCTATGACAGTAATAAAGATTTATTTATATAGTGCTTTTTTTCTCTTGGACTAAAATTGCTATATTCAAACCAAGGAATAGTACGGTGAGTATAGGAATGAAAAAGGACTGGGCTGGGTAGAAATGAGTTGTAGGGATGGTGGCCACAGAAGTAGAAAATGCTTGAAAATTTAGGAAAGTTGTGGAGGAAGGGGAAAGTGTCTCAGTTCCCAAATGTAATGCCAGTTGTCATAATATTTGTAAAGAAACCAAATGCAGAATTAAAAAGTGTATTCTCTGAAATTGTTTTAAAATGGCATAAGAAAGCACATTTTATTCCTGTGTGTGATTTTAGAAGGTAATTTATCCTGTCGCCTTATTTAACTAGGTCAAAGAAGGCATAGAACTCTAATTCAAACTCAACCTACTCATTCCCTACTTATTCACAATAGCTAGGGTTTAATTAACTATTTATACTTTATAAGGAAAAAAGTTGGTGGATCTGCATTTCCTGCATTGCCTTGAGTGAAATCTCCAAGTCTTTTCTATTGACTTCTAATTCTGATGCAGGTGATCTGCACACCCCATGCTCCAGGCTCTTGGAAGGCAGTGCTCCTGAAACCGTCCCCAAGAAAACTTTATAAAATAGATAAAGGGAAAAAATAAAATTCAGCTAGGCTTGCAGGTCAATCAGCGGTAATTATTAAGCCAGCTTTCCCTTTGTCTCACTTCCTTATAGCTGGTTACTGCTTACTACTCCAGGAAGACCTCCAGCATAATGTAGCCCTTGTCACAAGATTCTTTGTTCTATAGATAAAATCTAAGACATTATGAGATGGTAAACTTTCTGTTTGAGTTTCTCCTTTAGGTTCTGTATTCCAACAAAACTACCCATGCCATCTGGTCTGAAGGGTGCAGTAGGAAGCTGACTCATGGGAGAATGAAGTTTCCACATCCTGTTGATTTCATCCCTTTACCATGACCAATCAATGACCCCAATTTTCTAGTCCCTTGCCCTCCGTGAGACCCTTGCCCAGAACCTTTCGATGAAATGGATTTGAGGCTTGAGAATTGCTCCTGTTACCTCCTTTGGCAGCCTTGCAATGATTAAACTCTTTCTCTGCTGCAAACCTTGCTGTCTCAGTGTATTAGTCTGTTGCTGCACAGAAGGCATAACAATCTGGCAGTCCTATAATACTCCAAGGAGCCAACTGTGTCACCATCAAACAGAGATTCAAAAGATCTTCTCTCCAGTCCCACTCTGACCATTTAGGACTTACTTGATCTTGGGCATGTTGTCCTCTTTGAGTCTCAGTTCTTATCATTTGCAAAATGGAAATAATAAAATCTGCTTCATGAGGTATGGTGGTGATTGGTGAGATGCCATATGCAAAATGACTTGGCACAATATCTGGCCCAGAGGAGCTCCCGGGAAATGGTGAAATTCTGTTTCTTCCTCTGACAGGACCCCTTCACCTTCTCTCCATCGCTAAGGTTGCCTGGCCTTCTTTCTTCTCTCTTCTTTCTCTCAAGAACCTTCTGCAATGACCTGCGGGGAGATTGAAGGAGGGAAGACGGGGAGAAGAAGCACAGCTCTTGCCTCCTTGGTATGCTACTTAGAATGAATTTCACTAATTTCACTAAGTGACAATGTTCTTCCTTCTGATGAGATTTTATAATTCTAATATTTGGGTACATTGGAGATGAAACATACTTTTGCAATTGGCTTAGAAATCTAATCTTTTTATTATATGATTTGTATAAAAGTAAGTGAGGAAAGAAAGGAAAATGGCTGACAGGGCATGGTGGCTCACGCCTGGAATCCCAGCACTTTGGGAGGCCAAGGTGGGCGGATCGCGAGGTCAGAGTTCGAGACCAGCCTGGCCAATACAGAGAAATCCCATGTCTACTAAAAATACAAAAATTAGCTGGGCGTGGTGGTACATGCTTGTAGTCCCAGCTACTCACGAGGCTGAGGCAGAAGATTTGCTTTAACCTGGGAGGCGGAGGTTGCAGTGAGCCGAGATTGTGCCACTGCATTCCAGCCTGGGTGACAGAGCGAGACTATCTTAAAAA